>NW_020954582.1:11839624-11898165 GCF_900497805.2 Vombatus ursinus
TGATGATGTGGTTATCAGAACCCAAGAAAGATCTTAACATCACCAATGACCATGATGATGTGATTATCTAGACCCAGACATCCTGGAGAATAAAGTCAAGTGGGCCTTAGGAAGCATTGCTAACAATAAGGCTTGTAGAGCTGAGGGAATTCCAGCTGAGCTATTTACATCCTAAGAGCAGATATTGTTAAAGTGCTGCACTCAATATGCCAGCAAATTTGGAAAACTCAATAGTGCCCACTGATTTAGAAAAGATCACTTTGTGTCCTGTCCTCAAAAAGGGCAATGCCAAGGAATGTTCAAGGGATGGAACAATTGCACTCATTTCACATGCCAGCGAGGCTGTGCTCAAAATTCTGCAAGCTAGGCTTCAGCAATATATGAACCAACAATTAGCAGAAGAGCAGGCTGGTTTTCAAAGAGGCAGAGAAACTAGAGACCAAATTTCCAGGATTTGTTGGATTATAGAGAAAGCAAGGGAGTTTCCAAAAAAAATCTATTTCTGTTTCTTGGAGTACGTCAAAGCCTTTGACTGTGTGGATCACAACAAAATGTGGCAAGTCTTCAAAGAGATGGGAGGACTAGATCATGTTACTTGTCTCCTGAGAAACCTGTATGCAGGTCAAGAAACAACAGTTAGAACCGAACATGGAACAATTGATTGGTTTAAGATTGGAAAAGGAGTACGTCAAGGCTGTATATTGTCACCTTATTTATTTAATTTATATGCAGAGTACATCATGTGAAATGCCAGGCTGGACGAATCAAAAGCTGGAATTAAGGTTTCTGGGTGAAATATCAACAACCTCAGATATGCAGATGATGCCACTCTATGGCAGAAAGTGAAGAGGAATTAAGAAGTCTCTCGATGAGAGGAGAATGTAAAAGCTGGCTTGAAGCTTAACATCACAAAAACTGAGATCTTGGCAACTGACCCCATCATTTCCTGGCAAATAGATGGAGAAGAAATGGAAGCAGTGTCAGATTTTTAATTCTTGGGCTCAAAGATCACTGCAGATGGTGACTGCAGCCATGAAATTAAGATATGCTTGCTCTTGGAAGGAAAGCTCTGGCAAATCTGGACATCTTACTATAAAGCAGAGACCTCACCTTGCCAACAAAGGTCCATGCAGTCAAAGCTATGGTTTTTCCGGAAGTAGTGTAACCCAGATAGTACACTGAGAAAACAGCCACTTTGCTTTACTTTGAAGGAGGTGGATCATTTTGAAGCTTGGGATACTTGAGGGAGGGTAGATTTAGGTGAAACACTGCCAGGGGACTTTTGGACAGACTGAAGATCAGGAAGGGATGGGAAAGAGGAGCATGCCAGGAGCTTATAGAGGAATAAAATGGCAGGTGTAATGACAGGGCAGCAAACACAGACTTGACTCGCTTTGGGGCCTTTAGCATGGATACCATTGAATTGTGGAAAAGAGTTCTGTTCTGAATCTATATATCAGAAGAAATATTTTCTTCATTCCAGTAACTTATCCAGCTCTGTGCAGGGCATTATAATGGCTACTTGGAGAAGGCATCGTCTCTGCCTTAGAGAATCTTACCATTTTGTAGGAGGAAAAAAAGCATGTCCGTTGATAAATAGAACATGAATTCTAATATGTATGCATAATAAGTATAAAGAACTGTAAGATGAGATGAGGAAGGAGTCACTTCGAGACAGGAACATCAGAAACCAGGATTAATGAAGAAGAGGGAACTTTAGCAGGGCATGGAAGAATGGGTCCAGGTAAAGATGGAGGTGTGAAGGCAGAGTGCCAAGAGGAAGGTATTCCAGGGATAGGGGACAGTGTGAGTAAATGCATGCTACTGTGAGCATTTAATTTAATTAAATTAATGCTTTTCTATTACAGTTTGGACCCTATCATTGTGAATGTAGCTAACCCAGGAGTGAAATTTACAACCGTCCTCTTTGCTAAAAATACTGATTGTATTTTAATTGGTGATAGTGAAGGACAAGTTATCGTATATGAATTGAAGAACATGCCGATTTACACAGAAAGCGGCCGGGTATGACTCAGAACCAGAAAATATATATAATTGATGATTTAAGAGTTCTCCAAAGTTGTTTCCTTTCTCTCCTGTTTCTCCACTTGGCGTATCTGTTGATGAAATATCTGTTCTCTAGAGGCACATCATGACTCATTCAAAGGTTTTACAGATAATAATTTGGCAAGCTTAATAATTTTCTCTTTGAGCTTCAGCCTTCTCATTACGATTGTCCAATCAGAGGGGAAGGATCCTTATTCTGTTAGCTTCATTCTGTATTCTTATTAGGGGCGGCTAGGTGGCGCAGTAGATAGGGTGCTGGGCCTTGAGTTAGGAACAACTGAGTTCAAATGACACTTACTAGTTGTATGACCCCGGGCAAGTCACTTAACCCTGTTTGCCTCAGTTTCCTCAACTGTAAAAAGAGCTGGAGAAGAAAATGTCAAACCACTCCAGTATCTTTGCCAAAAACACCCAAATGGGGTCACAACGAGTGGGACGCCACTTAAAGGACTGAATAACAACATTCTTTTATTAAAAACTTTCAAAATCCCCTTGTATATTGACAAAATTTCAAAAGTAAATGATTTCCTCAGACATTATTTTTAGTTAGATATTATCATTTGGGATTAGTGGGGCAGAATCATTTTTTCAAATTTCTTTTGGTTTCACAGTTTTTTAAATGCTCTGAATTTTATATTTCTACTAAAAGCCATCTGTAATAAAAGCCAAAATAAAATATTTTTATTGTTTTACTGTAGATTATATTATAACAAACAGACCTTTTTTTTCTTATGAGCAAGTTTAAAGTAACACATGGGAATTCTAGTACATAGGATGGCTCGTGTCTTACATGGGCCTTTTAAAAATGAGTTACCTTGGACTACAAAAGTGTCTGATCCAAAGAACTTCATGAAGCTGGATTATAGCTTCATGAGAAGTTCAAAAGTACCTCCTTTGACTTGACTGCTGACTTTAATACCAGAATTTAATCTGGGGAATATAGTATTAGCACCTCATTCTCATCCATTGTAAGAAGGATTGTAATTGCCTCATTCAGTTAGGGTTTTCATAGCTGATAATATAATTTTGTTGTTCAGTCATTTTTCAGTTGTGTCTGACTCTTGTGACCCCTGTTGGGGTTTTCTTGGCAAAGATACTGAAGTGGTTTGCTGTTTCCTTCTCCAGCTCATTTTACAGATGAGGAGACTGAGGCAAACAGAAGTTAAGTGACTTGCCCAGGGTCACACAGCTAGTAAGTGTCTGAGGCTGGATTTGAACTCAGGAAGACTTCCTAACCCCTGATCTTCCTCTACCCCTGATAGAGAGCTTTCTGACCAGCTCTCTATCCACTGTACCACCTAGCTGCCTCTGATAATATAATAGCATTTTTCCCCCAGTCAAGCAATTATTAAGTGGTTACTACATGTTAAGCACTGTGCAGAGGCACTAGGGATAAAAAGACAAAGATGAAATACTCCCTGCCTTCAAGAAGCTTACTTTCTCAATGTGTTCACGTATAAGTATATAAAGTTAAATATACGTATTACATATAAGATGATTTGGGGAGGCAAGGCACTGGGAAAGGGGTTGGAATCTATAAATAGTATTTAACATAATTAAACTTATATAAGTTATTTAATTTGTCTAAGAATTTGGCACCCCAGAATAATTTTTTGTAAACTAGTAGAATCATAGAGTTTTAGCACCGGAAAGGATCTTGTATAGATGTACACATGTGGTTTATTTACTCCTCCTCCTTCCCCCACCATTTTATAAATTAAGAAACTAAAGCCTAGAGAAGGTTATGACTTGCTCAAGGGCATCAACACCAAATTGCACACGTGGAAATTCTTGCAAAATTATTTATCAAGCTTTATTAAAAGGAACATTTATAGGAAAGAATTAGCTTATAATAGAAAGTGAGCATAATTGTTTTTTTAAAAAACCCACCTTGACTAGTTGACATTTTCCATTCTTATTGGTTCACACACACACACACACACACACACACGCACACATATATAATTAGCTTAGAATGGAAAATGAATATAATTGTTTTTTTTTAAAACACCTTGACTAGTAGACATTTTCCATTCTTATTGGTTGACTTATATATATATATATATATGTATACATATATACATACATATACATATATGTCACTACTCCATTGCCTGTGAATGATGTTTTAGAAATGACTTCACTTGGATTTTTCTAGCATTGTAATTATTTGCTTTGTTTTCTCTTTCTAGGAGGATGCCATTGACCTTTTACTTGGACCTGAGGCACATAGTGTTTAGTAATTTGTTGATGCTGATTCTTTTTATAAAGAGAAAATAGACTGTTTTTTTTTATATCAGATAGCAGCTATCTTCTGTGCCTTAGATTGACTGTTTGATTTTGGCTTAGACAGAACATTGCATGTATTTTTACTTTATAATTAATTTAAGCATAAATCAAATGAAAGGGTTATTGGCACATCTTATGTGTGATTTAAACTGATTGTATAGAACTGTCAGCAGTTCTCCAGCTTTCCCACGGAAACTCTCAGACCATGGTAGTGAAATTACCTATCATTTAACTGGTGTAACTACAACCCAAATTATAAGAAAAATACTCTGGCTTTAATAACATAACTTGACAATTATTTTTAGATTCCAGACTTTGCTGTGTATTAACAGTAAAAAGTCCTAAGGGCTCTGATTGAAGAATAATTCTTCATCTAGTGTTTATAAAACTCTGATTGCTTTCCAAAGTGCTTATGAATTAAGTTTCTTTCTGATTCTTTAAAAATAGTCTGGGCATTTGATTACCCTGTTTACCAGGGATAGGAGTTTTCTCCTTGAATCGGTTAGGTTGTAATTCTTGGTTAGATTACATGACAGTAGTTTCTTACAGGTCACACTTAGTACTTGGGAGAAGCTATTCCAGAACATGTCAGACTAGCAGATTGGGGTTAGGCTCCCTCACAGACCTGGCACAGAACAGATAAGGTTCTGGGCATCTCCTCACCAGAAGGCCCAGAAGCTGATGTTGGACTTGAGAGTCCAGACGGAGATGTGCTGAGGGGGAGGTCCAGAATAAATAAAATACTACTAGTATTGAGCTAGAGAACCTCTGTGGTATTAGGTTCATTCTGAGGGGGATTCAGAGGGATACCATTTGAGCACAACCTGGCCAGTCCATGGTAGTCCTTGGTTTTCCTTTTTTAATGGAGTCCTGGAATTGGCCCAGCTTTCCAGGAATTCTCCAGGTTGTGGGTGGATTAGGACCTCACTAGGTAACCTCTGTAATGACCTTAGTGTCCTAGGTCCCCAAGAAAGCCTGGGCAACCAGAAACAGGGACACCAACTTGCCAACAAGCCCCGGTGTTTGGTGCTCGTGTTCAATGTTCATGATAGCTTCTATAAACAGCATTGTTTTTGATTTTGTTGAAACTTTGAATTTTATTGACCCCTGGCATTTATGTGATCCTGGGGCATTTTTTAAAATTGTACAACAACTTACCAAGTGGAGGTGAAAAGACGGCAATGATTCAGTAAATTCCCTGTGAAATGTTGGGTTCCGTTAAGCATCGACTCAGTGCAGCTTGAGAGCTCTTGTTCTCACCCATTGTGCTCAGTTATCTCAACCACAAAGAATTATTAGTGTTATTATGTTCTTTTGGGCTCATCTCTTAGACAAGTAAACCACTCACAAAAAGTAGCTTTTGAGTTTTCTTAGGATGAGGCATTTTAAAAATCTCTTAACAGTGTGGGCAATGACTTGATTCTTTGTCGTGTTGTCTTAAAAACCCGATCTTTATATGACTCTGCTGACAAATGAATAAAGGCTTGATGCATTTGCTCATTCCTCGTCTGGAGAAGTTTCATGGTATTTTTTATGGTCGTGATTGTTCTGATCTTTAAATTTCTCAGTCATTATGATCACTTTGCCCACCGAGGAATACTCTGACCTAAAGAACACCGTACTGATCCATCCCTCCTAAAGGCATGATGGTAGAAGTATATGCTGTAGTGGGCGTGGGTGAGGAAAAAGTCTTTGGGACTCCATTTCCCATGCTGCTCATGGCCAAGAGAGTGTCAGTCATCGGGAGAAATTCTGTGGGCATCAATTTCCCAAAAGGCTGTAGATTTTGCTTCCTTCCTGTGGTATCCTTAAACAAGCGCTGTGATTGGTGGGGAATCTTCTCAGAGGCAGTTAGTCTGAAAACTGGGCTGTTGCAGATAAATGAGGGTGGTGACTGGGGAGACAAGCCATACGCTGTGGTGGGAGGAGGGCAATGGAAGGGGGGCCCCTTTGGAGCAGTATGGCCATGGGGTCCGAGAATCCAAGTGGACTGGGCAGATGTAGACACTTCCAGGACTGAACCCAGAGGCCTCATCAGTTCTCCTGGGATCGACTCTGGACCTGTGACTTCATTAATGGAGGGAGCTCCCATGTAAGGAAACTCCTTCTACCAGTGTAGGCCAGCCCTTTCCCCACAACTTAGTCTTGGAGAATTGCCTACTGAAAGAGAGTGACTTTCCCAGCTCATCCAGCCAGCCCGTGTCAGAAATAGGACCTGAACCCAGGTCTTCCACATGCCAAGACCAGCTTTCTTTCCACTACACCAGGTAGAACTTTTCCAAATGCTACATGGCCCTCCATCCTTGAAAGGACAAATCTCAACTGCTTGACCATAGGCTCTTTTTTTTAAACTTTGACTAATGATAATAATAATTAGCATTTATGTAGGGCTTTTAGGGCTTGCAGAATACATGTTATCTCACTCAATTCTCACCATAACCCTGTCAAAGTGCTATCATTACACCCATTTCACAGATGTGACAACTGGGGCTGAAAGGGGTAAGCGAGTAGCCTGAGGTCACACAGCTAGAAAGTGTCTGAGAAATGAATTTAAACTCAGATCTTCACACTCCAAGCCCTGTGCTCTATCCATTACTCGGTGTGAATGGACGATTCTGGACCCTTATCCACAATCCAAACAGGACTAAAAGAAAGGAAACCAAATAAAACAATCCCAGATCAGCTTGTCATTCCCACACCTAAACCTGGAAGAACCTGATTGGTGTCACCACAGGCTGTCAATTGAATAGCTGTCCTCTGGCTTTGATCATCAGCTGCAGATTGAAAGAGACTGGAGGAGGAATGTGGCAAGATGGGGCAGAGGGAAACTAACTGTGATTCACCCAAGATCCCTGCTAACCGGCCCAATTCCCCATAGTAACCAGCATCCCCCTCCCTCATTTGCTGAAACTGAGGCAAACAGAGGTTAAGTAACTTGCCCAGGGTCACATAGCTGGCAAGTCTCTAATGCTCGATTTGAACTTGGGTGCATACTGTCTCCACTGGCACAGATTAACTTAGCAGATGGTCTTTGAGAATTTCTGCCCCTGAATTTCAACGCCTCCTCCAGAGGTCTGCAACATTCTAATAGAGATGCAGCAGACCTAGTATTCCTGTGATTTTTGAACAGAATTAGAACCTCTAGGAATATAATCCATTTTAATTTAGCATCCACCCTATATGTGTCTACTATATGCCAGGAGCTGGGGGTGCAAAAATGTAAAACAACACATTTTACATGGGTCCCTGATTTTGAGGACAATCTAACCATTGTGGTTGAGGTGGGATCTAATTTGTATACAAAATGTTCTAGAAAGTAGGCTGTACCAAGGGTAAAGGAGAAAGATAAAAGTGATGATACTAACAATAACAATAGCAATGACAATAACAATACTGGTAGTGTGGGGTCGTGAATAGAGAGCACCAATGTGGTGGTGCTCTATCCACCACACCTCCTAGCTGCTCGTAATAGAACGCAGTGCCCTCTCCTCCTGCTTTTCAGTGCTGGGCTCACTGCATTGTCCATCCAGAGCACTGGGCCAAATAGCAAGTACTGATTGATACGATCAAAGGCTTGCCCACAGAATGCATTTCTATTCTTCCCTTTTGGGGGACGCTAAATGGGAGCTTAAAACTAACATAGAAGGAAGTCCAGACCTGGGGTGCCATATTGGGTTTTAATGAGCCAAAGAGTGTAAGAAAAGGCAGACTAAACCTTTTCTAGGAAGGACAGGGCCTTCTCTCCTTAGAACTGAATCCTGTCTGATCAGATGCTTTGGTCCAGAGCTGAGGGGTCCCGTAAAGTGAGGGAGATGGTACAGTGCCCCTGTCTATGCAGGCCCAGCCTGGGTCTTTTAGACACAGAGATCTCATATGATCTCTGAGGGGCTGATTCTCAACCTCCTGTGTTTATTCTTTTCTGAGAGCCTCTAATCCCATGGGTCAGAGACTCAATGACTTTATTTTCTGTCCTTTGGAACGAAGCCTTTTATCCTCTCACTGGGTGAGTTTAGAACTCCCTTTGGTTTGGTCAGTGCATTGTTAAGGATCCATTAGGAAAGTTTTAGGTCCCCAAATTGACAAGGATCCAGAGAAGACTTTTTTATGAACTTTCAATGGAGCCATGATATGTATAAAGAGATCCCTGGAGAAACTCTGTGTGTTGGCTGACCCCCTGTGCTGAAGGAATCCTGAAAGAATTTTGACCTGGCCAGGAAAGTTTGCTTTGTCAGTTGAGGGTGAAGGTGTGATTTCCAGTTCACCCCAGGTCCCTAATCTCTTGTGAGCTGAACCTGTTGGCTTCTGAGGGTACATTTAACTCTAGGGTTTCTCACCCTGAAAACTTGATTTTTCCTCTATTTCCCTCTATTTTTTCTCTTTGGTTGGTTGGATTTTAGGTTCTCTGTTTTTTTCTCCATTTGTTTGGGTTGGGACATGCCCTTTTCAGGTACCAAGCAGGCAGAATGACCTCTGATATGCTTTGTAAAATGTCTTTTATTTAATTCACATCACTTTGTATTCAGGAGTGATTGTGATCTCCAGTCCCCCCAGCTGTGGTAGGTCAAGATCCTCCCTGGAGACCTTCGTCGGAAGTAGTTGTCACTAAAGAAAGAGTGGCGTTTACTGGTGGCCTAAACTTAGAGCCATAAAACCCAACCCAATGTGTGCTCAACAAACATTGTTTGGTGAGCATCCATCCAATAGCAGGATGGGTCCTTCGGTATAAATCAGCCTTGAGCACCAGGACTCCCTCATAGCCAGGTGCTGCTGCCCTTCCAGGTTCCCCTTTGGGTTCTCATTCGCTCAGCAGCACCATGAAGGGTTCCATCTGGGCTTTCTTCTTATTGTCGGCCATGGTGGCCATCTCTGGAGTGAGAGGCAAGGAGGCGATGAAGTTTTGTGGGCGAGATTTCATTAGGGCTATCGTCTACACCTGTGGCAGCTCTCGTTGGAAAAGGGACCTTCAGGGGGCTCTTGAAGATGGTGGTAAGAGAAGGGGGGTGTTGTTGTTTCCTGTGGTTTAGATGGCCTGACAAGGCCGGACAAGAGTAAACTACACTTAGGGACTTGTCCAGTAGGGCAACCAGGAAGGTAGAGAGCCTTGGGGCCAGGCCAGATGAGGTGAGGTGGAAGGAATTGGGCATGTCTGAAAAAAAGGAGACCTGGGAGGGACGTGGGTGGCTGAGGGATGAAGCTCATTCTCCTTGGCCCCAGAAGGCAGAACCTGGATGGAGGTGGGGGGAGGTGGGGAGAGGTCCCAAAGTGCCGATGTGGGCTTGCTCCCTCCCAAGGGGAGCTGCCCCAAAGAGGGGTGGGCCGCCTTGAGATGTGGCGGGTGTGCCTTCCAGTCTGGGTGCCCACTTGTTGGATGTGTTAGAACAGTGGTTCCTTCTGCATGAGGGTTGGACAGGAAGGCTCCTAATTCCCTTTCTAGTTTGACGTGGACAAGCCAGCCAAGCTCAGCCCAAGCCCCAGAGGGCAGGCCCAGGTACGATGGGATGGAAGATGCAAAAGCAAGTTTAGACTTGGTGTCAGGAAAACTTCCTAAAAATAGGAGCTGTCCTGATGTTAGCAGCTCGACTTGGTCCTCCCCCCCCCCCTTAGAGGTCTTTGGGCAAAGGCAGGATGGCCACATGTAAGTCATATGACCTTGGGTAAGTCCCTTATTCTGCCCCGGCCTCAGTCTCCTCTGGTGTGGAATGGGAAGGATAGTGACCTTTGCAGGGGCTGCCTCTTAGGAGTGTGGTGAGGACCCGTCAACAGGCATTTATTAAACTCTCACTATGCATCAGACACAAGTGCTTGGGATTCAAGAGCACGGCGAAAGGCAGTTTCTGCCCTCACCTTCACATTAGGAAGAAGATGTGCAAAATACTGTGCATCCAAGGTCTATCCAGCGTGGGTGCAGGGTACCCTGAAAGAGGAAAGAGGAAAGTGCTGGCAGTGGGAGCCTGGGCCCAGCCCCATACAGAAGGAGGGGTTCAAGCAGAGCCTGATAATGAGAGCCTGGGTCTAGACAGCCCTTGAAGGTTTGCAAAGTGCTTTACAAGTACGAGACCGTCCACCCTCACCACAACCCTAGGGGGGAGGGGGAGGAGTGTTACTATCCCCATTTCACAGAGGAGGAGAATGACTTGCCAGTTAAGTTAAAGTGAAATGACTCGCCAGGCTAACACAGCTACTAAGTGTCTGAGGTAGGATTTGAACTCAACTCTTCCTCACTCCATGCCCAGCACTCTATGTGCTTCAAGGTCTAATTTATTTAAAAAATTGTGTTTGTTTTTTTTTTTTTAAAATAACACTCACAAGCATGTGTGTTTTTTTTTATATTTAGAGATTCAAATTTCAATCAAATATTTTCTACATTTCAACCATTTCTGGGGATTGGACTGCTATTTTTTATTTTAATTTTTAATTTTTTTGAGTTTTTTAATACAATAAATGCTTTTGTCAATGGTACGGTGGAAATGAGCTCTGGATCTAGAGTACCAGAACCTGGGTTGGAATTCTGACCCTGGACCTCCATCTTCATCTGCAAAGTGGGGGGGGGGGGCTGGACCAGCTGCTCTCTGCTGGTGCTTCCAGCTCTCAGCACAAAAAGGAGATCTGCCTGGGGACCAGCGGTCCCTCGGGGTCATTCCTGCTCCAGATCTGTGCTCCTTTGATTCCGTCTTCTTTTATCCCTTGAAATCTAGTTGAGTCCCAACCAGACCCTCAACAGTGAAGGCCAGTCCAACGATGGTTGTTATTTTCCCACTTTCTGAATGTGGAAAGGTCTCAGATTTGCCCTGACTCCACCTCCCTCTAACGTAGCCATATATGTGTTTTTTGTTTGTTTGTTTTTACTTTCATACAGAGGAAGAGAAAAAGTACTTTGAGGTGCCAAGCCAAAATGGAGCTTCTGATGACGTCACGGACCTCCTCTCCGTCAATTCCCCTGCCCATGAAATCCTCACGCAGAAGCAGCAACCATTAGGCACCGGGCTACGGAAGCGGCAGGCTGAGGTGGCCGATTTGATCACTTTCTGCTGCCAGACTGGCTGTACCATTTCAGAACTGGGCCGGCTGTGTTAGGACAAGACCCGGTTGGGTGGGCAGCCGGGGCTTGACCGTGACGGCCTCTTGCCTGCCTCTTCCAACACCCTGATTCCTGTAAAAATGGTGGCTTTCAAACCGATAAATAAATAAATAAATCAGCAAATAAGTCGATGGCTTTCTTCCACATGTGACCTCTCAGAAAATGGAGAGTTGGAGGTTAAAATCCAGATCTAGTTTATTCCGTTCTTTACAGCCATGTGTTTAATGTGTGTGTGTGTTTGAAACTAACACTGTACAATGTGTAGCTAATATGTGCTTCACAAACACAATTTAAAAACACTGAGCTTTTGGCTATTCCAATGATCTGAAAGTTTGCGGGTGTGGCTACTTGTAGAACTGGAGGTGTAATCAGTAATAACTTCTGTGATACAAGGGAAAGACCATTGGCCTACCAGATTATCAGAAGACCTGGGTTCAAATCTCGTCTCTGATACGCAGGTAGTACAAACTCTGGGGCTATTTCCCCAGACCTCAGGATTAAAGCCCATGTAAAAAGGGGTAACTCCCAGCTCTGGATTGTAGGAAGTCCTTTTTTTTCTACCTTGTCTGGGGGTGGGGGTATGCAGGGAGACCCCCTTAGGTATTTTTTCTGCTAGCCTCCTTGTACGGCCTCCACTCTGCCTTTTCTCATCAATTCCAGTCTATGCTCATCTCCTCTTTCAGGCACTGCCTTCAGCCAGTGCTATCCCAGGGACAATATTAGGGTATCAGTGAAAAAGTCTAAATCTGCTGACCCTTCAAAGTTTGCAAGGCCTTCCTCTGGTCAAGCGAGTGTGGTGGTAAGGAAGGAGACCCAGGCTGAGACACTCTCCTTCCCCCTACACTCCCCACCCTCCTCCTGATTCCTTCTCAGGGTTTCACCAGAGGCTTCCACCACTAAATTACTCCATCCTTGAACCCTAATGGCCAACAAGCTTAATATTTTACCAATAATCCACAGAGTGGGTCAACTTCTCTCAACCAATATGAACACTTTCTTTGTGCAAATGACACAGCAGTTCGTCCAATCGCGTTCAAAGACATTTGAATTGCTCAAATACTTTTGACCACAAAATGAGCCGATGTGTGTGTGTGTGTGTGTGTGTGTATGTGTGTGTGTGTGTGTGTATGTGTGCATTTGTACATATGGGTCCATTACCTTTTTCTTTTATCTCTTTGGGGTACAGAACAAGAGTAGTTTTGCTAGGTCAAGAGGGATACAGTTTGATAGCCCTTTGGGCATAGTTCCACACTGTCCTCTAGCACCAGCAGTGCATTAATGAACCTATTTTTCCACGTCCCCTCCTGCATTTCTCATTTTCCTTTTCTATCACATTAAGTAATCTGATGGGTGTGCGGTGCTACCTCAGAGTCATCTTAATTTGCATTTCTCTAATTACTAGTTATTTCTATCATTTTTTATATGACTGTTGATAGTTTTGATTTCTTCCTCTGAAAACTGCTTGTTCATATCCTTTGGCCGTGGCTCAATTTTTATGAATTCAAATTTATGAAATTGGCTTAGTTCTCTATATATTCGAGAAATAAAACCTTTATCAGAGAAGCTTGCTGTAAAATCTGTCCCTCCCTCCATTTCTTGCTTTCTTCCTAATTTTGGCTGCATTGGTTTTGTTTGTGCAAAACCTTTTTAATTTCACCTAATCAAAAGTATCCATTTTACCTCCTGTGATCCATTCTGAGCTTATCTTGGCACATGATGTGAGATATTGGTCTAGATCTGCTTTCTTCCTGACTGCATTCTAGTTTTCCCAGCAGTTTTTGTTGAATTGTGAGGTCTTGCCCCCAAAGCTTGGATCTTTGGGTTTATCAAACACTAGGTTACTGTGGTCATTTACTTCTCTCTACTGTGTACCTAATTCTATTGATCAACTACTCTATTTCTTATCCAGTACCAGATTGTTTTGATGATTATGACTTTGTAGTATAATTTGAGATCTGATTCCACTAAGGATTCCTTCTTTCACTTTTTAAAAAAAATTTTTTTTATTTTTAAGTAATTGAGGTTAAGTGACTTGCCCAGGGTCACACAGCTAGTAAGTGTCGAATGTTTGGTCTGAGGCCGGATTTGAACTCAGGTCCTCCTGACTCCAGGGCCGGTGCTCTCTCCACTGCGCCATCTAGCTGCCCCCTTCTTTCACTTTTTAAAAATTTCCATTCATTTCCTTGATATTCTTCACCTTTTGTTCCTCCAAATGAATTTTGTTATTTTTCCCCCCAAGGTCTATAAAATAATTCTTTGGTAGTTTGATCAGTATGGTGCTAAGTAAATTAATTCAGGTTATATTGTCATTTTTGTTACCTTGGCTTCTTACTAATGAACATTTAATATTTCACCAATTATTTTTTAAAATTTATTTATTTTTAGTTTTCAACATTTACTTCCACAAGATTTTGAGTTTCAAATTTTCACCCCATCTCCCCCCTCCCCCCACCCCAAGATGGCATGCATTCTGAATACCCCTTCCCCTAGTCTGCCTTCCCTTCTATCTCTCCCCCCCTTCTCTTATCCCCTTCCCCTTCAATTTTCCTATAGGGCAGGACAGATTTCTATACCCCATTCCCTGTGTTTCTTATTTTTTTTAACAGGTGAAAACAATTTTTTTAATATGTGTTTTTAAAACTTTGGGTTCCAAATTTTCTCCTTTCCTCCCTCCCCTCCCACCCTCATTGAGAAGGCAAGCAACTCGATACAGGTTATACATGTGTAGTCATGCAGAACACTTCCATAGTAGTCATGTTGTGAAAAACTAAGTATATTTCCCTTCATCCTATCCTGCTGTCCATTTATTCTGTTCTATCTTTTGACCCTGTCCCTCCTCAGAAGTGTTTGCTTCTAATTACCCCCTCCCCCCATCTGCCCTCCCCTCCATCATCCTCCTGCTCTCTTGTCCCCTTCCCCGCCTGTTTTCCTATAGGGTAAGATAGATTTCCATACCCTATTGAGTGTATTTCACAGTGAAGGGTTAATGTGTAAGATCTTCCGTACCCACAGCCCAAGCCAAGGGACAAGGAACTTCCCTAACGTATTGTTCTGAGATTTGTTTCAACCCAGACCCACCTTGGGGAACCATTCCTTACAAAACAAGTCTTGAGGTAAACATCCAGGGACTTGGCCAGTTCCTGGGTCTTGATCTGAGATATTTTTGGCATAACAAAGATTGTTCTTGAGGTTGGAGAGTTTCGGCCAAAACTCTCAGGCCCTTAGGATGACTCACCTGCTCCTTGGCTCCCTGCCTTCTTTGTGTAGGGATGATGAAAAGGGTCTTTCTTGGGAAAGTGACTTGGGGAGTCTCCCTCGGAGAGGATGCTCTGCCGTAGGGACTTTCCCAACCAAGACCCTGATGGCTGTGATACAGGACTCACCCAGCCAGACGTTTGGGAGTCAGTGCTTCCTTGGATTGGTGATGTATTTCTTCTTTATCGCTCTATCTTTCTGTTAATAGTCTTTGCTTCTAAGATTGTAAATCATAGGTAATCACATTTATATGCATGCATGTTTATGATTATCGCCCTTATTAAATCATTTATAAACTCAACAAGTGTGAACGTGTCTTTGTGGGTACAGATCCGAAGCTGTGAAACAAATTATAAGTGCTGCAGCCCCTAACACCTTACTGTTACAACCTGTTATTTAGATCTGTCTTTATTTGTGTGAAAAGTGTTTTGCAATTCCATGTAATTCCCATGTGTGTCTTGGTAGGTAGACTCAAGTATTTTATGCTGTCTGCAGTTATTTTAAATGGAATTTTTCTATCTCTTCCTGCTGAGTCTTGTTCATATTATATAGAAATGCTAGAGATTTATAGGGTTTTATTTTATATCCTGCAAGTTTGCTAGAGTTGTTCATTGTTTTGAGGAGTTTTTTAGTTGATCAAACAACTTGCCCAAGGCCACACAACTGGAGATGGGACTTGGACCCAGATGTTCCTTACTGCCAGGCAGGCTACCTCAACCAGTATACTCTGCATCTGGACGCCTAGATGGCACACAGTCCATAGCATGCTGGGCCTGAGTTTGAATTCTGCCTCAGACGCTTATCAGCTGTGTGATCCTGAACAAGTCAGTTAACTTCTCCTTGGCTTAGTGTCTTCATCTGTCCCATGGAGATAATAATAGCAACTACTTTGCAGGGTTGTTGTGAGGATCAAATGAAATATGATTTATAAAGGGCTTTATCCGTGGCAACTGTCATTCTTACCATCACCACACCATATTGTAAAATAATAACCCTTAGTCCAGTCCCTGGTATATAGTAGGTGTTTAATAAATGCTCGTTGACTGGACAATGCTTTTCTCCTGGCACAGAGCAGACATCTAAAAATGCACATGGCGTCGAATTAAATTGAATCAGGTTTTGAATGATTGATTTTTTGGGGGGGGGAGGGGAATCCCATCGTCTTGTGAAACTGTCTAATAAGGAATGGAAGGAGGGCATTATGGTTCTCTTTGGGAGGAGAATCACAGATCCTGAAGCAATATTAGGATTAGTAGCCTTTTCTCAACAGTGATAGGTGAGAACCATGCTTATTAAATGCTCCCTAAAAGAAAAAAACAGTTGTCAACTTTTTACAGATTACCCAGATTAGAAATTTTGTTTCCTGACACTTCCAGAAGTATCACAAGTGCAACTTGTGGGTGACAAGTTCTCTTCTATGTATTTAAACGAAAGGATGTTATCCGAGAAGACACTTGGTATTGGGGAAGGAACACTAAGCTCCTACTCCGACGATCTGAGTTTTGAATCTTGACCATTACAAACTCTATGATCTTAGGCTTCTCCTCTTCAGTCTGTTTCCTCATTCGTCAAATTAGGGTGTTGGCCTAGACGACTTCTAAGGCCCCTTCTAGATCAATAACGAGGATTCCAGGTTCTGGGAGCCTGACTCCAGTTGGTGAATGTCGCAGGCAAATGGGTCAGTCATCCTTCCATGCTTCTAAGAAGGGTGATGGTCACCAGCAAAGTGCTGAAAGTGCCCAGCTCCTTGTCTTCTCCTTCTTTTACTTGTGGCCACAACTATAAGGACAGAGTGAATTTGGACCACAAAGTCTGGGTGTCCCAGGTTTACGTGCTGCCTTTAACGCTGGCTACAAGTGTGACTCTAGGCAAATCCTGTAAGTTTTCAGTGACCCCAGGCATCTCTCAGAGACCTTAAGCTACTCAGAAGGTGCCTATCTGATTTTTATTTGTAGAGGGAGTTCTTCAGAAATGAAATCAAAGGTTTGGTTTAAATCACATGCATGCGTGTGCACACACACACACACACACACACACACACACATGCCTTGAAATCTACTCCCGATGTCAAATTGTCCTTACAAGATTAACTAAAATTTGTGGAGCTAAATTATGACCCAGATACCTTCCTTTCTAACAAAGAAATGAAAATTGGACCTTGTCCATCAGGAGAAATAAAAATGACTTTAAAAGTCATAGCAGGCAGCAAGGCAGGAATTAGAATGCATAAATTGCTGATTGTATATTGCATTGGGGAGCACAGGCCATGAATAAATCCTCAGAGCTATAAATGCATCTTTCCATTTGTGGAGTTCTTCGAGCTTAGAGCGTATTTTCCTAATACCAGCACTTGGCTGATTTCTAGTTCTGTGTGCGCAGTGTGTCTTTGACCTTCAACAAATGTCCTCTGGCCTGTCTACTCCTCATCCAAGAGCAACACCAGGACATTACTGGGTGTAAACAGGGAGCTGAAAGCTTCATGAAGTAGATGATCCACAGCCCACGCTACATTAGCCCACAAAATAACAAGCCACTTTAGCGCTGTAAATGTTGAGGCCCAGACATTCCAAACCATACAGGGTCACTTGGGGTTTCGAGTCATAGGAAGAAACCAGTCTAAGTACACAAGCTGTACTTGTTAAAGTGACAATGATATGTTTGTTTTAAGTCCTTTGGCCTGGAGAAACCAGCTCGAAAGCACTTCTGAGGGTGGCTCTTTAAGGGTCTCATCTATGCCTAGAGAGGTGGTTTGATGTGCTGGAAATGTATTTACTACTTAGCGCCATGTATATTTAATGCTGTGGGGCTTACTTTAGTGCCTTACAAAACCACTTATGGATTCCATTACTGAAGAGCTGCTACCTATCATTCAGAAGATTTTATAAAATGCACACAGCCATTGAAAGTTTCTAGTCGCAGCTCGATGACCCCGTGGGTGTCAGATGGTCAGCAGCCTGACCATCATGAATCTGACCTCAGCAGTTTCTCCTGTCAGGTGCCTAATACCAGAGTTAGGGAAAATCGCCCAATTCATTTAGCAGGCAACATGGAAGCCAGCATCATCACCAAAATAGCATGGAATCATGGTAACATTGGCTCCCAAAGTTAACGCTCCCAGACCTCCAATCTGGTGTTTGTTGATATGTGAGTAGAGGCATCTTCCCCTTGCTAAAAAATTGGGGTGATGATTCTTGGAGCCTAGTGAAGAGTTAAAGTCATCTGGTTTAAAAAGCCCTTTCCAGTAGGAACCCCTGTCTGTGAAAGAAACAAAAATATCAATCTAGTCAAAGCAAGACTTTCAGAAGTCAAGTCCCCTTTTCCCATCCTGCAGAAGAGTTCCTCCCAAGGTATTACAAAAACAGAGAGCTCTAATGTGGTTCATTCATTCATTTTTTTTTTTCCTGGAGGCGGTATGGAAGAGTGGAAAGAACATGGGATTTGGTAATAATAATAGCACCGACATCCCAGGATTGTTGTGAGATCAAAGGAGATATATTTGTAAAGCACTGCAGAAATGCTACTTATTTTTGTTATTATTATTATTATTTCTCAGTGCTCCTCCTAGCAGAATGCAAGCTCTTTGAGGAAAAGGACTTGGTATTTTGGTCTCTACATCAGTGTCTAGAAGAGTCCAATACTCCAATGGGATCTGTCATCTCAACCATTTGGCTGTTCCCTCTAGTGATGCAGATGGCAGCGATCATCCATGCCCTCCCAGAAGTTTGCCTCAGTAAGTCTGCTCAAAGTCCTGGTGGCCATTCTCAATTTCTTCTGGCAATGCAAGCATGCCAGGGAAGGACCTTTGGCCATCACCATGCAGCTGGCCCATCTTCTCTTTATATAATACAAGGGTCTTACTTTGGAGTTCACTGTCGGTTATGTCTTACCGCCTGCTTGCACTCGTGTGCCTTTCCATTGCTCAGAGTGTGATATTACTGCTTAACTTTTTGGAGATTTTTACACCCAAGAATCTTGATCCAGGATCCAAGAATTACACAGCAGGCACTTAATACATATTTGTCAAATTGAATTGAATTATGTGCAGCCCCAAACTGTGCATTGATGTCTTCACTGAAACACGTCACCCAAAGCCTATTTTTTATCCATGAAGAGACTGTTAGTCATTCCAGGTACACAGCATAGACGGTTGCTAGAGCAAAGAGAGATGTGTTTCTGAAGACGAAGGATGCAAAAGTGTCATTTGCATCGTCCCAGAGACATCGGCTCCCAATATGTAGGCTCTGGTTATTCAGTTGTCCAATGTGGATAATCACAACGAGTTTGTACCTTGGGATCATGAGGTCTTTCACCCGGGCTTTCACAACCTAGAAACAATCACAAAAGGTGATCGCTGAGCCCCTAGTGAGTTTGCCAATCTCACTCTCTTCCTGACACTGGGGAGTCAAGAAGACTTCAGCACCATTACTATAGGCAGGGTGACTTATTGTAGATATGTTAGCAATGTTCACGCTAATACCTGGCTTGGATATAGTACTTTGAGGTTTACAAACAACTTTATATACGTGAATTCATGTGAGCCTTGGAACCACCTTTTAAGGTAAGCACTCACTTCAATGGCCCCCAAATCTGTGATTTTATCCCCATATGAACACAGACCACAGCCCACTTTAACGTAGTAAATTGGTTTTAAGAACTGGGTCTGAAAAATTCATCACACACAAGTTATATGCAGAGTGTGTATAAAAGGTAATTTTGTAAAGAGGCCCTAGAAGCTGGGGTGGGGAGGAAAGGAGGTCAAGGAAGGCTTCATGGAGGAGAGAGCATTTTTTTCCCAGTTCTGCAGGAAACTAAGCCTTTGTAGCTACAGGCAATCTTTTGAACAAAGCTGATTACCTTCCCTCACTTTTGGAATTTTTGTCACCTAAGTATCATTAAATTTTATAACGAATTTGTTAAAAAATTTGCCACTATAACTAGTGGTAATCTTGTAATTTAATAATATCTAAACCATTGTCCTCCCGAGACAGCCCGAATGTGACTTCTTGTTCATTTCTGTATCCCCAGATCCTAACCATGATACAGCCCCCCCCCCAATGGTGCCAGATGATTGGCTGATGATTGATGAATAACTGTTAATTTCCTAAACACAAGTATTGTCTTCTTTGGAAAGCCACCCTAAATCATGTGTGTAGTTCAAATAAGCCAGGAACCTACCTCTGCGATTGTTTTAGTCATCTGTCTACACAATTCAGGTTCATATTTTTCTTCTTGTAGATAATTAGTTAGTACATCCTTCAAAATGTGATTGACAGCATCCACAGGAAAACATCTATCCGGGCCTGAAAGGAGAAACGTAGTATAAATATCCAAAGCACATCATTTTTCACCATCATTTAAGGAATATTTTGAACTTTTCCTTCCCTCTCATACAATCATCAGAACATTAATGAAGTGTTCCTAGCAGTGAGGACCTTGAGCCTTTGGGGCAGACTCCCACGAGGAGAGGACTCACTTGCTTCCGGAAAACCAAGCTTTTAGCTTGGCAGTGTGTGCGTCCCATTGAGGGCAGGATAGGAGGAAGACTTGGTATGCTTCCACATTTAAGCAACCAATCATTGACAAAGCATCCTGGGTGCCAGGATCCATTTGGGCAACACAGATACAACTGTAAACACAGAGTCAGCATGGGGTCATGGCGGGCAGAGTGCTGCCATGGGAGTCAGGAAGCCCTGCCTTTGGAAGGCACTGAATTTCTCTATGCCTCAGCTTCCTCATATGCTCAATGGGCAATGAAGTAACTTGTCTGAAGCCACAAAACCAGGAAATGGCAGAGCCAAGATTCGAACTCAGACCCTCTAACTCCAAATCCAGTCCTCTTTCCTACTATACCAAGATACCTTCAACTCTCAAACCTAGCGACCTGTGAGATCTTGATACAGGAGATCCAGACCTTTCATTTGCCTAAATAATGTTGGTCCTATTATGCATTTGAAGTACCTGTTCTGTTTCACAGATGGTCTTTACCTTTCTTGGAGATGGGACTATAATGAATGTAAGAGGCTCCTTGACAGCTTTCTATTTCTTGTGTTTGTTCATGCATGCTTTTGGGTTTTATCTGAGTCCTGTAGAGGGGAAAATAAGTAGCTGTCCTATCTCGCATACTGATATTGTATAATGAATAAATTTTTTTTGGGGGGAGAGAACTTTGTAACGCACATTTGAGGAGACTTTAGACATGAGCTATACCTAAGCTTAGTTTTAGAGATTTCCCTGAAGTTTTATTCTAGATTGAAGACAGAGACAGAGACTTTCTTTGGGATCAATCCCAAACCCCCAAAGTGGTTCTGATTCCACATAAGCCTAGAGGCCCTTGCTGAGGTTCATAGGGCCTTGGGCATATCTAGAATGAGACAGACAAGATAACTGAAGAAGCTCTCAACCTCTGGCCTGTGAACCTTTAAGAAATAGTTTTTAACCATATATAGCCAATATAATTGACTTCCTTTGTAATCCTATGTATTTTTATATGTATTTTATACATTGAAATATATATTTTATTGAATTTAATAGTTTTTAAAATGTACTAAATGTATATAAAATATAAAATATATTTTAAATGTGTAGAATAAAATGCATTTAAATACATTTCTATTTTTTAATGCCACTATTGGCATACTTTTTTTGAGGGTCTATACCCAATAAACATGGCTTTGTTGAAAAGAAAAAATGTATTTTGTTTATATATATATTTTGTTTTATACATTTGAAAACATTATTCTGAGAAGGCATCTTTAGGTTTCATCAGACTGCCAAGGAGTCTATGACACACAAAAAGATGAACTTTTACTCTAATATTCCATCCAGTTCTGAGTCCTGGCATTTAATAAATGCTCATTGATTGATCAGTTTACTACTATGTGGCCACAAGTGTTCCTTTCCCATCTAGAATCCTATGGACATAACAGAAATTCTTTAAACAGAGAACTTGGGGCAGCTAGATGACACAGTGGATAGAGCACTGGATCTGGAGTTGAGAAGACCTGAGTTCAAATCCAACCTCGAATACATAACACTTACTAGCTGTGTGACTCTGGGCAAGTCACTTAACCCCAATTGCCTCACCAAAAAAAAAAAAACCTTAAACAGAGAACTTATGTTTACATGACACTAACACAAATTGCTGGGTAGCAAACACTTCCCTTTAATAACTGTTCTCAGTTTTCCCTTCCACAACAAATGCCTAATCAGATAGGTTTTCTTTCCATCGAATGGGCCAGTTGTGTCCACACGATGTAGATGGAGCACCAGCATGCTCCTGTTTAGCAGAAGCAAAGGAGTATGTGTAAAATGAAAACATAGATGTGTGCTTAAGTGGAAATACAAGATCTGATTTGACAACAAAAAGATGGCTGACCAAACACTGAAAAAAAAGTCAACTCAGCAGAGCTTGTCTCCCATAAAGGGATTAATTCAGGAGAGATTTCTTGTAAGAGACTATGAAGAAAAAACTCTAAATGTTTGCATTCCTAAATGTTTTATCTCCTGTAGATTAACTCCACAGATAGACTTCTCAAATGGATAAGAGATTTCTTTGACTTATCTTCAATTTGTTTTTTAAGAGAATGAACTAACACAGACACACATTCTAAAAGTTAAATCTGAGTTTCTTTCTGGCTTTTTTTGGTAATTTCTTAAATGATTGACATCAAACCTTAATACAACCAATCTAATTTGTTTTGTAACCATCTTGCACTGAAATTAATTAATTCTAAAGCCCAAGTTTTGAGTTACTCCCTCTGGGTCCTTGGCGGGATTGATTCTCTTTCTCTGGGCATTCTTTTCCCTGGGTAGCAGTGAAATCAGATTCCAAAACTTCTACGGTTGGCTTCAAAAAAATGGGCACACTATAGGATCATAGATTTAGAGGGAAAATGTGGTCCTCCATGGCCAGTTTGCATGTATTGGGATATGGAACCATTCTTGGTGGAAAGGCCATTTTACAGTATCTCACAGACCCACTCAGAATTATTTCACATCCTTTCCAGTGGTCGTTAGCCCTAGGTAATACTGACATTTCAAAATAGAAACCCAAGTTAGGGATCCAAATGGGAAGCGGGAGGATGGTGAAGCATACCTAGCTGATAGGTGTTTTCCATGTGAACTGCAGGGCGGGAAGCATCATCATGGTGGGTAGGCTCATCTACATAAGACACAGTACTCACTGAGCTAAGAATAACAATACAAAAAGTTTCTGTTATTAGCCTTACGGAAGAGAGCATCTCCAAATGTGCCAAAGGTCCTACTTTTGCTAAGAAAGTTCTAAGCAGGAACAGTTCACGTTTCCGTCTGCCTTAGAATTTTCCTCACCAAAACTCAAGTATGACCTGCAATGATTCATTCCATTTGCCATGAAATGAACAGGACCACAAGCCCTTCTTTAGGCATTATTTCTCCCTATTAGAATACGAGTTCCTTGAAAACAGGGACAATTTCAATGTCTATTTATAAGCCCAGTGCCTAGTGCGGTGCTCTGCCCATAGGAAGCCCTTAATAAATCCTTTTCTGTTCCATATGTATAATGCTCCATCATTTACAGCAAAAAAGATGGCAGTACAGGATGTCATCAGAGAAATGTCTGATGGAAAAAGAAGATGGATTGGTCATGTGGTAAGAGCAAGAGATAACTGCTGGACAGCCCATATGCTCCACTGATATAATTAAATGTCAGGAGAGTCTGAGGAAGGTCCTTTGCATATTGGGTGAACTCTCAATACATGCAAAGTTCCAAATGAGAGTTGCCCAGAGTGGGCAGGCATGAGTGACTTGTGATTCACATCATTGGAGGGCACATTCACACTAATGAGGCACGAATCCATTGTACTATTTGAGAACATTGTATCATTTACAAAGCAAATAAGTTAATAGATGCAAAGTGATTCTACAGAAGACATTAAAGGTACTTAGGGCAGAAATAGATCATCAGTGGAATTAGGAGATATAACTGGAGGCACAAAATAGCCCAGAACCATCACCTGGAGAACAGGGGAGGAATTAAGGTTATTACAACGAATCTTTTGCAAAAACTCTTTGGTGCTGAAAGAGGAGTCAGAAATGCCCCAAAGAGAAGCCACAATTCATCCTAAATCAATAAACACCCAAGACCCTTTTCACCACTGAGATAGGCTGTTTGGTTGGGCAAGTGAGGCAATATGAGCACACCCAGGTGGTGACCTGGAAGGGGAGATCCAAGGATGGAGGTACTGAGAGGTTTCCCAAGCCCCGCCCCAGTTCAGGTGAGTCTCAACGGACACTGCTTCATGGTGGCCTCTAAATGGGCCCCATTGACCCTGCTCCATCTGTGAGGTAAGCTAGGGTGTCACTTCAAAGGGGGGTGAGATAATAGAGGGGAGTGGGTGGGAAAAGGGCTTTTCAAGATTGGTAAAGTCTGTGTTTTCACCAGATAGAAGGTAGGGATGATTATTCTCTGTTATACTCATGGGCATTCAGCCTTTGGCAATGCAAAGGACTTGTTTGCTCTTTATTTTTTAGCGTTGAATAAGCTGATTTTGAACGAACTCTTTAAAAGCATCAGTTACACACACAATCTAGCATTATCTATGTTTTATTGAATTTTGAGTTATTGTGTTAAACATTTCCCAATTGCATTTTAATTTGGTTTAGATCACACTGAAGCCTCTATAACACACCATTAAAAAGTGTACATGACAGAAGGCAGATTGAATAGAGGGAAAATTAAAGTCTCCATATGTGTATTACTCCAAGAACAGGAATCAAGACTTACAGGCATGTTTGTAAAATAAATAATATGATTATATTTAGCAAATCATGATAATCCAAGAGTTGATCTTAACATCCATCAAAGGAATTCCTAACTACTTTAACTTTTTCCTTTAAAAATATTTCACAAATTGATTTGAACTTGAAGAAATTAAGGTCAAATGACTCTAGTGAATCTAGTCAACAATTTGTTAAGACTATGTTAATTAGTTTTTTAGAGCTTGCTTAAGATCTGTGTATTGACCTTTTTAAAAAAAATTAATTCACAAAATAAAACAAGCATTTCCATAACAGAGTAAAATAAAAACGATGATTGTGCATGAAACTATAAATCTACCATGTACATGTACATATGTATGTATGTATATAGCTAGCTATATACATTAATACACACAATCCATTGACAATTATCAAGTATGTATTAAGTAGCTACTACCTGTCAGACACTGTGCTAGGCACCAGAGATACAAGGACAAAAACAAAACAAGGCCTGCCTTCAAGGAGCTTACATATGCACATATATACCTCCACACAAACACACATGCATATATAAATATATGATATCCATGTAAATAACAACACAATATACACATATAATATAACCATGCGCACACACAATACACATGCATTTATATCCACACCTATCCATAAATATACAACACAATGTAAATGTGATACACATATGCATGAACATTCATATATAACATTTAAATCCATATATATATATATATAAATGTTACATGTATTTCTATGCAGTATATTACAGTGGAAAGCACACTGGATTTGGAGAGGACCTGGATTCTAATCCTGCCCCTTTTAATTACTACTAGTATGATCTTGGGGAAGTGATATAATTTCCCTGGGCCTCAGTTTCTTTACCTGTAAAATAAGCTGGGGGAGGTGCTCAACGGCCTATGAGGTCACTTTCAGAGCCATCTCTATGATCCTTTGACACACATTGATGGAATTGTGGGTACTTTAAATACTGAAAGATTACTCTTCATATTCATGGTGGCACGATGTTTGGACCCCAAGGCAGATGTGTGTGTGTGTGTGTGTGTGTGTGTGTGTATTTACTAAACATTTATTTCTCAATGTACAACTAACAAAAATAAAATATTGGTCATGGCTACTTAAAGAAGATGTATTAGGAGTCAGAGATTTTGGGTTCAAACCCCAGCCCTGCCACTTAGTACTTGTGTGACTTTGGGTGAGCCACTTCATCTCTATAGGCCTCAGTTTCCTCATCTGTAAAAAGAGGAATTGACCTCAGTGACTTCTAAGATGTCTTCCAGCTCCCAAGTTATCACCCTATGAGTTCATCTCCTGGCCCTGCCAACTTTGAACTGAGGAGCCTTGGACAAGTCTTACTACCCTTTCTGGGCCTTATTTCTTCATTTATAAATTAAAGAGGTGAGACTTGGTGATCTCAAGGTTTTTTCTAGCTTTAAATCGAGGCACCTACCTCTTGAGGCAGCTCCTTGTGCTTGGGGACAGGTCTAATTGTTAAGAAGCCTTCCGAGGTCCACCAGCTGTTGCTGCCATCCTTTTATCTCTGGTGCCCAGCATAGTGTCTGACAAATAGCAGGTACTTAATACATACTTGATGATTGTCAATGGATTAATTGTGTGTATTGATTTATGTAGCTAGCTACATATATGCCACGTACATATACATGGTAGATTTGTAGTTTCACATGCATCTATTCTGCATGGATCATGTATATACTGATTTATCTGCACATTCGAGCCCCCACTGTAAGCTTCTTGAGGGAAAGGGATGTTCTGGCTTTGTCTTTGTATCTCCAGATCTATATCTATTTTTAGTAGAGTCAGCTAATCAGGAAGACGTGTGTACAAATTCCGCCTCAGATGCTTACTGTGTGATCCTGGGTAAATTACTTATTCTCATGGAGCTTCAGTTTCCTCATCTATGAAATGGGGATAATTAACATCGTACTTACCACCCAGGGGCACTGTGAAGATCAAGTAAGGTAATATCTGTAAAATGCTTTGCCAAGCTTAAAACATAGATACAGAAATGTTGGCTATTGTCCTATCAGCTGAAGTGTTGGGTAAAATAGGCAAGGTACCTGTCTGGGACCTTCTTCTCCACAAAGTGCCATTGACTGTCTCTTTCCAGATGGCAGCCTTGAAGACTGTGGGCAGGGGTTACAGCTACCAGAGAGATGCTGCCACCCAGTGGACTCACCTTCTAAAGTCATCCCAGCTCCTTAGGGAAAATGAGATCTGGCCATCCAAGGGGAAGAGCCAGGTTCTCTGAATGCTTTATTCCTGGATAGGGTAAGAAGGTTTTGGATTTCTTTTTTCAAATCTGGGCAACAATTAAGAACTTTCTGGTCTATTACAATTCCGTTGAGAAACAAATCCATCCCTTCCTCTAAGCTCAGTGGAATGCTCAAGTATTCCTTCCTGATTTCACTCCAACCACAAATGCTCCTCTCCATAAATATTATATATTTATTTCATATTTATATCTTTATATTTATTTTTCACACATTGATGTTAGAATTTAAGGTCTCTGCATATGGACATTATTTCTTTCTTTATATTTGTACCACTAGCACCTAGCTCAGTGCTTGGCACATTGTATAAGATTAACAGATGCCAATTAATTGGTTGATTGGTTGATTGATTTGAACTAATCCAGAGCAATCTTAGTCCAAGAAAGGCCTTCTCAGGGAACTTTATTGTGGTTTTAGTGGCAAAGTGAATCCCTACTCCTGACCTCCCTTTATGCCCAGTCTCCCATTGGACACTGCATGAAGAGGAAGTGGGCCTTGCAAAAAATAATTTCAATAACATGTAAGTGAAAAGAAGCAGCATGAGTTTCATGAGTAGAGCATTAGATCCAGTGTCAGGAAGACATAGATTCAAATCTCACCTCTAACCCTTAAGTAGCTGGGTGACCAGGGCAAATCACTTCGGCCCTTTGTGCTCTTGGAAACTCTCAAAGACACTCTCAAAAAGTCTCAAATTACAGCTGAGTTTCTGATCTGCTTTGCTGGAAAGAGTTCTCATGCCAAGGAGTTCCTCTTGATGAAGAAATCACAGATCCGGGTAACAAATATGGAGTGCTTCCTTCCCAAGGTTCAAAGTAGGCTCAAAGGAGATCATGTGTGTCAAGTGTTTTGAAAATTAAAGGGTTATAGAAATGTCTTTTGTTCTTATATCATTGTTATGGCAACTCTTTCCACAAAAACACCTACAGGTCTTAGGGAGACTTTAGAAAACCTTAATAGACCTAATAGAACCCCAATAAAACATGGTGTAAGTGCTTTTTTGCCCAACTTGGTTCAAAGCCTTCTTGACCTCTCCATCAGCAAAGTGTTAGGAGTGCCTGGCCATTCCCTTTGGGGCCCAATTTCATTTTCCCTGAGAGGTTAAGGTTGACACTAGCACGTGTTCAGAGGCAGAACTTGAACCAGGCTTTTCTGGATTTAAAGAGCAGTCCTCTATTCCCCATGCTTTGCTGCCTCTCAAGGTATTAATTATTCCTATCTGACAAATGTGAATGACTAACAGTAAGACAGGTTGGGTTAGTTCAATAGAAAAAAAACCAGGTAGTGACCAGGCCAGGTTAATGGAATGAGCTCTGACTTGAGAGTCGTGGTACCTCAGTACAAATCTCCCCTCTGATACTTGATAGCATTGTTACCTGGGCCCACTCTCTTTACCTCCCTTGGACTCAGTTGGGCTAAATAGCCTCTAAACTCCCTTCCAATTCTAAGTCAGGGTAGTCAAGACAAGTTCATAAGCATTTATTTATTAAATAACAAGGAATTACATACAAGGTATACAGGGTGTCTCAAAAGATGGTGAAGTTTTAAAACATTAAAGCTTAAAATTACATCAAGACTTTGGGGGCAGCCTGTCTGGGCAGGATAAATTGGAAATTGTCCCAGAGAGTGGTGATACTATGGTCCTAATTCCATGAAGCCGGCTGATTCATCCCAAGGCTTGCCTGACCCCTAAGGAATCTGCTTCCTCTGTCATTCAGCTGCTGGGCTGGGTGCTGGCAGAATATAGAAGGGGGAAGCTCTGAGGAGCCACACTTCTTTGTGCTAGTTATGTGACATTCTTAGACCATCCTTCTGGTCTGGGGTCAGGCTCAATGGACCGTCTGTGTTTATAGCCATTCACCTCCAGCCTAATCTGGTGGTAAATTCTGAGTTGGAAAACTCAGCAGACATTCTCTGGCTGCCTGCAGATTCATCTTGGGTTACGCTAGGAAGGTAATTTAACCTCTATGTTTCAGATTCCATTCAAGACTGTGCCAATACCACGGACAGTTCCTGCAGCGTGGGATCTAAGACCCAATGTCCGCCAAAGATTGAACTCTCATCTCCTGCTGCTCTAGAAGGGGTGGGGAATAGTTTAGCCTGGTTAGCAGCAGCAGCAACAGCATCAATGATAGCTAGCATTTATGTAACACTTTCATGTTAGGGAATATTATCTCCTTTCATCCTTACAGTAACTCTGGGGGGCAAGTGCTATTATTGTCCTCACTTACAGATGAGGAAACTGAGGCACAGAACAGTTGTGACTTTCCTACTGTCACCCAGCTAGTAAGTGACAGAGCTGGCATGCAAACCTAGGTCTTTTGACTCTAAAGTCTTCTATTCTTTTCTCCCCGTGTATACTACCTCCCAATTTTTAAATAACCAGATTGTAATAAGAAATACTTTATGCTAAAAATGTACTAAACCTAGATGAATGTTCCTTTGGTACTGAAGGCACTTGGGACTCTATGCTCTGGCACAGAAACATCACTGTGAATATCAGTTACATCAATTGTATTGTTGTCAAGGACAGTAACTTGAAAACAGGGCTGCCACTGGGCTGCAACAACCTTATGGGATATCCTGGAAGCTGCTTTCCAGGATAATGCATTTTATCAAACTGTTTACTTGTCATTTGTCTTTCTTATAAGATCAGAAAGCAAATCGTATCCCTCTGCCCCAAACTGTAGGTATCTGAGCCTTTTGGCTAGGTGGATTTTGTGTAAAAGGATACTTAGTGCATTCCATTGCTAGTTAGGGATCTTTGTTCTCCACCTCCTATGCTAGAGGTGTCAAACATGCAATACTAGGGCCCCTGCCAACAACCAGATTAAAATATAGTTGGGAAATATTGAACAAAATAAATAAAAACACAATAGAACATAGATAATGCTATTATGTGGTTTTCTAAGTCAATATGTGGCCAGTGGAGGTGGGTGGGGAGGTATCTTTCTGTTTGAGTTTGACTCCACCGATCTCTACTACACCACTGCCAAAGTGATTTTGCCTAAAGCTCCATTCTAACCATGTAATTCCCCTTCTGTGGCTCACTTTTGCTTTCTAGGATAAGAGAAAAACTCCTCAGTTTAGCATTTCACAACCTAACTCCCACCTTTCCTTAAAGATTGCTTTCATATCACTCACAATCTTAATCCCATTTTTTAGTACTTAGCATGATCTACCTATAGAAGAAACATTTGTGATCAACACTCTGACCTTGTTGATCTAATACTGGAAATGGAGCAATTCCCGACGTGGCTACTCACTCTTTGGCCCTGCTGCGGATTTCCTTCATCTTGATGTCGGGGCTGCTCACGGATGATACACTGCCTCTTTTCTTCAGCAGCCGAGAAGCCTTATCTTTGCTGATCTCAGACATCTTGATCAGAACCTAAAGAAGCAAATGTCTAACCTAGTAGGGTAGAAATATGGAAACAGCTGGGTTTTAACCATGGTGGTGTTGGTAGTGATGATAACTGACATTTCTGTAGTATTTTAATACATTATCTCATTTGATTTTTGCAACAACCCAGTAGATAACCTGGTGCTACTATCACCATCATTTTACAGATGGAGAAACTGGGGCTGAGAGAGGTTAAGTGACTTGCAGAGGGTCACAAAGTTAGTGTCTGAGACCAGGGGGTAGTCCATTAGCACCCATATCACTTCTCTACTCAATAGACATCCGTGGCTCCGTAGTGCTTCTAGGATAAAATAGAAACTCTTCTTAGTTTTTAAAGTACTTCACAGTCTGGCTCCAAACTATCTTTCTAGTCCCATTATATATCATTCCCTTTCCTGTCCTCTAGGATCTACCCAAATCTCTCCATTCTTTATACACAACACTCCATCTCTCTTCTGTGTATGTTTGCCCTGGCTCTCCTCACCATATTGCACTCCTTCCTCCCCCTCAGCTCTTGGAATCCCTTTCTTCCTTCAAGCTAAGCTTGAGCACTACATGAAGCTCTTCCTGACCCCCTCCCCAACAAATGTTAGTGTGCTACCCCTCCTTCTATTGAACTACCTTGCATTCATTCCATTTATATTTATTCTGCACCTACTTGTATAGGTACTTCTTATCTCTCCCACTGGAATATATTTCCTGTGGGTAGGAATTGTTTCATTCTTTGTACTTACATCCCCAGGGCCTGGAACATAGTAGGGTCTTAATAAATGCTTGTTGATTGATCTGTATATCAGATTTACCAACCACAGAATCTGAAAGTTGGAAATGACTTTGAAGGTCAAATCCACCTAGTATCTGAGCCAGAATCCCCCTGCCCATTCTATAACATCTCTGAAAAGTAGCCATCCGATCTCTGTTGGAACCTCCTGACTCTTCTCCTGGCTTCCATTTGGGAAGAATCCACACAGTCGTGCTTACTTCAACCTGACTACGTGGCCTACTCACCACCCCCTCCCCCCTACCTTTGACTTTTTAGATCCCTTCTTTGTGTGGTTTTTCCCATTCGGAATGCAGACTCTTTGAAGACAGGGATTGTCTTTTTTTATGTTTGAATTTGCAGTCTCAGAATTTAGTGCAGTGTTTGGTTCATAGTAAGCACTTAATAAGTTCTCTCTCTCTGAATGTTTCTATCAGGGCAGCCAGGTGGTGCAGTGGATAGAGTACCAGCCCTGGAGTCAGGAGGACCTGAGTTCAAGTCTGGCCTCAGACCAGACACTTGACACTTACTAGCTGTGTGACCCTGGGCAAGTCACTTAACCCCAATTGCCCTAAAAAAAAAAACAAACAAAAGTCTGAATGTTTCTTTCTTTCTGTCTCTGCGTCTCTTTCTCTCTTCTCCCTCCCTCCAGTGAGGGGAAGCTTGTTACCTTCCAAGGCAGCCCCTCCTACTTTTAGATAGTCCTAATTGTTAGGGGATCCCCCTTCCCACAACCCATGGAGGCTCCATCTGCTGCTCTCCATGTTTCACCCACTGCAAACTAAGTCTGAGCCCTCTTCCAAATGACATCCCTTCAAACACTTGAAGACAGCCACAGTCTTCTCTTCCTCAAGATTGTTGTTATTGTTTGAACATTTCGGTCATGTCTGATTCTTCATGAGTTTTTTTTCTTGGCAAAGATACTGGAGTAGTTTGCCATTTCCTTCTCCAGATCATTTCGCAGATCCCTAATTCCTTAAATTTATCCTGAAATGGCATGAACTTGAGGTCCTTCATTAATCCGGTTGCCCTTTTCTGGATAGTCTCTCATTTAGGTTATTATTCAAAGATATTTTCAATAACTTCATTATAATAGAAAAAACACTTCTCAGAAAGAAAATGGACATTTATGAAAATGCTTAAATAGGACTTAAGAAGCTGAGTATATTCTAAAGTCAGATTTAAGAGCCTGAAGGGACCTTAGAGACATATCTAGAAAATTCCTTATTTTGCAAAGAAGGAAAGTGAGACCTAGAGAGGGAAAGTGACTTGGCCAAGTACACTATTTCTTAAGGAAGAATCAAGATTAGAACCTAAATCTTTGGACTCCAAGTTTTGTACTCTTTCCATTTCTCCACACTGAATGAGAGAAAAAATGAGAAAGCATTTGTTAAGCACTTACTACATGTCAGGCACTAAGCAAACTTTACAAGTGAGGTTTCCTCAGATGTTCTTCCTTTAAGGAGAGGTAACCCAGAGTAGTAAGGAACATTAGTGCAAAAAGCCTGAGTTAAAGTTCTGACCAGATTATTTATTTGCTGTGTGATCTTTGGCCATTTACCTGAACTTGTGACCATAGGCAGGGCAATCTCTCTGACACTCAGTTTCTTCACCTGTAAAGTGGGGATAATACTTGTTTTAACTACCTCACAGCATTGTTTTGAGAAAAGTGCTTTGTGAACTATAAAAAGCTTTAACAGTATGAGTGATCATTTAGAATACATGGGTTTATTCTGGCTATATCAAATTAAAATATTTTTAAAGTTAAAAATAGAATTGGTATCCCTCAACTTCTCTCAACTATAAGATAAAGAGGTAAAGATGCTAGGTTTCTGTTCAGTAGCTTTGTAGTTTTGTAATAGTGAACATTCATATAGTGGTTTACATTCATCTCTCTGGGCCTCAGTTTCCTCATCTGTAAAATGATAGAGTTTGACTAAATGACCTCTAAGTTTCCCTCTAGCTATAAGTCTTTGATCTCATGATTTTATCTGATCCTTATAACTATCCATTGAGGTGGTTAGTACATACATTGATATCTCCATTTTATACTATCTGAGCAGCTGAAACAAATAGAGATTAAGTGATTTATTCAAGGATACATAGCTAATATGTAGCAAAGATAGAATTTGAACTCAAGGCTTCTGACTTTGGTTCTAGAGCTCATTTGATTTCTGAATGGAAAAGCGGATAGTAGAGTTTGTGGCTTTGGTTCTTTGAGGTCTCCATAAACCCCAAGATGTGCCCTAGAAGAGAGAAGAGTTGGACCCTGGCTGCTATTCAATTTCCTCTTTTTGTCCTGTTTTTAGATCCTCAGTGATGGTGCAGGACTCTACCTGAGAAGGGAGAGGATTGCTCTACTTATCATGTTTGGGATTCCAGTCTCCAGACCAGTGACTAAGGAAGGACCATTAAGTTCCTTTTCCAGAGCACTGGAAGATGCAAAGGTTTTTTAAAATGATATTAGAAGATTATACCATTTAAATTTTTGTTATATTATATGTTGACAACACATTTGCTTCTTCAACAGTGTAGAAACAATCGAATTTAGTACCTATTTAGCAAGAATAATTAGCTAAAATCAGAAGCTCCCAGATGGCCAGAATTGTTAATAGGCCCCCCCCCCCCCCCGTATCATCTGCTTTAGTAACTTAATTCTGTCCCTCTCAACTGAACTTGTCTTCATTATGTTGTGCATTATTTTCACATCATGAATTACAAAAGTGATTTGAGGCGCTTGGGGGCTGCTTGCTTTGGGGAGCTAACGGGGATGGTGAATGGTTCATCCAGCCAGCAGGTGCACCTGTTAGCTGGGGAATCCTAGAACACCTGCAGCATAGTTGCTCCCTCCTGGGGAAAGGAGAGGCCTGAATCTCTCCCAGTTGATTATGATTACTTCCATCTTTTGTAACCTTGTAGCAAATCACATTATATACTCTATATCCCATTAAAGTGCCAGATGAACTTCAAAGCATATTTTCACAGAATCTCAGAAATGGAAGGAAGGGACCTCAACAGCTGTCTAGTTTAACTTGTATGAGGACAACAATTCCCATCACAGCATTATTGATAAGTGGTCACCCAGCTTCTCTTGGAAGACCTACAGCGATTGGAGAGGCTGTGACATCCCCAGGTAGGTTGGTCTTCTTTGGAGACTTCTAATGGTAGGGAAGCTTTTCCTGATGTTAAGTTGAATTTTTTTTCTGAGGTCTTTCTACTGACTCTGCCCTCTGGGGCCAAGCAGAAGAAATATCTTTTCTTTTCCACATGAAAATCTTTCAGGGACTTGAAGAGGGTCATTATGAGAACCCTATGTTTTCTCATTTCCCATTGAAATATCCCCAATTCTTTCAATTAATCTTTGTGTCACATGATTTTGAGTTACTTCATGATTCAAGTTGCCTTTCTCTGGATACCCTCCATTTCATCAATGTCTTTCTTAAAACACGGCACCCAGGATTGAACATTGTCCTTATTAGTTTTTAGAGAGGGAAGGGACATCAGAGATGATCAAATTCCACCCTCTCCTTTCCCTACTACCCTTGTCCATAAGTAGCTGGGTAGTACAGTGAATAGAGTACTAGACTGGAATTCAGGAAGATTTGGCTACATGACCCTGGACAAGTCACTTAACCTCTGGTTTCAGAGGTTTGTCTGTCTCAGTTTCCTCATCTGTAAAATGAGGATGATAATAGTACCTGCTTGCCAGGGTTGTTGTAAGGATCAAATGAAATATTTGTAAAGGGTTTTGTAAATCTTAATGCCCTATGTAAATATTAGCTATTATTTTTACAGATGTGGAGAGGAAGACCCAGGGAAATCACATGACTTATAGCACCCTATCCACTAGGTGGGGTCCTATTTAGCAACTCCCTCATTTTATATTTGAGGTGCAGAAATGTGAAATCCACTGTCACATAGTGCCAGGATTGGGATTCAAACTCAGATGCTCAGACTCCAAATACAGTTTTCTTTCTAATATATTATATGATCTGCATGAGCAATCAAGCCTTCAAACATTTTGGGGGATCCAGATAGTATGGCCAGTCTGCTCACCCCATTCACCCCAAAGTTCTACAGCTATCTTTAAACTTAGTGGTCTTCCAGACTCCACATGCTTGGTGGGCGATACAAAGAGAATATAATCAATCAATCAATCACAGGTTCACAGAGTTAGAGCACAAAGAGAACTTTGGAGATTGAGTCTAACCCCATCATCTTTACAGATGAGGAAATTAAGAGTTTTGTGAGGGAGGCAGCTAAGTGGTGACACTCAGTCTGAAGTCAGGAAGACCTCAGTTCAAATTGACCTTAGTTGGGTGTCTCTGGGCAAGCCACTTCTGTCAGCCTCAGTTTTCTCAACCGTAAAAGGGGGATAACAGCTTACCTTCCAGGGTTCTTGTGGGGATCAAATAAGATAATATTTTCAAGTGCTACTTGAATGCTGTGGATACAGTCAGACTTGGAGTCAGGAAGACTCATCCTCATGAGTTCAAATCTGGATTCAGACGTAAGCTGTGTGACTTTGGGCAAGTCACTTCACCCCTTTTGCCTCAATTTCCTCATCTGTATAAAGAACTGGAGAAAGAAATGGCAAAAAATTGCAGTATCTTTACCAAGAAAACCCCAGAAAGGATCACCGAAAAGTTTGTGAAGGAAAAACAACTGAAAAACAATCATTGGATGCTCTTTATTGTTAAGGCGACTGTCTAGGATTCTCAGCCTGCAGCCCGAAGGTGGGAGCTGCTCAGTTCTGCCAGGGTCAGGCTTGATCCCAGGGGTGCTTGGCAGGGGTTCAGTTCAGCTCAGGTTCTCTGCTCCGTGCTAGAGCAGTCTGGAAGTGAAAGCCTAGACTGAGGCAGGCTGAGGGCGGAGGGGCTGCGGTCGGCGCTCCTCGTTTCTGAAGGTGGGGAGCGTGAGGGGGTCCGAGCTGGGGGAGATCGATCTAAGGATCTAAGGGCCATAGGTGCCCCCCCTCTACTTCAGCCGGGCCAACCATGCTGCTTGTACGGCCTTACCCCTTTCCTTTTTCCCATTCCGTTTTGCGATGCGATGGTTACCCCAGTCTTCATCTGGTTCCCCCCTCAGCCCCCAGAGCTGGCTTGGAAAAACAGGCTTACTCACTCTCTGTCAGGCAAGGCACGCAATGCATCCCATTCAGCGCAGGAGCGCCCAGAGCAACGCCGGACCCTAAGTGTCTCGGGTGCGGAGTTCTGCCGGGCAGGGCAGGGCAGTGCCCCCGCTCGGGGCACCCCAGTCGGCTGGCTAGCTGGTGGGCGGGCGCTCCGGGCTCCCCAGGTCCTCCCGAGCGGGCAGAGCACGAGCAGCGCCTGGCTGCTGTCCAGCGTCTCCAAGGCTACCCGTCCAAACAAGGGGGCTGTAGCCCGCCTCCGGACCCGCCCACTGCAGTCAGGTGGTCCGTCCTGGGAGCTGCCCCTCCCCCCCAACTTCTTCCCCTCCCCCGCACCGCCCCTCTGGGTCCTGGGGCACCCTGGGCACGGCCCCGGAGCAGGCGTGGGCAATGCCCTCTGTCTGGGGAGGGTTGTCCGGAAAGCTCTCCCCCAGCGGCGCCCCCCGCCCCAAACAGAGGGATGTCCAGGGATAAAGAGGACCGAGGGTGACACCACCAGACCCCTCAAATGTTCAGGGCTTTGAGTCAGCCGGCTTGGATTCAAATCCCACTTCTGCCTGTGGACCTCGGGCAAGGTACCCGACCTCCGTGGGTTTCGTTTTCTAATCGTTAAGATACTTGAGTCAGTCAACCTACTATCAAGTGCCAAGAAAGGCGAAAGACGGTGCCTGCTTTCAAGAAGCTCCTAGTCTAATGGGGGAAGCCACACTCAACAACTATGCACCCACAAGATCTAGGCAGGATCAATCGAGGGTTTTCCTAGACAGACAACACCAAGCTTAAGGACGACTTTTTGCAGAAGATGGGACTTTAGCTGAGGTTCAGAGGAAGCCAGGGAAGCCAGGAGGGGGACCTGAGGAGGCAGAGAGTTTCAGGCTTGAGGAAAATGCTAGGATGTTGGTAGATGGAATGTAGAATTCAAGGAACCCCAAGGAGGCCAGTGTGAGGGATAAGACTGCAAAAATCGGAAGAGGCCAAGTGATAGATGACTGTGGAAGCCAGACAGAGGCTTTTACATTTGATCTTGGAGTTATCAAGGAACTCTGGAATTTGTTGAACATGAGGGTGACATGGACAGAGCTGTCCTTTAGGAAGATTACTTTGACAGCTGGGAGGAGAATGGACTGGAGTGGGGAGAGATCTGAGGCTGGAAAATCCACCAGCAGTTGTAGCAACAGTCCAGGAGCCAAGTGATAAGGTGCACCAGGGTGACGGCAGTGTCAGTCAGAAGTGGGCTTATTGGAGAAATGTTAGGAGGATAGAAGCAGGGTCAGATTTTATATTCTTGGACTTACAGGTCACTGCAGACTGTGACTGCAGCCATGACACTAAAAGATGCTTGCTCCTTGGATGGAAAGCGATGGCAAATCTGGACAGCAGACTAAAAAGCAGAGATATCACCTTGCCAACAAAGGTGCATATATCAAAGCTATGGTTTTTCCAGTAGCAATGTATGACTGTGAGAGTTGGGCTGCAAGGAAAGCTGAATCAATGTGGGGCAGGAAAAGGCTATTGAGACTGCCTTAGACAGCAAGGAGATCAAATCAGTCAATACTTAAAGAAATTAATTCAGACTATTCATTGGAAGGTCAAATACTGAAGGTGAAGTGTAAATACTTTGGCTACATAATGAGGAGATGGGACTCATTGGAAAAGACTCATGTCGGGAAAATTGAAGGCAAAAGGAGAAGGGGACAGTGGAGGATGTGATAGATAAATAGGGTCATGGAAGCAATGAACATGAGCTTGGACAGACTTTGAGTGACAGTGGAGGATAGAAGGGCCCTGTGTGCTATGGTTCCTGGGGGAACAAGAAGGGTCAGACATGACTGGACAATGTCAAAATATAAAGGTAGAGACTCTAGGCCTTGATGACTGTTTGGATACAGTGGGATGGCACCTCTGTTAGCAGCCTGAGTGACCAGTATATTTATTTTGCATCTGTCACGAATGCCCATATATGTACTTGGCTCTTCTGTAGATTGTAAACTCCCTGAGGGCAGGGTCTATTTCACACTGTGTCTGGCACAGAATGGGTGCTTGATGAGAGCTTTTTGGTGATTGGCTGTTCTAGTCTAACTGCCTTATATGATAACATGAAGAGTAAAGCTCTTGGGCTTCTATCCTGAGGCTACGATTTTGTTTGCTGTGGCACCTAGGCTCCCTCTCCGTTTGGAAAATGTTGGGGATGGTAGATGAGGGCTGGATTGCTGGGAAGAACGCTCAGTTGGGAGCCAGGAGATCCGGGCTTGGGCGCTAGCTTTGCTATTCACTCGTCCCACGGACTTGGACGAGTTTCTTCATTTGTAAAAGGAGAGGCTTGGACCCTGGGCCGGTAAGAAGTCCCTTCAAGCTCTAAATCTATGGTCTGATGATCTATGAACAAGTGGATTAAATTCCAAAAATTCATTTGTGATTTGGCCTTTCTGTTTAACCTACCACCCACTTTACAGATGAGGAAACTGAGGCAAACAGAATTAAGTGACTTGCTCAGGGTCACTCAGCTAGTAAGTGTCTGAGTCTGGATTTGAACTCAGGTCTTCATGACTCTAGGCCTGGCACACTGTCCACTGCACCACCTAGCTGCCTCCACTGAGTGTGATCTTGGGCAAATCATGTCATCTCTCTGGCCCTCAGTTTCCTCATTTATATGTAGCGGGGATAATACTGGAATGCTCCCTCCTCTCAGGAATGTTGTCCACTCCCCACCCCAGGCTTGCTCAATGGGATGTGTTCCAAAACCTCCCTTAGCTATACGTAAAATCAGGGAACTGGATTAGATGACCAGATTTCGCTCTGTGACCTTCAAACATATCTAGATATACCTATATGGGACCTCACTACACTTCAGAAGCACCTTTTATTGGTGCTTCAAACTCAGTGTGTCCCAAATAAAATTCAAAAGGCATTGTCCCCTCAATTTCCATCTGACTTCACTTGTATCTGCAGCATCACCATTCCCCCACAACATGGGGGCTGTCTCCGACCCTACTCTCCCTCCCTCATCTGGTATCAAACCACTTACCAAGTCTTCTCGAGTACCTTATAGAAACATTTCTCCCATCTACTGGTTTCCCAAGCTATAGTCCAAGTAAGCTCTTAATAGCCTAGGCTAGAACTGTTGATCTTATTAGCAGCATTTCCTGCACCCCACTCTTGGACAAGTTAGTTAATTTTTCTGGACTTTAGTTTCCTCATGGGTAAAATAAAAAGGCTGCAGTTTTGTCCCGTGAAGTTCTTTTCAGCTTGAAATCTCACCCCATGGGATGGAAAGAGGTCTGGGCTATCCACTCTGGACAGTGCAGCTTTCCCATCAGGTGATGCTCCCGAAGGAAGGTGACTAAATAAGGCATTTTCTTGCCTCTGTTATGGTGTTCGGGGCAGAGTGTCCCTTGCCTAGCACCACTGTGCTGCTGACTATTGTCTCTATAATTTCCATCTGGCTACTTGTCCATTCACTCTATTATCATTCTATATTAGCATGAAAATGCACCAACAGTTTCCCTTTATAATAAAAAAAACTCCACAGTCCAAATACACTGTTCTCATAGTTTTCATTTATTTTCCAGAAAAAAAAATCACATTTCAATTACAACTTATTCAGACACTCCCTCTTGTTCCTTGGTATAGAATGATTCCACTTTGCTCTGTAATGGAAACCCTCCCCACAGTAATCTGTCAGGTCAAGAATTGCATAATCAGTATTTTGTGACATGAGTCAAAGGGGGTGGGTGGGAATATGGAGGAAAACATTTATAAAAAACCATTATTTACCAAAAAAAGCAATATCCACAGATCAGTATCCTAATCTATAAGGCAAGTAACATTAAAATGTTGTTTCATGATTATCTTCACCAACTCAATACAACAGGTTCATCTCACCATGGTCCAGCACTGTCAGAGGCTGTAGCCAGTTAGATGCTGAAGGTTGTCCGATGCTGCCGACAGCACACCATGCTGCCTGCCCACATCGACTTTTCTCTGAGAACACTGGCTGCACAGTAAAGCTTTCATTACAGACGGAGCAGTTCATAGGGTATCATAGAATAAATTGCACATGGAGGCAAAAAGGCCAGGCATTTAACTTAAACTTTAAAAATATACTTGTGTGTATTTTCATCCACAATTCTTATAAACATTTTATACACAAAGTATTTTATAAAATGATAGAGCTACTTGATACAGGATCAGAAAGGGAGAAATCCACCCCACTTCTGCTCCTAGGGGGTGGGGGACAGAACAACAGAGGAATCCCATCCCCCATATCAGAAAGTGCCCTAGACTCCCAAACTGCCAGTGGCTCCTCAATTCCCACTTTACTCAAAGTACATGGCATTCATTAGACAGTAGTTTTCCCTGGAAACAACATAGTTGAATTTCATTACTTTTAAGAAAGACACATTTTTGCAGATACCTTTCATGGTTCCTTTCTTGTGAAATAAGAAATCATTTTTTTTAAAAAAAAGTGGCATACATAGTCATATACTGGGGGCCCAAGCTAGATCTGACCATCTGATTTCTATTTTCTGTGCAAAGTGAAACAACATCAATAATAATAGCAATAACAACAATAAATTTCATCCACAGAAGCACAAGAACAGATCTCAAATACTTTACAAAGCAGTCCTGTGGTCAAACTGCTTGAAGTACTATCACAGATAAAATTCACAGAATCCTAGAATTTCAGAGTCAGAAGAGACCTCAGGGACCATCTGGCCCAACTCCTACCTGAACAAGAAACCCCTGGACAGAATCTCCAATGAGTGGTCACCCAGTCTTTGCCTGAAGACCTCCTTGGAGGGGCAACCTGCTACTTCCTGAGGCAGTTCATTTCACCTTTTGGACAGTTCCAAGGGTTAGGAAGTTCTCTTCTTGGGGCCTAAATCTGTGTTTTTTTACCCCCCCCCCCCCATCTCTCCTCATTCTGCCCTTAGGAGAGAACAAAGCTAAACCTGCTCCCACTTCCAGGTACTTGAAGACGACTATTGCCACACTTGACATTGTTAGGGAGGAAATATTCAGCAGTAGTATCTCCATCTTCATTGCAATAAAGAGCGTCACTGCCCCATCCTCACCCACATCTGACTTCAATTGCATCAGGATTAAAATGTTGACTAGTAAAACCATCTCCAGCCTACATAAGAATCCAATTATCATCCTGGCAACTTACAAGGAAAGGAAAGAATCTGGCTTTGGACTTGGGACAGTACTGTCGATTGGCCCTAGGAATTCAGTGGGTTACTGAAAGGAGTTTATAATGATGACACGTTGGGAATTAATTTAGACAACAAAATAAATGAAAAATTGCTATTGATGTGCATATAAGAATGAAAGAGACTAGATGAAATTCACATTTGTATCCTCCCTGTGCTGAAATACAACATTTAGATTTGTTTATTCTGTAACAAACTAATTATAAACTCTGGACGAGAGGATAATTTGAATTGTTTGTAGAAATGCCAAGTGGTTCAGTTTTGTTCTAACTCAAAACATATGTATTGTCTAGGAAACCTTTAGCAGACCATGGAGTTTCGAGATGGAAAAGGGACTGTAGATCTTCTGGTCAACTCCCTCATTTTACTGAGGAGGAAACTGAGGCACAGGGAGATGAGCTCACAGAGAAAGAAAGGGAGGTAGTCTTGGTGTGGTGTAGGTTTGCATCCCAGCTTTATCAATTATGAGCTGTGTGACCCTGAGGAAGGTCACTTAACCTGTCTGAGCCTCAGTGTCCTGAATTGTAAAAATGTGGGTGATGACAATCACTCCCTACCTTATGAAGTTATTGTGAAGAAAGAGCTTTGGATGCCCTAAGGAAGTATAGGAATGCCAGCTTTTATTATTCTCCAGTAGCAGAATCCAGCCCCAACTCACAGCTCTTTTTAAAACAACCCCAAACTCCACTGATTTCCCTGTATAACACTTGGGAAGCCCAAACGTCATGAAACAGTCCCAGGAAATGCTCAGAGGATGTTGGTTTTACTATGCTAATACTCAGTGATTTACCTTTTCCCAAATTTATGTTTTTCCTACAGCACTGAGGAAGTGGTTACAGTAATCACCTCTCAATCTTGAGTCAGTAAATTCAGGGTTTACTTCCCACAAACTTGGAGACTGATGGTTATTGGCATGCATGAGTTCTAAGCTATAAAAACCTCAAAGTACTTTCCAGGGGAAGATCTCAGGACATTTTTCCAAATGTGGGACTTCAACTAGATACTTTTATAGAATTCCACGATTTTGATTTCCACAAATTTTGGATTTGGGGGCAAATTAGTATTTTTTAGGGGGAACCTGGCATAGTAGAATCAGAAAGACTTGGGTTCGAGTCTTACAACTGACTCATACCTGCTATATGACCATGGGTAAGTCACCAGGCCTTTGGGCACTTCACACAGTTCCCCAAGGCTGTAAGGTCTGGTCATGTCACTTTTCTGCTCAAGAAGTTTCAGTGACTCCGTCTCGCCTCTGGGATAATGGAATATGACCCCAGGTGACTCCTTTGTTCGGCACCGAGCATCCTTTCCCATTGCCTCAATCTCCCTTTCCAGACTGATTTCATGATTGTCCCTCACACTCTTTACATTTCTACCAGTTTGGCTTCCTTGATGTTCCCTGGGCTCAATACTCCTTCCCCTGGGACTCCATGCATGCACAGGCTCTCCTCTATTCCTGGAATATGCTCCATCCTCATTTGTGACTCCTTCCAAGATTAGCTCAAGTGCTGACTCTACACGAAGGTCTTCCTGATTCCCCTGATTATCAGTGGTTAACCTCCTAACTGCGCCCCCCCTCCCCACTCCGTACCTTTTTTGCATTTACTTATCTTCATGTGAGCTCCTTGGGAGCAGGGACTCTCTAAAGATAAGGATTTTTTGCCTGGCACACAATAGGCGCTTTTGAATTTTGCTGTTCAGCCACGTCTGACTTGTCGTGATCCCATTTGGTGAAGATATTGGAGTGGTTTGCCATTTCCTTCTCCAGCTTATTTTACAGAAGAGGAAACTGAGGCAAACAGGATTAAGCGACTTGCCCAGGGTCACCCAGATAGTAAATATCTGAACCTAGATTTGAAGCCAGGTCTTCCGGACTCTAAGCCCAGTGCACCATCCATTGCACTACCCAGCTGACTGTTGAGTGACTGACTCCTGGTCTCAACCTTCTTAGCATAAGAGGCAAACACCTTGCGGCTAGAGACTGTAGCATTTTTCGTCCTTGCATCCTCAGTACTGAGCATAGAGTCAGGCACTCTCTTGGTCCTTAATAAATGCTTTAGGGGTGCATGAATGAATCTCATTTTCCTCACAAGATCATCTAAAGATAGGGGCAGCATCTCATTGAGGACCACATTCCATTCACGAATGCAGGAAGGCTTTCTCTTGTTACTATTTGCTAAGTAGGTGACCCGGTGACAAGGTAAGCAAGAAGAGAAAGGAAGGGTAGTGCAAAACTTTAAGAGACAATTTCATGTATTGCAGAGGGAAAAAGGAAAACCCCCATTTGGTTGCCAGTGACTGATTAAGCAAAGACACCTAACAGGCATTCACAGAATTTCAGAGTCTTGTTTTTGGATGAATATATTCATTCTGATTTCCAATTAATTCCAATCTGACTTATTTTTAAGGAAATAGCTCATGCCTTTTGTTTATTTGTGAATCATGCTTACAGGTGTCCATTCATCTGGACTTAAACCAGGAGTTCTTCCCCTTTTTTCTAGTGTCCTGGCTCCCTGCTGGCAGTCTGGTGAAGGCCAGGGACCCCTCCTCTGGATAATGCTCATAAACACATAAAGTAAAATATTTAGGATTAAAAAGAAATCAATTATATGAAAATACAGTTATCAAATATATGAAAAAACCCCAGTTCCCAACCCTAGGTTAAGAATCCCTGACAAACAAACTCATGTGAGCTTATTTCTTGCCCTGGAGATTATAGAGCAAAACAAACAATAGAATATAACCCTCTGAGGACAGGAGCAGGTTTTTTTTTTTGTCTTGGCAACTCTCCTCCCCTTCCACACAGTAAGTGGTACATAGTGGTCATTAATAGATGCTTATTGAATGAGTGCCTGAATGAATTAAGTACAGCTAGTTTGCATGGAATTCGGCTTTGAGGATAGACAAGCTGTCAGTCTTTGGGAAAGGAGAAATGTTTCTGTCTCCTTAAACGCTTACTCTTCATTAACAGCCTGTATGCTTGTACCGTTGCTAAGGCTGCTTACCTTTAAGTGTTTGGATTCAGTTGGGCAGAACACTGAAATGGAAGGGGGGATGGGTACTCTCTCCATGCAGTCTATTCAAGCTTGGGAACATCCCCCTAAACCGTCACTTCCAAAGTCTGTAATACTACATTTCAGTGATGTAGAAAGCCTCACTTTGAACCTTCTATGTTAAGAATTTGGTGAACAGTTATGACCCGGCATCCTCCACAGAGCTGATAGCTTGGGGGCCTCCTATCACTTCAAGGTCCTGAAGGAGACTTTCCCAAAGAAAAGAACCTGAGCGTGAAATGAATTGGCAGACTACCCCGTATTTGAGACAGCCTGAAGAACTTCTGCAGGAATGAGAAAAAGGACAAAAAAGGGCTTTCTTTCTTTTTGAAGAGTTAAGTAGATAGGAAAACTATCTAGCTCCTGAGCTGAGAAAAGATGCGTCTATTTTGGGGGCTTTTGGGCATCTAAGCTTAGGCTGATCTGAGAGAAGGGACATCTGTCTGAGGGCTTTCGGGTGTCTAAGCTTAGGCTAACATAATGTCAGGATCAGAAAGGAATCTGAGAGGGGCAGCTCTGCCTACATCCTCCTCCTAAGAGTGGGACGTATTGAATTAATTTTCCATAGCACTTTGAGTTTGGGGTTTTCATAAAAGATGTGGACATTTACTACCCCATCCTCTTTTTACCAGGGAGCTAAAAGGGAGGTAAGTCAATTCGGGCAGGCAGGCAGGGCTTCCTGGTTGCCAGTGACAGTCTCAAACATTCAATGAACAAAATGTGTTCAAAATAGTAGAAAGCTCAAAGAATCATAGAATTTCAGAACTGCAAGGGGCCTTAGAGATGACTTAAATCTCTAAACAATTTAAATTTAATTTATTTAGATTTAAACAATCTATCCCCACCCCAAATGTTAGAGGAAGAAATTAAGATATTCAGAAGGGAAGTCACTTTTCCATAGATACCCAGCAAGAGTTAGCAGCAGAGCAAATTAGAGCAGTTCGGAGCCTGTTTAAATAATCTACGCACAAACCTGTGTGTGTGTGTGTGTGTGTGTGTGTGCCCACACGCACATGCACATGCATGTGCATATGCAGATAATGGGTAGGGAATAAAGACCCGCCCTGAGATTCCCCCAGTGTAGGGAACTCCTGGATAAGGAAATACCCTGTCACTGCAGGTTGGCACCTTTTCTACAGGGCACAGTCTGTGAGAGCTGCCTTGGACAGTTAGAAGTTAGGTCACTCCGCCAGACTTGCACAGCAAGCCCAGGTCTTCCTATGTCCAAGGCCAGCTTTTTACCTATAACTAAACTCCATTGCCTCTCATGAGTGCAGATATGCACACAGAGATGCATGTCAGTATACAGACACACACATAGATTTATGCATGTCCCTATCCTAAATATAAATATGTATATATGCTTAAAGTTTAACTTTATCTGAGATGTTCTTACATAATTATACTAGTTTGCTTTGAGCACAGAGAGATATTTTTTTTCTTTAATCAGCCCAGCATATCGCCCAAAGTGATGCAGTAAGTTTCTCTTTGGGCAGACTGCAGCTCCGGTAAGAGAAGAATAAAACCTGAACAGTTCAATATATACTTCACTATACAAAAAACTCACAAAATGAAGATTCTCTTCATTTTAAATTTAACTCACTGAGATAAAATGTACTCTGATGTATAATAAGAATCCATTTCAAACAGCATTCATGATGAAAACATGGAATTCGTTTGAAAAAAGAAGAAACCTTTTTTCTGTCATAGAGGGGAGACAAGATTATTATGTAGCACTTAAAATCCATTAAATGCCATTTGCTGTCTATCAGATACTGGGGTGTCTTGATGAATGGGGATGTTTGGGGGAATGGGGTGATCTAGCTGACACTTATTATTGACAATCTTTTGGGAATTGGCCACAGACACTAACAATGGGTTGATTCTTCTTTTGTGGCTAAGGACCATTGCAGTATCCCTCAGGGGCAATATTTGAATATGAATTCTTGTTTGATGCTGTGATAGGCAGAGTTGTGGAAAGTTGGACTATGTGTTTGCTAAGGCCAAGACTGAGCCTGAAAGTTGAAAAACAACAACCAAACAATTAGAAACAAATCCATACACACACACACAATCATACATACATGCATACACCCAAACACACACACACACACACACACACACACACACACACCTCAATCCCTGATATGAACTAGTTCTGCTGCAATTTGTCTCTTTTTCCTGAAAGCTGAATTCAAGTAGAATGTAAGCTACTTGAGGACAGGGATTATTTTTATTTTTATCTTTGTACCCCCAGTGCCTAGCACAGGGCCTGGCACAGAGTAAATGTGTAATAATGTTTGAGGAAGGAAAAAGAGAAGGATGGAAGGTAAGAGGGAAGGAGAAAAGGAAGGAGGGAGGGAAGAAGGAAGGAGGGAGGGAGGGAGGAAAGAAGAAAGAAAAAAATGGTGGGCGAGGAAGGTTTGTCTAGTTATATGAGGTTTTAGCGTATTTAGAAGCCTATGACTCCCATTCTCTGGTGCCGGGATCGTAGGCAATATTAATTCTTTAAAATTTCATAACTAGAGATTCTGAATCTCATTAGGGATCCTTGTCATATATATTTTAAAAATTACATTTTTACAATATCAACAAATGAAGGCATCCTTTTAAAGAGTTACCATATGTTTATATGACTTAATTAACTCTAGAGCTGTGTAAAGTAAGATATAAAGAGTAAGTCATGAGACAGAAAGTAATATTTACACATATGCCTTCTGAGTTACTACTCAGTGAACTGTCTTTCATGGAGGGGTTATTCTAGCCACTTTTAGTAGTTCCATTCCTACCAGATATCTTGCTTTCTGACCTTTGTCTCTTAGTTTCAATCTTTGCTATTTGAAGAATCATGGTCCTCCTTTCTCTTTTCACTCCCACATTTGGGGTTCCCTAATATCTCTGAGCTCCTTAATTCAATGAGGATTCCATTTGTCAAAGTGGACAAGGGGCCCCTAAGTAACTCTAGGGTCTCCACCAGGTCATTATGGGTAATTAACCCTCTGGACAATGGTGAGTAGGGCAGCAGTAATTCTCCCCCAGTGAAACCCATTGTCCTCTCCCCATGTTCACATAAACACTCATCAAAGCCTTCATGTACGAACAAAAATAATGCTTACACTTTCCCTCTTGTGGTTTTAGGTTATGGAAGGTCTTCTTAATAGAGTTTAACCCCTGGTCCCCAAATTTGTGGGTGCCAAAGGTCAATGCATTGAATGGTTTAAAAAAACAACAACAAATTGATTAATGGATATGATAATAAAGCTACTTTAAAATTAGATCAGGCAGAAAACTGTTCAAGAACAGAATTCCTATAATTTTAAGGCGAGTAAGGAAGGGATGAGGACAATATGTCTAGGACAAGTCTGCTGGATAGAGGACAGGCCTCAGAGTTAGGAAGACCTGGGCTCAGATGCCCTGACTCATCCTGGCTGTGTGAACCTGGGGAAGCCCCTTAACTTCTCAGCATTCTAGGAAACTCTTTCAGATGGGCAATGTCAGAGCAGGTACAGACCTGCTCTGGTGCAGGGAATTTCCTTACTGGTTGTTTGTTATACTGATGAAATCACATCTGGTTAAAATTATGTATGTATGTATAGATACATATATGTGTCTATACACACATACACACATATGGGTATGTATGTATGTATGTATGTATGTATGTATGTATCTGAGAAAGGCAGTGTAATCTATTGGACAGAAGGCTGGCCTTGGAGCCAGGATGATTTTGGTTTAAGTCCTGCCTTCAACACATATTAACTGTATGACTATGGCCTTAAACTCTCAGCACCCCAGATAAAGCCTAAGAATGATGAATTTCTGAGAAGTATCAGTGAAGGGAATATCCACATGGGGAATACCCATCACCAATGAACTAACATATACAGATCCCCCCACCTCTCCAAAAAAGTATTTAAATGCTAACTGGGTGGTGTGCCAAGGAGTTGAAGGGCAGGTTCTTCCATAGAAAGACTGGACAATAGTTACTAGGGAGTGCATCCCAAGAAATATTTCTCCTATGGAAACCTGCATTTTGCTGGTCAGGGTTAGAGGACTGCATCCCCTCACCCCCCTTCTGCCTCATGGCAATGGAGGTCAATGACAGGAACTGTGGCTTGCACCCATCTTATTGGTTCCAAAGGAATGGCAAGAGTTTCTAGTTTACAGTAATTCAGATTTTTAAAGAACATTTTGTTCATCGGAGAGGACATTTATTTCAGACAACTTCAGCCATACAGCCTGACTTGGTTTTCCCCGTTCCCCAAAAGACTTTTAAGCTGCAAATCAACATTCTCCCATCAGATGGATGCAGGGGACTTCAGAACTCACTCAAAGACTGACAGCCTCCACGTAGGGGAATAGAACAACCGATGCAGGTCAGTTCAACCTGCAGAGTTTCAGAAACAGTTACATCCACAATCAGGTAGCAATCCTTAATAAAGAGCTCAAGAAATTCTCATCATCTTAAAATCACAGTAAAACTGCCTGATTCTTCAGGAATCTCCATATCTGCCCAGTTTGGGGGAGAGGTGGTGAGTATAGGGAAATGACCCAGATCCCAGCATCCTCTGGAATCTCAATCATAGTTTCATAATTTTAACTTTAAATATCCCCTTTTTTATATATTATAAAAATAAGAGGCCCTGTTTATATGGCGTGCATTTTTATGAAATTTGCAGTTTGAAAAAAAAGCGGTTAAAAAGTGGTACATCTTGCCTTCTTTAAATATGTTGTAGCCTTAGAATTTACTGAAATATTTTTAAATTGAACCCCACTAAATGTTGGAAGGTAGAACTTTTAATTTCACACTATAGAATAAGACATGGTAAGGACCGGAGGAGAAAAGGAAAGCTGTGAATCCTTCTGTGCTTGAGGCACCCCCTTTGAAAGCCGCTACCAGTATTGTATTTAAACTTTATATATTGACAAAATGCAATCTATTTCTGTAAGCCTTGTGCCAATCAACAGGACTACTAGTAAATTTATATACCATAGTTTAAATTACACCCATTTCGTGAATGGTCAAATGCTAAAACTCAAGTTTGTCTAACCGCCTGAAATACAGTCTTACGGGAATGAGTACAATTTACAAATACAATAATTACATTTTAAAACCATTAACAATGTTACACCTAGAAGTAAATACTGTGGGACTGGTCTCAACACGGTGTTGTCCACGGAGGGAGAAAGGTCGCTGAAAGTAATGGACGCTTCCAGCAGAAATGTCCCCAAGGCAGGTTTTACTTTGTTTTCATTAAACCCCAAACAAAAACCTGTTCCATGTATGACAGTCCTCCGTGATATGGGCTCTCCATATGCTTGCATAAGGTTCTGTTAGTTATCTGCCAGGTATTTGCCTGAAAAACAGAAGGTCATGAGGACAGGTCACCAACCACCATTTTGTCTGAAGAGGGATTATGAGGGGCCACAGACGTGGCGGCTTATAGATGACCACAGATCCAGCCTTGTACCTGCTCCTTCCCACTATACGTGACTAGACGTGAATGTAATTATACGGAAGCTTTTCTTCTCTCGACATGTTAACACACAATTGATCGAGTATTCAATTCTCTCAGAATAACTGTTGTACTTCTTGTGAGTCTCTCTCAAACCAAGAATTAGTCCAAACTAGGAAATTTAGTGTTCATGAGATGTCCTCTGAAAAGAAATTCACTTGGGGTACTGGGGACTTGGGAAACACTATCCCATTGAAGGAAAGACTCTGGAATACCATCCCATGATACATGAGCCAGAGACCCAGGATACTGGCCTCCAGGGGTTGAGATTTGAGACACTATGAAACTACTGCCGGTAGGTCACTGCAGGAGGCACAGGGGCACTTAGGCTGAGGAAGAACTCACCTGGGATATAGCAGGGAGCACAAAGTACCCCAACTGGCAGCTTTCTCTTGCTCACTTAGCGCTATGGTCAGTTGTTTACACTGCACAAGAGCTTAAGAAGGGCTTCCAGTGCCCTGTAAATTTAGGCATCCTGGAATGGAATAGTGGTTGTCTAACCCTAGTTACAACTTAGATTTGAGTCAACAAGCATTTATTAAGTGCCTACTACATGCCAGGGACTGTGGTAAGTGCTGGGGATATAAAGGCAGACAAAACCAAAAAATGAACACTTCCCCCCCTCCCATGATCCTTTCTCTCAAGAAGCTCACAGTCTAATAGGGGGAGATAATGCACAAAAAAACCACGTATGAACAACATATATACAGGATAAATTGTAGAGAATCAGAGGCCAGGAAGTCCTTTCTGGACAGAAATTTATTCCACCGTTAACGACCCTGGAGGATCAGAACTGGATATTGGTCAACTCTGGTCTTGAGGATCCCAGGGACACCAGGTCTGATTGAGCCTCCTCTATAAGACTACAGAGTGGACCAAGAATGGACCCAAACTCTTTTCATTCTCTTGACCTAACCTGACCATTCTTGGGCTCTCTTGAAATAAGGAAGGGAAACTAGGGACCATTCAGGATTTTCAGAGAGATTGCTAAAGGAAATAGACCCGCTCCCAAACTACCTTGCATTCATGTTTTATATGTTCTGTATATATATGTGTGTGTGTGTGTGTGTGTGTATGTTCTCTCCCCTGACCCACATTCCCATTAGATTATAAGGGCTTGGAAAGCGGTAACTGTTTGAAAGAGGCTTCTAATTGGTGTCACGTTGCAGAGGGCTGGACCTGGAGTTAGGAAGAACTGAGTTAGAATCCAATGTCAGACACTTACTGTGTGACCCTGAGCAAGTCACTTAACCTCCGTCTGCCCCTTGGTTCTTCATCTGTAAAATGGAGACAATAATAACATCTCTTTCCCAAGGGTTGTTGTGAGGATCAAATGAGACAATATTTGTAAAAAGCACTTAGCACAGTGCCTGGTGCTCTATGGAGATGCTTATTTCCTCTCCCTCTTTGTATACCCAGTGCTTAGCATAGCTATTGCCATATAATAAGCCTTTAATAAAAGTTTGTAGGATTGAATTATCTGTATTCTGTTACCGCCTATCCTGCCCATCCTCCAGTAGAATGGAAGTTCCTTGAGGGCAGGAGTTGTTTCATTCTTGTCTCTCTCTCCAGTGCTTAGCATAGGACCTGGCACACAGTAGGTGCTTAATAAATGCTCATTGACTGTTTATTTCCCAAAGAGCATAAGATCTGGGGTCTAGAGCTAGAAATGGCCCCAAGCAGCAATCTAGTCCAATGTTCTCATCACATATGCGGAAATTGAGACCTCGGGAAGATAGATGACTCACTTGCCCAAGGTTATTCAGGTAGTAAATACTGGAAGGAGGATCCGAAGCCAGGCCGTCTGGCTCCAGAGTCACATCTTTGTCCACTACCTCTGGTGAAAGGAAGGAAGGGCAATGCGGGCAGGCACACTACCTTCAAAACCATAAAATAGTCAGAACCACCCTCTACACTTACCTGCTGCGAACCTTTTTTTAATGAGCGAAAACCGGTAGCCTGCTCCCACCAGCTCAATGTCACAGCCAGAAAGGGTGCTCCCCTCACTGGTAAACTGCACGACCAACGGAGAAGGTTTGCTAGGGCCTTCGGATAACTGGAATCTCGCCAGCAAAGAACCCACCCCTCCAAAAGAAAAATAACAGCCTATTAGCAGAGCAAAGCAATAATGTAATGACTACGCTGACAGGATAATAAATCTTAAAGTTGAACTCGGCAGTTAAAATGCAAGACTTGACTTGTTGGGAAAATGGTATATTTCAGTTACAAGACCGATGATGAATAGCATTTATTATGAAAGATTCCTAGCCACTGGAGGAGGGCATGCATGACGCACAGAAGTCACACTGCAGAATTTAGGGCATGCAGGCTATCTCAGAGAAGGTTGTTTTTTCTTGCCACTGGCAGATTTAAGTCAGATGAAAAATTAAAAATATCAAAATGATCTAGGGGTATGCAAGTGTCCAAACATGGGAAAGACACACGTTAGCCTGAGAGCTCTTCTCTGCCTAGAAGATTGTCTCTTATCGGGAGTGGGGGGAAGGGGAAGGGGGGGGGGGGGGGGGGGAAAAGGGTTGGGGGGGGGGGGGGGGGTAAGAAGGGATGTCTGGGATGAGAGGAATCCGTTAAAGGAATAAGCCAAAAGATAAACACGATGGACTTTTTATTCGCTGACACAGATAACCAGAAGGTAAGGACTTTTTATATCTGGTGATAGATATCTTTGGATAATAATTAACTATTTAAAAATTATTTCAGATCTTTTGGAAGGAGAGGAGAAGAGAAGGTATGGGAGGGTATCCAAATCTGTGCAGGTGACTCCCCATGATTGCCAGAGAAGATGGCAGATTATAGGCCAGAAAGAGAGACCACAGGACCATAGTACTAGAGCTTGTAGAGACCTCAGAGGCCACTTTACAGATGAGGAAACTGAGGCCCAGGGAGATGAGTGATTTTTCCCAATGTCATACATAGAATAATAGACCTAGAGGTTGAATAATCCAATCCCCTATTTACAAATGAGCAAACTGAGGCCTAAGGAAGTCCAGTGACTTGCCCAAGATCACCCAGGTAATATCAGAGGTAGGATTTTGACCTGGATGCTCATATTCTGGAGCCAGAGCTCTTTAATATGTGGACAGCCCACATGAGCCATTGGCATCCATACTGCGTTGAGGGAAAGTAAGTAAAGCCCCGAGAACTCCTTGGGTGCCCCTGCCTTCTGTCAAATTTATGGGATGACGCAGACAAGAGTCTCACTGGTCACCGCCTCTGATCCCGTTCAACTCTGACCGTGTTGCTTAAATTCTCTGAGCCTCAGTTTCTTTATTTGTAAAATGGGAATGAAAAAAGTACCTACCTCCTGAAGCTGTGAGGACCAAAGGTATCAATGGATGTAAGGTGTGTTGCAAATCTTAAATATTTTTAAATGTGTTATCAATATTATTGAATAAACAAATTGATTACCTCCATTTTCTGATTTTTGAGAGATGTCAGGGATCTTCCACAATATTCTTTGCTGTTCAGTATTCCTTAAAATAAGACAGGAAACTATTCTGATACACTCTATGCTTTAGAAGAAATCTAAACCCCAACACATTTAATACCGAACTCATTCTTTTTTAGCCTAGACCCTCCCCTCTTCCAAACTCCCCTATTTCTGTTACAGATCCCAGCAGCCAGTTAGTGTCTCAGGTCACCTTGGCATTCTTTTGGCCCCTTTCCTCTCTCATTCAATCTGTTGCCAAATCTTGCCATTTTTTCCTTCTCCTCTGATCCATCTCTCTACTCTCACAGCCACTAACTTAGTTCTAGCCCTAATCACCTCTCCCCTAGCTTACTGAAGCAGACTCCTAATAATTGGTCTCCCCACCCCAGTCTTGCCTCCTTCATTCATTCTATACGTGGTTGACAGTCATCTTTTCTAAGCACAGATCCGATCAGGTGACCCCCCTATTCAATCAATACCAGTGGCTTCCTATTGCCTCCAGAAAAAAGAATAGAAACTCCTCTGCTTAGATTTTAAAGCCCTTCAGAACCTGGCCCCTTCTCTCCAGCCTCAATGGACATCACTCGCTTTTCTGTAATCTTTGATTCAACCCTTTCTTCCTGTTCCACACTTATAAAGCTCCCCTTCCCGTCTCCATTCTCTTGCTCTGGCCTGGAATACACTCCCTCCCTCTACCTCAGGGAGCCCCTCTTTTCCTCTAACATGCAAATCAGGCACCATTTGGAATGGGGTCCCTGCCCATTAATGCAGCTCACAACTGTCCTTGGTAGATAGTCTTCCAGCATTGCTATGGATCACAAGATCACTATTCTGTGTCTAACCTGGTATTGAGTCTTTCAGAAATTAACCAACATGATGCTTGGGTAACCAACCTGTATCCCGCCTGGGCCAGTACCTAGCTAGAACTTTTCTAGCTTGGGGAGGAATGACCTGGGCTACTGTCACAGCCTTCAAGAAATGAGGGGAAATAAATCCCCAGTCGAGCTGCGTGAGGCCCAAAGGGGTTATGTCCTTTCCACAGGGTCACACAGCTGGTAAGGGGTAGATAGAATCTGAACACACATTTTCCTGACTTGAAGTTCAACATACTATCAATCAATAGATATTTATTAAGCACCAGCTGTGTGTCAGTACAATTCTTTATTCTACTATTACATGATATTTTTGTTAAAAAAGAAGACTAGATCTATGATATCATTGGAATAAGGCATTCTCATGGATGACATTACCCTCTACCAATGCATACTGGCATCTGCGCTGAAACTTTGCATATTAGAGCATTTCCTGAGGTTTTGACAGTACATGTCAGAGGCAGGTCTTCTTAGATGGGGAATGACTCACAGGCCTTCTCAGAGGACACCCCTCGCCCCCCCCACCCCAACCGTGTCATGTTGCCTTCCTGCCTTGGCAATAATTCTCAACAAAGCACCTATTTGGCATCGGCTGCTGGAAAGTTCCAATTAACATAATGCCTGATTCAGGAGAATGAAACTAAGGTAGATGCCCAAATTCTTAAAAAGCTCTACTTTCTGCTTTTTACAACCACTTGGGGAAATTGGAGTCTGATTCCCAGCCAGATTCTAGATTGCAGTGTCCTTGACTTTCTAGCACAAAGAAGTGATTTTCTTTCCTGAACCATTGTGATATCTTAGCACAGAAGGAAGGCGGAAGACCCTTGGCAGAAGAAATGCATTGTAGAAAGGTTCTATAGGACCTGGTCCTTCCCTACCAAACAGCAGGGGGCAGCACCGCTTGAAGTTTGGTGACTCCACCATCAATGGGGACGAGAAACTGGACGTTGTTGAGGGCGACTGGGGTGGTCATTGCGTCTGTGTTGTACTTGTAGTCGATGCGTAGGTCGGTGCTCGCTGGGTCACACCTCCAGTTCACCGCCAAGTTCAGCGGAGTGGACTGAATACCCTGGGCAGACACCTGGCCCAAAGACAAACAAAGAGGATGGAGGTTTCTTTCACAGACATTCTGATTCCTTGGCATCCTCCAAATTGCAAGGATCTGCTCGGGAGAAATTCGCAGATTCCAAGATTTTGGAACATGATTTTGTTTAGAAAAAGTCCCTGGATGAAAACCACTGGGTTGGAATGTTTTCATAGGACCAAAGATCTGGAGAAGGCAGGAAGCTCCGAGGCCACTGAGTCCAGGTTATACCTGACAGGAATCCTTGCTGTAACCTACTAAGCAAGCGGTATTCAGCCTGTTTGAAGACCTCCAAGGTCAGGGAACCCACTACCTCTCAAAGCATCCCATTCCACTTTGCCACAGATCTAACTGTGGAAGCTTTTCCTCACACTGAACCCAAGCTTTCCTGTTCAAACCTTCCACCCATTGCTTCTGACTCTACCCTCTGGTGCCAAGTAGAACAAATCTCATCTCTCTTCCACATGACAGCCCTTCAAATACTTGAAGCCAGCTATGATGTCTCCCCAGGTTTCTCTCACCCCAGCCATTGCCCCCTTTCTCCCCCAGTCGTCTCTTCTCCAGCACACACTTTCTAGGTTCCTTCAATCAATCTTTCCACGACACGGGCTCAAGCTCCTTCATCATTCTGGTTGCCCTCCTGTGGATGCTGGCCAGCTCATCGATATTCTTTTTAAATTGTGGCTCTGAGAACCGAACGTAATAGTTCAGATGAGGTCTGACCAAGGCAGATTGTCTTCCTGCCTCACTTCCTGCTACCCAAGATCAATTGCATGAGCCTCTGTGGCTTCCATATCCCACTGATCAGTCCAACAAAGCCCAGAGCTCTCTTTCCACTGAACTGGCATCTACCCATACTTCCTTCCTCCTATACTTAGGAAGTTGATTTTTTTGAATCTAGGCATAAGACTGTATTTTTCCCTATTGAATTTTACTAACACTGAACAATAGAAATATGTCATTTAGAAAGGCAGTGTGGTATAGTGTCAGCCTTGACATTTGAAAGACTTGAGTTCAAATCCTGATTCAGCTGCTTACTAGCTGGCAATACTTTCTGAGGTTCAGTTTCATATCTGCAAAATGGGGATAATGAGAATACTGACTTCCCAGGGTTGTTTTGAGGATCAAATTATATTTGTAAAGTATTTTGTAGACATGGAAATATATATGAATGTTAGTTATTTTTGTTATTTAGCAAAAAAATGTTAATGTGATCTTTGGTTACAGTGAGGGACCTAGGGAGGTGATTGGATCCCCCTCCCCCAATCTGCTCTGCTCAGACCATATCTGGAATCTTGTGTTCAGTTCTGGGTACCAACATTTAAGGGACACATGGAGAAACTGGAGTGTGTCTGGAGGAGCTCAGTCAGGGGATCAAAGGGCCTGAGAGCATGGCATCTGAAGATCATCTGGAGAACATGGGAAGGTGTATGTTGGAGAAAAGAAGACCAGAGCGGAGAGGAGCTTCAAGTGTTTGAAAGACTGTCACATGGAAGAGAGATTAGCCTTGGCGCTGAACTGGGAGCAATGAGGAGATGTACCAAAGAAGCAAATTGGGTCTTGAAATCAGGGGGGGAAATCCCTCCTAACAATGAGGATGGCCCCAAAGGGATTGGCTTGCCTTGAGAGGCATGGGCCGAGGTCTTCAACCAGAGCCTGGATGACCATTTACAGGCATGCTGTTGAGGGGAATCCTGGTCAGGCTTGGGAGTTGGCAGAGACAGCTCTGAGCACCCTTCCAGTTCTGAGAGGCTCCTCCATGTTTTGTTTCTTGGATCAGATGTTGAGGGAGAGAGGGGCCATTTCACTTAGAATTCCATACTTTTAGACAGGTAGGAGTTGGCAATTTGGAAGAGGTGTCTTTACCCTGACAATCGTATCTTACCTGATATTTGAGCATGTCCACATTATAATATGTTGCCTGCGGTTTTTGCTCAGATACTTTCTTTAGGTGAGTCATCAGATTTGGCATGTTTACCCAGAATTCCTTCGTGTTGGCATCACATTGTGCATCATCACTATGCAAAGAATGAGAAAAGTTTGAGTTTCTAGTTATGCAAAATAAAAGCACCGCACAACATATACATATACGTACAGAGAAACACACGCACACACACAAGTGCCCACACGCATATTCAACAACCTCTGTCTTTGACTTTTCTACCTATTTCTAGAAATTCTCAGTTTTCCCATCTGCAAAATGGGGATCAGACTGCATGATCTCTACGCTGCTGACTAGGTCTGTGATTCTATGGATTCTGAGCATATGGATAGTTTTGATATACATATAAATTCCATTACCTTTAGGACAAAATATAGATTCATCCACTTGGCATTTAAGATTCTGTACAATCAAATTTGCACCTACCTTCCCAGTCTTACTAAATACACTTTCCTGTTCAAACTGGCTAACCCATGTAAGTTCTCCATATAAGCCTACATCCCTCTCCTACATCCTGAGTTTGCACAGGTGTTTCCCTTCTGCTTAGAATGTGCTCCCCACTCATATCTGTCTCTTAAAACTCTGACCTTCCTTCAAAGCCTAGTTTAGTTGCCTCCTCCTGCATGACCTTTCTGGATTCCTTCTAATCACTTATGTTCCAGCACTCTTGAAATAATTCTGTGTTATTCAAGATATACCTTCTTTCTCTTTCTATGGAGACATTTTGTATCCTTCCAGTAGAATGTAAACTCCTTGAAGGCAGGATTGTTTCATTTTAGTCTCTGTATCTCCAGCACCTAATAAAGTGCTTGGCATGTAGTAAATGCTTAGTATATGTTGACTGAATGGAGTAATGAGGTAAGTCCCATAAGGATTGTCCATCAGTTTGACAAAGGTTTCTGGAGTTGGCCAGTTAGACTTACTAAACCTGATGATCATAATAAGCTGCTGCAATTAAAACTAAATCTTTGAATGATCCCAGCTGAGCCTGATTGGATCAGGAGAAACCAAATTCTCTTGTTAACATTGTCAAAACTTTGTCTTGACTGGTCCCTGCTCTTCTGGGAAAAATATTTCCCCAAATTTACAGTTTTGTTAGTTTAATAATTATAATAACAATAATACCAACAGACATTTCTATAACACTCTAAAGTTAGCAAGCATACATTATGTGAGATCCATTATGAGTTAAAGACTACAGGTATTGCAGTCATATAGCTAATGAATGTCAGGAATAGGATTGGTATAAAGTCTTAACACCGGGGAACAAGAACAAATCTACAAGTATGATGGAACCCCGCCCTTGTGACACCAATTGCACCATGTTCTCCAAAGAAGAGAAGGACAATAGTAACTCTATAGTAAATA
>NW_020954582.1:11898175-11977591 GCF_900497805.2 Vombatus ursinus
CAGTAAATAGTAATTGTAGTAAATAGTAACTCCACAGTAAATAGTAACTGTAGTAAATAGTAACTCTACAGTAACTCTCCTCAGCCCATTCGGATTCTGCAGTGTTGAGTCATTTCACTTAGAAGTGTGGAAGAGGGGCAACTGGGTGGCGCAGTGGATAGAGCACTGGCCCTAGAGTCAGGAGGACCTGAGTTCAATTCTGGCCTCAGACACATAACACTCACTAGCTGTGTTAGCTTGTGTAACTCTGGGCAAGTCACTTAACCCCAATTGCCTCACCAAAAAAAAGAAAAAATTTGTGGGAGGGAGGGAAGGGAGAAGAATGGTAAGAACCATGGCAGAGCATATGTGCCTGGGGAGTTCGGCTACCTAAGGGTCAGCCTGAGGCTCTAGGTAGCCTTGGTTTCACATCTGGAGTCTATCTATTGACTTAGCATCCCAGGATCATTCTAGAATCACAGCTTTAGAGCTGGAAGGGGGCTTTGAAACATTTTTCTAAGCCTTCATTTCCCAGATGAGGATACTGGGTCCCAGAGAGATCAGGAGATGTGCCCAGGGTGGGCACAAAGATAGTGTGGGGCACAACAGGACCTAGTCACCCATGTGAAGCACTCTATTTCTTTAACTATTTTCTTGGGCACTAGAGGAATAAAAATATAAAAATAACAAGATATAAAATAAGAATCAAAGAAGGTAAAAATAAGGTGAATAGATCACTATAATTCCATTACCGCTGAAAGATTATGATGGTCAGCAACATCTTCCTATAAAATGAATACTGCATGAGCATTCACATTTGTGTGATTATTACAAACTTATGTCCATAGCAAGAATGGACATAAAAAGAAGAGACAATGTGGCTTAGTGGTTAGAGAACTGCACCGATAGTTAGGAATAACTGGGTTTGAATTCTATCTTGTATGTTTACTAGCTGTATGATTTTGGGTAAGTCCCTTCACTTCTCTGCAATTCAATTTCCTTATCTTTAAATGGGGATGACAGTAACACCTACCTCCTAGGGTTAGTGTCATGATCAAATGGGAAAATAGATGGAATTGTAAATTCCATTCCATTGCAAATTTTGCAAATGTTAGGGCTACATAAATCTGTACCATTATCATCATGATCATCATTATTATTGTTAGAAACATTGTATAATACATACATACATATATGCACAGTAAAATTTCTCTAAACACATCTACATATAATACTAAATAAAACATATAGTAAGCTTTAGATTTAACATATGTGCACAGTAAAATTTCACTAAACACATCTATGTATAATGCTAAATAAAACATAGTAAACTTTAGACTTAGCATAGGGCAGGACAATGTAAATCAGAAAAAGTATCAATTGTAATATATTTTTAAAAGAATGCAGTTTTTATTATTTTCAAACATTAATAGCTCAAACCAAGCAAAAACAATGTTGCCTAGTATAGGTCCTTAGAGGATCTGCTTTAATAATCACTTGAGAATGCTTTGAAATTGATTCATCTCCACACAGGTGTCTCGAAAGTGCTTACACTTTACATTAGATTGTAAGCTCCTTGAAGGCAGGGGCTGTCTTTGGACTCTTTGTATCCCCAGTGCTTAGCACAGTGCCTGGCACGCACCTAGAAGGTGCTTAATAAATATTTACAGATTGATTGTTATTGATAATGCTTCGTTCTCAGAACTACTTTTATCATCCCTCCTTTTTACATTATTAACCTATTGAGTGATAACTCTCTTTAGCCAATTGTACAGCGGGAACCTTTAGTTCAGAGAAAGGACAAACCTGCTGACATTTTCAGCTCTCTAAAAGCAGAAAAGGCTGCCTTGGACGCTAATGGATTCTTCTTCACTGGAAGTCATCCAGGGTGTCACGGAAGGGATACTCAGAATTAAGGATCATTCATCTAGAGCTTGGAGAGATTTTAGTCCAACACCTTCATTTCACAGGTGAGGAAACTGAGGCTCACAGAGGTCACCCAGCTAGTAAGTATCAGAGGCAGGTCTTTCTGAGGGGGCACGTCCAACATGCAAAGTGCTTTGCCACACTACTCTCTCACCATGCTGCCGAGATGATATCTGAGATTCCATCCAGTTCTAGGTCTCTGATATTATGGTTTTTGAAGGCTATGCCTACTGAATATGGCCTCTAGGAGATCCCACTGATCTGGAAAGGCCCATATATGGGCCCAGTGACAGATTCCATGCCTTCCTCTTGAAAACTTGCCTAGATAATTCCCAAGCTAGCCACAAGCTCATGAATGGGTCACACTAACTTATGAAGAACATCCCCCAGGGCAAAGAAAGGGGTGCAACCTGTGCGGGGGATGTGCCTGCATGGACTGAAATCATATATCCTTAAAGTCTGGATTAAATTGTTATTACAGAGCCCTAACAAATAATTCTGGCACCTGGGGAAAGGAACACAAACACACCCCAGGCAAAAGCAGGAAAGATTCTCTGGAATCTTCTTCGTAAGAGAAATGCAGGTGTGTGTGTGTGTGTGAAGGAGACCTTTGGGTTACAAGACCATGTGACAGGAGAAAACCTTGGAACATTGTCCTATCGGGGAAAAACCAGAAAACTCTAGACTCAGAGACCAAGAAGGCATCAGGAGGGTGTAACTATGGAGTAGGGGAAACACAGCATCTGCTCATATCCTAGCTCAACAAATCATTCTTACTCCCTGGGGGCTGAAGGAGTATAAATGCTCAGAGCATATGTATTCTCTAAATTTGGTGTCCTAGCTCAAGCCCCAACTGCCCTGCCCTAGTTATATCTCCATTTACTAGGGACAGGAACTAGAGCAGTGATTCCGTTGATATGGGAAACTCTTAGATAAGGAGACTCCTTCAAGCAATTCAAACTGGCCTACTCTGTCCCTTAACAGACTGAGGGAGAAGGTTGCACAGAAGTGCCTATGCCCATTGACACGCAGCCCTCCCGAGCGCCCCAGGCACCAGATTAAAATGTAATTGGGAAATGCTTAACAAGATAAACAACCAAATCAAGGTGGTTTTCTAAGACAATATGCTGCTCACAGGGATCCTTCTGTAGTGTATGGGTTAGTGGCCCCATTTCTATTGGAGTTTGACACCCTTGGAAGAGGGCAGTGAGAGTTTAAGTGGCTTGGCAGCCGGTATTTAGAGGTTGGAGGTGAAACTTGAATCCACACCTTCTTGATTCTAAGGTGGGCTCTCCTGGAAATTTGGGTTTTCATCCTTGGCTAAGCAATTACTTAATAAATGTTCACGTTCTTTCTCTGTCTCTCCCTCCCCACCTCTCCCTCCCTTCTCACCTCCAGTCTACCTATCAACTATACCAAAAATTTTTTATTTTAACAACAAAAGAAAATATTTGTATTATCCCAATTAGACTGTAAGATGAATGAGGGCAGGGAACCTGTCTTATTGCTACATCTCCCCTCCAGTGCTTTTAATGGATGTTATCGTTTTTAATACATTTTGTTTGTTAAATCGACTTGCCCAATCCCTTTCAATCTTAGCACTTTCACCTACTACCTGTGTCTTTAGAAATGTCATTGCCCAGTTTGGTGCCTCAGTTTCCTCCTCTGTAAAATGAGGGTGTTGCATCAGATGGCCTCTAAGGTCCCTTTCATCTCTAAATCTGTGATTTGATGCCAAGAAATTGAACTGCACTGGAAAAAAATATCACATCCAGCGTAATTTCCAATAGTTACTTTTCTGTTTCTGGGTAAGTACAATTTATATAGAGTGCTTATTCATTTGTTTCTGGAGTGTTTTTTCAGTTTACCAGGAGAAGGCAGGCTGTTTGAACACACACACACACACACACACACACACACACACACACACACACACATGCTGCCTGTGCATGCTGCTAAACATTTCCCCTTTATCTGAAAGCACCTGCGTCACATGCTACTCTTATCAACAGTTGATTCCCCACTCAGCTACCAAGTAATAGATCACCCCCATCTCTGAAGAGCTTAGAGAAAAATGGTATTTACCAGCAGAGAAGTTGGGGGTTTGGCAGGACGTGTTCTAACCTGTTGAAATTCACCACTCGGAAGGTCAGGGTGGCTGGGGAGGGGTTGTTGGCAAAGTGTCTGGTGATGCCTGCGGGGAATGACAGCACCATCTCTCCAGTGATCTTCACTATACACCTGGGGGGACAAACAAAGAGAGAGGAGAGGAAGAGGGGGAAGCCAAGTCAGCAACCCCGGAAAGAAAGGCAGACCTGGGGTGGGGATGGGCTCATGACTCTGTTTCTTACCTGGCTCACAATCAAAGATTCTACCCTGAACCTACCAGGGGGTTTTCTAGACCTCCAGTGAGAGGGAAACCACTCCTTCAAGGCAGCCCCTTTCACCTCTAAGTGTTAGGATGTGGTTTTTTTTCTTTCTGACAGCAAGTCTGACCATTGATACTGCTTCTGTGGCCAAGCAGCACATGGCTTTTCTCCTCCCGTATGACAGCCCCTTCCTTTACTTGAAGACAGTTGTAAATGTCTTTTCATGTCAGAATCACAGAATCTGAGAATGGGAAGGGGTCTCAGCAGCTGTTCAGTCCAACACCATAGAGCAAAGGAATCCCCATGATAACGTCTCCCCAAAGCTCACTTTTAGCCTTCCCTTGAAAGCTTCTGAGGAGGACCCACCCCTCCAGGGGCAGCCTGGACCACGTTGGGACAGAAAGCTCTCATTGCTAGGGGGGTTTTCTGGACATGGAGCCCAAACGGGTTCCTTTCAATTTTCAACTCCTGGCTCTGTCCTCTGGGGCCAAACAGACCAAATCCAACCTCCCCTTCACATACAGCCTTTTAAATAGTTGGACGTGGCTGTCATGTCCTGCCCTGAATTTTCTCTTCTCCAAGATAAAGACATGCCAGGTCCCCCTTCAACTACTCCTCATACTTTGTGACCTCAAGGCCCTTCACCCTCCTGACTGTCTTCCTTTGAATACTCTTTCAGTTTGGGGAAGACAGTCTCCAGTTTATCAATGCCCAATAGGCATCAAGGGCCTTAATCTATTTGGTAGACAGTAGGCACTGAATAAAAGTCTATTATATTGATCGACTATGCTGACTTTCCAGTTTAGTCTAATAACTCATTTTTGTTTTCTTCCTTTAATGAGTTTAAAAAGTTTTTTCCCCCAGGGAGTTTCCGTATCTCTAATTTCATCAATGGAGAGAGGTCCCCAGTCAGGAAACTCCATCTACCAATGCAGCTGGGCCAGTGCTCCCCAACTTCAAATCTTTTAACTGCATGCTGGGGCATGGAGAGGTTAAACAACTTGCCAAGGGTCACACAGCCAGTATGGATCGGGGATGGGATTTGAACTCAGGTCTTTTCGAATCCACCGCCAGCTGCTGGTCCACTACCTGAGCCTGCCTCTCTGTTGCTTGGCCCACAGAAGCAGCCCATGCAATGACCTCCACAAGTTAACATTTACACATTTAGGGTATTCGTCTTGCCCTAAAGGTAGTCAGGATGGGAGGATAACTCAGCTTTTTTGAGAACTGAGTGAATAATTACTCTGTGATGATTTTATGGCCTTTTAGAGCTGGAATCTTATAGCAATATGTATCTTAGCTTGGCCAGGGTCCAGATAGGTTTTTTTTCTAACCATTCAAATGGATTTGGCAAAGCTTCAGTCATTTTTCCCATGATTCCATTTGGGGTTTTCTTGGCAAAGATACTGAAGTGGTTTGCCATTTCCTTCTCTACTTTGTTTTACAGAAGAGGAAACTGAGGCAAACAGGGTTAGGTGACTTGCCCAGGGTCACACAGCTAGTAGAGCAGAAAGGGCTGCTGTAATGCCATATGGCAACAACAGGAGGCAGCATGCCACAGTGGTTAGAGTGTTGGAGAAGCTGGAGTCAGGAGGACATGGGTTCAAATCCTGCCTCTGACACTTACAAGTTGTGTGATATTAGGTAAGTCATGGTAATTTTCTCCCAGTTTCCCTATCTGTAAAATGTGGGAGACAATATGTGTAGCAGAGATTTCCCTCAGTCGTTTTTGGGGCTCAAATGGCAAACATTCCAGTTCCATATGAGCGAGGTCTGCCTAAATTGGAAAATGAACGTCTTGACTTTAGTCCCCAGCAGGGTGCTATTAACAACAATAGTAACTGGCATCTGGGTGGCATTTACGGTTGGCATAGAGGACCTCCCAAGTCTCCTCCACTACCATGCTGCCTGCTCATTCTTCCTTTACCTTCAGCACCAAGAATTCAACTGAGGACATGGTCACTGAAGGAGAAGGAGGCTGGTCAAGATGCTGAAAAGGGCAAGGATTCAGCGTAAGTTTTTCTGATTTGTTGGGGCATCCAGTCTATAGCAAGTTAGCCAGGAAAGAAGGGAAGGATCACAGCAGCTGTGTGTGCAGTCAGTCCCTCCCCTGGGACCAGGGATCTTACGCTTCCTTCATTCAGGCTGACCCATATGTCAGGCTGATTTCTCTCTGTTATGGGGTATAGAGAAATTTGTCCCCTGTAGTTGGATGGGAATAATGTCAGAATGATTCTGGTGCAGGAGATGAATGTAATCAAGCCTTTAATAAGGGTCTGCTCTTTTTTTGGGTTAGCAAGCAACCCCAAGGTAGGAGAAGGCAAACTCCCTCCCTCCCCCACACCCTTAGGGCTATACTGAAAATCACTTAAATACATATATGCTGCCCTTTAAGGGGACAGTATGGTATAAGAGTAAGGGCACTGGACTGAGTCAGAGGACCTGGGTTTGAATCTTCCACCAGCCACTTGGTAGGTAGATGACTTTGGCAGAGTTGGGAGGAACCTCGTAAGCTGGTAAGTCTCCCTTTCTTATTTTACAGCTGATGGAAAAGTGACTTTCCCCAAGTCACACAGATATTAAATGTAATGTGCCGCCCCTTGTAGGTTTGGACAATTTCCTTGGTAAAAACGAGCTGAAACTTGAGCAAACTTCTGAGAAATAGCCACTTGGAGAAAACTCCTCGGGGAGAAACCAACAGTTTTGAGAGGACCAGAGAAAGCATCCCCTCAGAGGAAAAATATTTACTGGAGGCAAAAATGGACTACATACATTATTTTCCAACAACTAACCACATATGTGCATATATACATACATAGATATGTGTATGCATGTATGTTATATGTATGTGTGTGTGTGTGTGCTTTGAGGTTGATAGCTGGGAAACCTTGATAACTCCAACTTTTTGGTGCATATGGGACAGCAGTATATCGCTTAATTGTGATGTGTCTGACAGAAATCTGAATTCTGGTTTCTCACCCTAAGATCGAGGTGAGTTGCTTCATACAAGGAAACCCTGTTTTATAACTTCTTCCTCTGAAGCAGCAGGATAGAAGCAGAAACAGAAAAAACTGAAGAAATGAGAGTATGAAGGAAAGCCCTGAGACTGTCCTCCTGCTGCTTGAAGAGAGACAATTTCAGCTCAGCCCAGCTGGGAGGATGACTTACAGAGAAGCCGTCTGATGGAGAGCTTGGCTCCCTGGTGATCTGAGCTCTGCACCTGCTGTTGGGAGCTGAGCTGATTAGAGGAAACAACTTTGGTTTGGGGGAGCTGATTGGAGGAAGAAGAACTCTTTGCTGCTTAATAGAGCTGGTTGAGGAAAAAGAGAAGCTTGTCTACTTTGCTGTTACTGTCACCTACATACACACAGTCTATTTGTTAGAGTGAGGATTGTCTTTTGGTTATGACTTAGATGAAATGGCCATTGAGAATTCTACCAATCAATTCTATTGAAATCCTAATCAAATGGACAATGCTGTGGTTCTGTGATCTCCAACAAATACTTACAGAGCCTTTGCCTGTGGATTCCCAGCGGGGGAGAACCGGAGGCAGCTCATTACATTTGGGGACAGCTCTTATTGTTAGTAAATTTTTCCTGATACCAAACCTAACCTTACTTTTTTGCGGCTTGGACAGGTATAAAACTTTTCAGTTCAAATGAGCTCTCAGAGGTTGAATATCCACATACGGAATACGCATTAAACTGAAGCTCAAAGCCCATTGCTATTTCAGGAAGCTCAAACGTGGGAGCTGTCAGAGGATGGTGGCTTTTCATTTTATCGACACCTGCATATTTATGTACCTCAAACAGCGACCAGGCTTGGAAGATTAAAGAGTAAGGTTTAAAGAGTGGGCTGGGAAGCAAACCTTGTTTCTCAGGTACGTTTCCAGACCTGGGATCAGATACAGATAGTGCACATAGAATTTTGGTATTTATAGATAATCTAGATTAGGCTCTAGAATTGAAGGCGTCATGCTTGCTCGTCGCCCAGCAGAACCTTAAAAGTCACACTTTAGACATTCAAGGCTTTAGAAGAAAGAAGAAAATATATGATGGGTCATACAACAACACCTACCACAAATACATGGAGGCCCGAGTTGTAATTATACATAATCAGTACAATTCAAACAAACATGGCTGAAACAAATGTTCAGTCATTTTAGTCTTCATCACTCTATTTGGGGCTTTCCTGGCAAGATACTGGAGTGGCTTCCCATTTCCTTCTCCAGCTCTTTTTGCAGATGAGAAAACTGAGGCAAACAAGGCTGATTTACCCAGGGTCACACAGCTAGTAATTGCCTGAGGCTGGATTTGAGAGGAGTCTTCCTGACCCCAGACCCAGGATTCTATTCGTTGTGCCACCTAGCTGCCCCAAAACAGACTTAGTTTCTACAAATAAATTTTTGGCTCTCCACTAAGTCAATGAAGACAAGGATGGTGTGTGTGTGTGTGTGTGTGTGTGTGTGTGTGTGTGTGTGTGTCTCAGGGGCGGGGGTGGGGGTGGGAGGGAGTAGAGATGAACAAGTTTAACAATTCAAAACAAAACTGCATCACCATCTTCCCCCCTTCCTTATTTGCCGGGCAAATTCACTGACTAGGATTTCATTAACTCCACAGCTGTAACCTAGGCTGACTTGGCAGTATATTTTTCCTGCTAGAATTTTTAAATTTGCATCCCAGATTAATCCCACACTATTCCGAAAACAAATACATTTGGAGATGCTGAGCACAGCACCACATTCCTGATACAAAGGGAAACAAATTCAGCAGCCCCTTTGGACAACATGTTGGCTTTGGTGCTGGTTCGTTTTACCAACTTATTGTTAATGCTTTCCTTGTTTCTTAAGAAAACTGCAGATGCCTGAGCTGGAGGAGAGATGACTTGGGCCAGGACTGGAGGGGGGATCCTGATTACTCTCTTCAAGCATTTGAAGGGAAATCACCTGGGAGAGGGATTAGAGTTCGTTTACTGGTCCCTAGAGGACAGACCTGTTGCTCCTCTGTTCTTGTTCGGAGAACCAAGGACATTTACGAGGGTGCTGTCTTGACTTTCTAGTGATTTGGATTTAAGTGAGGCAGAACTGCGCAAAGTCACCAGCCTCAAGAACTCAGAACAGAGTGATGCCATAGAAAGAACACTGAATTTGGAATCACAGGATGCTAGTTAGGGAGAGAAGGGAGCAAACATTTCGTAAGCGGCTATGTGCCAGGCACTGCGTTAATTGCTTTACAAATGTTCTCATTTGATAGTTAGAATCCTGACTTTGCCTTTTATTTCTTGTGCAATGTTGGGAAGGCACTTAATGTCTCTAAGCCTCAGTTTGCCCTTCTGGAAGATGAAGCGGTTAGATTAGATGACCTCTCAGTTCCCTTTCGGTGGGAGCTCATGATCTAATTAAATTAATTAACAAATGTGTCATGCTCTGCAAACCTTAAAGCCTATGTAAATGCTGGCTATTGTTATCACTGTTTATGATTCTCACACTTTACTATGTTCCTAAGTTGCAAAGGGGCAGGTTTACATTTGATGTCAGGAAACAAACACTTCCCCCCTCCCCCAACTCTCTAAGCATCACAACTGTTCCAAAGTGTCACGGGTTTCCCTTCCCTAGAGGTCTTCAGGTAGAGATGGGGGGCTTGTTGGGTTTGAGGGTGAAGGATTATTATTCAGATACCAGTTGGATTAGATGGCATTTGAAATAATGAGATCAAAATCTTAGGAGACAGGTGTGCCAATGGACACAGTGTACCTTAACTGGGCACAGAACATGGACATCAAGTGATCTGTAAAACAGGTAGGCCGACGCTGCTATCTGGGGTGTCGGTGGGGAGATGTCCCACCCAGAATCAAAAAGTCTTCCTTCCCTTTCAAGAAGGACGCTTTCCAAACGCATACACTTGGCGATGTCGGCGGGGTGGGGCTAGCTGTATGGAGCTCGAGAGCCCCGAGAGTCTGAGCGAGTATCCAAATCAATCTCCTGCTTATGTCATTGCTAGTTGTTGATTCTCCACCTCCAGGGCCTTAGGGCAATATATTGGGGTTCTACAACAAAAGGCAGTGTGGAGGAATGGGTAGAGCAGTGGACCTCAAGTCAGGAAGATAAATGCCACCTCTGGCATGTACTAGCTGTGTGACCTTGGGCAAGTCATGAAACCCATTTGGGCCTCAGTTTCCTCACTTGTAAAATGAGTTGGACTCAATAGTTCTTTTTAGCTCTAAACCTAAAATTATGATTTCCATATATGTTTGGTTTTTAGTAACAATGTCTTGTTCAGCATGAAATCCTCTTACCTTTACTAGCTAAGCCACTTATTATTTGGTGAATTAGATTTTTTTTGGAGCTCAGTGTCAGGGATGACGTATGAACACCCAAAGTTGAAAAACAAGGGCTATGTAATTGTCCTGCCCAGGTTAGGGGACCCAGGTTCCTCACTGGCCTCTAGCTAGGTCAGGGTAGGGTTAGAGCTGGGGCTTACTTGCTGGGGTCTGCTCCTTTGAAATAGGCATTGACTGTTTCTGTGAATGCTGCTGCCACAGGGAGGGTGTCCTGAGCTCCCATTGTTAGAGGGCTGGGTCCCCGAGAAGAGCCTGAAAAAAATGGAAAGCTTTTAGTCACTATGAGCGTAGAAAACATGCACCAAAGGTTTGGCTAAAATAGTGATTTGGGGATTTTAGGAGAGAAATACACAAATTTGCTAAATATCTGATTTTGTCAGAATAGGGAACTCCCAGCATGCAAATGCCTACACCAAAAGCAGATCACATCCCATATATGATTTAGAGACTCTGAGAGAGTTGTTTGAGGCCCTCAGAAGTTAAATGACTGGCTTAGGGCCATACACCCATTAAGTGTCAAAGGTGGGATATGAACTCAGGTCTTCCTGGATCTAAATCTAACACTCTACCTACTATGCCATACTGTCTCTTCAAGTAAGGAAACACATTAGTAAAAAAAATCAGTATTTTTTGAGAAGAGGGAATGGGGGAGAAAGTGTCTTGAAATTCGAAGAATCATGAGTCCAATTTCAACTCAAAGCTTGAATATTCAAAAATACTTGACTTGTTTCAAGATGAATGCAGTTTCCATATTTCAAGTGTGTGCTTTAGAAGAGGAAAAATACAAACCATGACCAGGATTTCCATGTGTTTCCAATAAGATGGTAACTGTCTGACACTTGGCATAGAGTAGAATCACTTCTAAGTAAAAAGATTTCTTTTCCCTTGGGAATTACTTCTCCAACCACACTTGTTGACTTCATTATTTTTTTTTGTTTTTTGTTTTTTTTGTTTTTTGTTTTTTTGTTTTTGGAAGGGCAAATGATATCCTATGACATGGTATTTTTTTCTATGCAACTCCAAGGTCAAATGAAACTAAATGACTTGAGTCTAGTCTTAGTAGGTGTTAGTAATTTATTACCAGGCATGGTGGCATGCTCTTATAATGTCAGCTACTGGGGAGGCTGAGGCTGCTGGACTATTTGAGTCTGAGAGTTCCAAGTGGCAGAAAGCCAAACTAACTGGTTTTCCACACCAATACGAAGAGCCCCCAACAGCAGGGAACCATTGGGCTGCCCAAGGAGTAGCAAATTGACTCAGGTCAAAATGGAGCATCTTTAAGGATCTGTACTGATCAATACAGGGATTGGATTTGTGAGTGGCCAATGCACTTCCAGCCTGGATGAGATAAGCAATCTCAAAAATAAAACCAAAATAACTCAAATCTGCCCATCCAAGAACACACGTGATGAAGTTAAGTGTCTTTCGCATAGAGGACATAAATATCATTCACACAAAAAGAGGCAATAGCCAATGACAAATATACCTGGAAATAACTCACATTATGTTTTATACATTTTTATATATTGTGTAACTCATTTCTTCATAGTTATCCTACTCCGATGGCTTACTCAGTCAGAGAGATGAGCAAAGTGTCCAGAGCACACTTTGGTGGTTTTGAACCAAATGGAGAGAATTTCAAGGACAAGTTCAGTAACAGACAGGATTGGCTGTCCAAGGGACTGCTCTGAGAGGCTTATCACCTAAAAGGTGGTAATTGAATGATGGTTTCTTGCCCATACCAACCCAAGAAAAAGGAGTGAAAAGAAAAAAAATATTTTTAGTCTTATTTGGTTCTTTTTTCACTTATGCAGTGAATGGAGCAGAATAGTAGGAAGAGGGTGTTGGTGAAACATAATCTCTTTAGTTTGGTATTCAAAGCGCTTCCTGACCTGGTTGCTCCCTGTCTTTCCAGTGTTCTCACAATTCCTCCCCTTCACACACTTTATGGCTCAGTCATCCTGATCCTCATACTCTCCTCTCCTATTCACATGCCTTTGCTCCACTGTCTCGCCTGGGTCAAAACGATCCCCTCTCCATCTTTACTTCTTATTCTTTCTTCAAGATTTGGCGTCAAGTGTTACCTTCTGCAGGAGGTTTTTTCCAGTGCTCTCTCCTCATTGTGCCCTTCCCTCTATGGTTCTCTTCCACCTACTACATGTATCTCATTAAGTTTTATATACACAAGAATATAAAAATAACATTTATTTAGGTATTGTCTCCTCTATTTGAATGTAAGCTCCTTGAGGTCAGGGAATTTTTTTCTACTTTTCTTTGTATCTCCAGCACCTAGCACATAGTACATGTTTAATACATGTTTGTTGATTGATTAATTAAGAATCATACAGTTTTTAGATTATGTGCAGACATTTTACTGTTCATATTCTTAGTGTGAGGTCTTTGTCCAATTACAAATGAAGTAACCTTACAGCAGGCATGAACCCTTACCATGACAGACAGTTTTAGGATCAGAGGGTCGTAGCTGAAAGGGACCTCAGAAGTTGTCTAGTTCAACCCCCTCATTTTACAGATGAGGAAACTGAGGCCCAGAGAGGGCCAGGGACTTGTTCAGAATCACACAGTTAGTAAGAATCTGAGCGAGGTCCTCTGGCTCTAAAGCCAGCCATCTGGTCACAACACACATGCCTTGATCATTGATTATAGTTTGCTTGTGTCCACTGTGCAAGATAAAGAAGGATTCTTTGAAGGATTAAGGGAAATAGAGTTAGTTTTTCACAGCATGTCTACTATGGAAGTGTTTTGCGTAACTGCACATGTATAACCTATATTGAATTGCTTGCCTTTTTAATGAGGGTGGGTGGGGAGGGAGGAAGGGAGAAAATTTGGAACCCAAAGTTTTAAAAACACATGTTTAAAAAAATGTTTTCACATGCAACTGGGAAATAAGAAATACAGGAAATGGGGTACAGAAATTCATCCTGCCCTACAGGAAAATTGAAGGGGAAGGGGACAAGAGAAGTGGGGGAGAGATAGAAGGGAATGCAGACTAGGGGAAGGGATATTCAGAATGCATGCCTTCTTGGGGTGGGGGGAGGGGTGAGATGGGGTGAAAATTTGGAACTCCAAATCTTATGGAAGTAAATGTTGAAAACAAAAAAAAAATAAAAAAAATTATCATAAAAAAAAGAAGATCCTCTAGTTTGAGGACTCTAGGATAAAGCAATCCAATGTAAAAAAAAAAAAAAGAAAGATTCTCTAAAGAAACTGACAAACTGGCCCATAGTCAATGGAAACTTTGATAATTGGTGATTTCAATGCAAAAGTGCGTACAGGGGAGGATGCCAAAAGCATGCTGAAAAATATGGTTTTGGGGCAAGACTAAAAGAGATAAAAGTTTATAGATGATTTCGAAGCTACACACCACCACAACATGGCTACTTTCTTCATGTAGAGTCAGGAGACCTTAGATATGGCAGGCATTGAATGAAGCAGCCAGGAGAAGACTGGTTGGTCATGCAGTTGGACTGGTAAGAGTAGAGATCAAAGTCACTACCAAATGAGAATCATAGAATCCCAGAGCTAGAACAAACCTCAGAAATCATCTAATCCCATCTGTCCCTGAACAGAAATCCCTTTATAATATTACCAACAAATGCTCACTCACCCTTTGGCCTGGAGAACTCTAATGAAGGGGTACCACTACTTTCCACGGCATCCCGTTCCACTTTTGGACAGCTCTAATTATTGAGGTTTTCCTACATTGAGCCTAAAATTTCGCCTCTGCATCTTTCATCTATTTCTCCTTTCTGAAGCCAAACAAAATATCCATTGCTTTTTCTATGTGACATCCCTTCAAATGCTTGAAGACATATCCTGCGCTGCCCTCCTCTCACCCCCAACCTTCCTGTGTTCTCTCCTTTCTAAGCTAAGCAGCCCCATCTAGGTCCTGCAAATAGTCTCCTATGCCATGGTCAGTTCCCTCACCAATCTGCTTCTTTTCCATTGGGCACATCTTTTCAGTTTCCTTCCTTAATGGTATACCTCAAAAGAGGTTGAGGCACTTGCCCAAGGCCATATAGTAGTAACTGAAATAAATGAGAATTAAACCAAGTCCTCTCACTCCAAATCCAACAATCTTTCCAATAGTCTAAGACAGAATGCAGTGGGGCTGGCACTCCCTTACTCTTTCTTAAAATGTGCCCAGAACTGAACACACTACTCCAGGTGTGGTCTGACCAGGAAAGAATTCAGTAGGAATGTTGCCTTTCTTGTTTTGGATACCACACTCTTGGTAATAAAGCCTACATTCACACTGGCTATTTTGATTGTTAGTCACTGTTGATTTCTGAAGAGTTTACAGTCCTTAAACCCTCCAGATCGTCATTGAACTGTTTTCTAGTTATATCTTCCACTCCCATTCTGTAATTGTTCAAGCTTTTTGAACCCAAGTGAAAGACATTATATTCATCCCTATTATATTAAATAGCACTAGTGTTTTCTTGATATATATGAAATATAAAAAGACTCAAAGAATGATTTTTAATATGATAGGCATACCTACTCTAGAGGATTGATGGAAAGACAAGAATCATTGTGGATGAGAAGTCAGTGATGGGTTGCAATATGTACCAGTGGAGGGATTAGCCACAATGATAAAACTCACAAATCATAAGTTCATCAGATCGTGGCTATAGAGTTGGAAGAGAGCATAGAAGTCATCAATCCAACCACACCCATTTACAGATGAAGAAGCTCGAAGTGGTTAAGTGACTTGTATACTGTCATATAAGTAGAAGTGGCAGAGCTGGGATTTGAATTCAGGTGGTGTGGTCCAAACCCAAGATTCTTCCTACTATAACCCTCTGCCTCTCAAGATCTCTTGAAGCTTACATTCTAGCCTACTGACCATTGGCTCACCATTCTAGCTCAGCATTCTAGTCTACTAAGATATTTTTGGAATCCTGACCTCATTATCCAATGTATCTAACTATTCTTCCTGGTTTTGTCTCTTCTAGAAATCTGATACACATGGCAGCTACACCTTCATCCAAATCATTGATCAAAATGTTAAATAGCACAGGGAAAAGAAGAGATTCTTAGGGGAGATGATAGGATAAAGAGGAGAAAACAACACTCTATATAACTGTAGGCACTCGGGCTCCACTTGTTGAAATGCATTGTCGACTCAAAAAGGGGGGATGAAAAAAGACAATGACACTAATTTTTGCCATTCCATAAAGCATACATATGCATAGAGTATAAATGATGAAAAGTGGTCCTCCCAATGAGGAAGTCAAAAGAGCCTGAGCCAACCAATGCTTAATCATCTTGCCCAGTAGATAGACATGGCAGCAAGCAGAACACTAGATTTGAGTCAAATTCATTTGCAGACTAGGATGACAGAAAATGAAAAACAATATTGCCCTCCCTCTTCCTCCCCTCCAAAAAAAAGTAGATGAGGAGAAAAAATTCTTCAGAGAGCTTAAACCGAGATCCAACTAAACAGGGTCATCCTGAGAGTAAATGTAGGTGAAACTAGAAGGAAGATCACGGATAGACACATAGATTATTCAATCTTCCCACATTGTTTTTTATAGCAGTCTGCTTACTTGTATAGACTACCATCTTACTACCAATAAGGGAGTGTGGTAGAGTGGGAAAAACACTAGCTTTGGGGTCTGGACTTGTGACCAGATTCTGGAATGACATTTACTCCTTGAGTGATCTCGGCAAATTATTTCATCTACCTTGTCCTTAGTTTCCTCATCTGCTAAGTGAGCATGTTGGACTAGCTAACTTCTCTTGTTGTCATTCAATTGTTCAGTTATGTCCAACTCTTTCTGGACCCTATGCACCATACTGTCCACGGGATTTTCTTGGCAAAGATACTGGGATGGTAAGGCAAACAGGTTAAATGACTTGCCCATGGTCACACAGCTAGTAAGTGTGTGAGGCCAGATTTGAACTTAGGTCTTCCTGACTCCAGGCCCAGCACTCTATCCACCGAGCCACCTAGCTGCCTCAAGTAGCCCTGTCTATGTCTGGATCTATGAAGCTATAAAGTATGGCAAAGGTATTGAAGAAAATGAAATTGAAGAGAACTGTGAATTGAACTGGAAAGCAGTTTGGAACCATGCCTCCTGAAAATGACTAAACTTTCCACCCAGGAAAACCACTGTTGGGCCTATACCCCAAAGAGCTCTACCAGTGAGGCTTAGGACCCATACATACAACATACATCTAGAGTAGTTCTTTTTTGTAGAGGCAAAGAACTAGAAACAAAGGGGGTGGGAGGTGGTCATTGACTGGGTAATGGCTGAACAAGTTGTGGGATATGAAAGTAATACTATTACACTGTAAAAAAGCCAAAAAAGCTCATTTCAAAGACATTTGGAGACATAAACTTATAGAGAATGAAGTGAGCAGAACCAGCTGATCAGTTTATATGATGATACTAATATCGTGGAGACAAACAGCTTCTAAGAAAGAATTAAGAACTGATTAGTACGATGATCAAGCACAATGAAGAGAATCAGTGTTGAAGTGTGCTGCCTACCTTCTGACAGGTGACAGGGTTAGATGCAGAATAAGATGTAACATTCTTGGACGTGACCAATGTGGGGGATTTTTTTTTTTTTGGCTTGGCCATACATATTTGGTACAGAGTTTGTTTCTCCAATGGGGGAGAGAAGAGAAATGCTCATCAATTTAAATAAAAATAGGATAACTTACAAAAGGAATTCTGTTCTAGAGATGACAATTTTAAAGGTGATTGATTTTCAAGATACTTTAAAGCATAGTGTATTCCAAATGAAAAGGTTATATATAGAGTGCAAAACGAAGATATGACCACAAAGACATAGAAAAATCACTGACCAATAGGAATTTCTTTTTTTTTTTACCAAAAAATGCATGTGGATGCATTGAGGGTATATTTGACATGATAATGAATAAATAATACTAGATTATTTAATGGATAATTGTCAGTGGTTGACCCAAATACCTCCACCTGTATGAGGCCTTTTCTGACTTTCTCAGCTGCTAATGCCTCGTCCCTGATATTACCTTTTATTTATTTTGAATATATTATATACTCTGTCTAAATATACATTGTTAAACCTGGAAGAATATAAACTCCTTGGGAGCAGGGATATTTTTATTTTTATTGTTGTATCTCTAGGGCTTTAGTATGGCATCTTGTCCATAGCAAACATTCAACAAATACTCATTGATTAATTGATTTATAGTCACAAAACTGACTAAGAGGTATGATGATAGCTAGCACTGACATAGTGCTTTAAGGTTTGCAAAGTACTTTACAAATATCTCATTTGATCCTCACAGTAATCCTGGGAAAAAGGTGTTATTATTATTCCCAATTTACAGATGAGAAAATTAAGGCAGAGAAGAGATTAAGTGACTTGCTAAGAGTCTCAAAGCTAGTATGTATCTGAAACTGGATTTGAACTCAGGTCTGAAGTAAATCTAAGATCTTGCCATGTCTAATGTTTGGTGAATTAAAAAAAATAAACAAAACACAAAACCAACCCTATGATCTGAAGACTCTTCTCAAACAAAGTGTTTCCAAGGCATATGTTAAAATCTTTTACAAAAAAGTAGTAGTGACGGAGATGACCTTGCTTTTTTAATCAATGTAGACATCAAGAAATGTGCAGAACAAGCAGAGTAGAACTCTCCTAGGCCTTCACCAGGAGGGTCATCAAGCACGTCCAGCACAAGAACAAAGAAAAGGATACCTTTGCAACAGGGTGGGTTTTCAAATGTCCCTATTTATGTTAGTTGCATGGAAGAGGAAGGGGAGGAGAATAAGCATTTTTAAATCACCTACTATGTGGCAGGCACTGTGCTAAGCACTTTACAAGTATTATCTCATTTGATCCTCACCACAACTCTGGGAGGTAGGTGCTATTATTATCCCCATTTTAAAGTTCAGGAAATTGAGGCAAACTGAGGCTAAAGTGACTTGTCCAGGGTCACACAGCTAGTTAAGTGTCTGAGATCAGATTTGAACTCAGGTCTTTCTGAATTTAAGCCCAGTATTCTATCTGCTGCACCACTTAGTTACCCAAGGGAGCTCTAAAACACTGCAGAGCCTCCTTACTGAATCCATCATTACACCGCAGGGATTGACTTAACCATCCACCGTGGGAAGATGATGGAGATGAAGAATGCCTATTGCCTAGACTCGGACACATGCGTGACTGGGCAGTTCATTGAGTCGGTCCTTCCATCATCCTCTACCTCTGCACATCTGAGGCAGCTGCTCTAGTTGAACAATGAGCTGGGCTCAGAATGGAGGAGCAGGAAAAGATTGGGTGAGATTGCACTTCGGAAACGATGCTGTGCTGTCAGTGATCGCTGCCACCAAAGCTCATGTCCAACACCAAAGTTCCCAAATGTTTCAATGGATCTGGGAATCATGGAACATCACGCCTGGTAAGAGTCAAAGCTACCCGGAAGGGAAATGACACTGGAAGAGGCACAAGGGCGTTGGGATATTTATGCAGCACTGTCATAAACCCTTACTATGTGTGAGACATGACGATGAGGAAGATACAAACTTGAGACGAACGAGACACGGTGCTTACCCTCCTTAGGGAGCTTCTGATGTAACAGAAGAGATGAAACAACGTTAATGCAGAGAAGGACAAGATAAGAGGACAGACATGCAAGAGAAGGGAGGCACGGGACTGGAGAACTTTGAGGAAGGAAAGATCATTTCTGAGCTCTCTCAGGAAAGATTTAATCTGTCATTTTCCCCTTGCAATTTTAAGTCAATGGATGAGCTTTCCCGAGAGCATCCCAGGAGAGTGTTCAGGGAGGGTGACCAGGGTTGTGAAGAGTCTGAGGTCCTGTTACATGAAAACAAGTTGAAAGAACTGTGTTGTTTAACATGGGAAAGGCAGTGGGGCAGGCGTGTACCAGCTAGCCTCAACTCTCTGAAGGGCCGTCATGCAGAAGAGGGTGACCCTTTTTTCACTTGGTGTCAGAGGACAAAATTAGGAGGAATGAGAGTGCAAGGGGAGAGAAGCAGAACTTAGGTCAATGTAAAGGAAAGCTAAAAAGAACTGAAGTTGTCAAAAAGTAGAATGGGCTTCATCAATGACCTTCACTGGAAAGCTTCGAGCAAGGTTTGGATGAACGGTTGTGGGGGGTGGATGTAGAGGCAATTCCTGTTCACATGGTTGGACTAGATCCCCACTGAAGTCTCTTCTGACTCAGAGGTTCTGCCTAATTCTTTGTCTCTGCATCACAAGCCTAAACTCTTATGTGGAAGGAAAATCTTTAACTTTGTGTATACGATTTAAAGTATCAATAAGAAGCTAGAGTTTTCTTTTTCTTTCTCTTTTCCTTCCTTCTTTATTCTTTTCTATTCCTTCCTTCCTTTTTTCCTTCCTTCCTTCCTTCTTCCTTCCCCTTTTCCCCTTTCCTGCTCCTCTCTCTCTCTCTCTCTCTCTCTCTCTCTCTCTCTCTCTCTCTCTCATTTTTTTCCTTTGTCCTTCATACACATACCATATAGGCAGCCACCTACTCCAGAGGCTTATGCATAAGGTTAGCCTTGCAAAGGCTAATGAACATGACCTTAAGGGCAGGGGTGACTGTGTGGGTGGGAGGCATATGAAGTGCCAGATGGAAGGAACAGGACAGAGAATAAGATTCAAGTGCCATCTGCCACAGAAACCATAATATCAACAAAAGACCAGAATGCCTCAGGTTACAAGGAAGGAGAGTGAAGAAATTTTAAGCCAAAAAAAGAGGGCTTAAAATGGAAATATTATTTGAGAAAGAAATTGGGGTCAGGTCTGGGGACCTTCTCCAACTAGCAAAGGACCTAGAAACACAGAATTGTATCCAGAAGAGCCCTTAGGGTTACAGCGTCCTAGAATCTGAGGGTTGGGAGGAGGTTGGACAGCTGTCCAATCCAGCTCCTACACAAAATGTATTTCTGCTACAATATAACTGACCAGTATCCTGCAGCCTCTGCTTGAAGATTTCAAAAGAGGAGGAACTCACCACCTCTCACAGCAGCCCATTCCACTCTGGGACAGCTCCAATTGTTGGAGAAAATTTCCTGACAAAAAGTCTAAATTACTCCTGTTTCTGCCCTCTGAGGCTCGACAGAACGAGCATAACCACAACCACGTTGCCCCTCCCCCCATGACAGCAATGGATGGAAGTTGTTAAGAGGCCAGTTGAGGTTTGATGTTTCCATCTGTGTAGATTCAGGCCCATCCAAACCTTCTTGTCCTGTGCAATTCTCACACACGTCTTTCCATAAATCCCCCGTAGAAAGTCCCCTCATTATGCTGGTGACTATCCCACCTTTGGTGGGGACCACTGTGACATCTGAGTTGTCCATCCCTCACTCTCCCTCCATGCCCTGCCCGCTTTTCAGGCCTCTGTTTCTGGGACGCCATCTTTTCAAGCATCTCTCATGTAATAGCCATGTTGGTATCATCCAGGAGCCGCCTTACAGCCACAACATATCTTCAGGTTGCCTCCTCTTCTATCTCTTCAGAGACTGGGGTCTTCCATGGTTTGCAGCCACAGAAGTTCCCACAGAGCAATGCAGCTGAGGATGAGATAAGCTTCCGTGGCAGGGAGCTGCTTGGAATCATAGCAAGTACTGTGAAGTCTCCCAAATGCAGGAGCAAGAAGAGTTCCTCCTCCTGCGACGGACGAGGGCATTCAGGACGCTGTTGTCGAGTCGCTTCAGTCATGTCTGACTCTTCATGACCCCATTGGGGGATTTCTTGGCAGAGATGCTGGCGTGGTTTGCCATTTCCTACTGAAGCTCATTTTACAGATCACACAACTAGTAAGTGTCTGAGGCCAGATTTGAGCTCATGGAAGATGAGTCTTCCTGACTTGAGGCCCAGTGCTCTGTCCACTGCACCACTGACTGCCTTAAGATACAACTGAGCAGATTTAAACGTTAAGTCCAACACTTGGGATAACAAACACAAAACCCAACCATATAAACAGAGGATGGCAGGGGTGGGGGGAGATATGGTGGGGATGTTGAAAATCCATTAATATGAAAAAGTTCCCTAGGTTCCAGAGATCCACACACACAATCTTCCAAAGGTGCTCGTGCCCTTTTGATAGCACTATATTGCCCGAAACAAGAGAGGTTACTGTCCTCATTCTGGTTCAGTCTCCTCTGGAATACTCTGGGCTGTTCTGGTGACTTCATTTTAGGAGAGATGCTGACAAGCTGGGACATCCACAGGACAGTTCGTACAGGAAGATGAGGAGGGTCAACACCACACCATAAATGGATCACTTAAGGGAACTGGGGATGCTTAACCTGAAGAAGTGAGGACATGGCTAGAACATAGGGAGTGGGTGGGAAATATAATCAGAATATGTCAAAGTTTCAAGAGCTGCCTCCAGGAAGACAGATTAGACTTATTTGGCCTAGTACTAGAGGGTAGGACCAAGGCCAATCAATCAATCAAGGCATTTATTAAGACCCTACTATGTGCTAGGCACTACACTAGATACGAGGGGTGTATGTACAAAGAATGAAACAATCCCTGCCCTCAATGGGCTCACATTCTAATGGGGAAGATTAAAAAGCACATATAATACACACACACACACACACACAGACAGACATTATATATCATAAGGTTAATAAATACCAATACACACAAAGCAGTTAAATCCAAGCTTTTGGGAGGGAGGCCACTAGCATTCTGGGGGAGAATCAGGAAAGGCTTCAGGCCTTTCAGGACAAGATGGTAACTGAGCTATGCCTTAAAGGAAGAAAGATTTTTGAGACAAGTAGCTCAAAGTTATAGGGAAGCATAATTTGACTTAATATAAGGAAAAAGTTTCTAACAATTAGAGCCATCTCCAAATAGAAAGTGCCACACCTCTGGGGGTGGTGAATTCCCAGGCACTGGAGGTATTAAATGGAAGCCAGAGGACCACTTGTTAAGGATGGTTTGTTTTTTGGGGGTGAGGGGGTTGTCATGCTCTGGGTCTGGGCTGGCCTACCTGAACTTCAAAATCTCTAAATTCTGAGTTGATAAGCCACACTGATGGGTTTAGGTTAGTCATTTCATAGGCTGATTTACTGCTCCAGATTAACTGGTTTCTTTTTTTAGTAAATCTGGGATCCCCCCAGCTTAGCCATTTTGAAATGATTTGTCAAAGACTAAAGCCCGCTTGTTGTTCTTATGTGGTCTTCCAGGAGAGGCTGGTTGATTTCCCTGCCCTGTTTTTCATCAGATGTTGACATGGAACCCTGAGGGTTCAGCAGCACCAGCATCAGTCTCTAAAACTCTGCTCTAATAACAGGCCTCAGCAGAGGCAGGTGGCTGGGCCCCATGGAGGTGCTATTGGGTTTAGACTCATGTCTATGCTCTACAATCGACTGAGTCAAGATTGTGTGTTGTCCCAGTTGACCGAGGATGTGGGATACACAGTGCCCTGAAGCTGACTTTGCATGGGCATCGTTTTACTTGGTCTAAGTCCAGGATATTCTATATCCGTCCTTTCCAAAACAAAGAAGATTCAAATGCAGCACGACCACATCCCTCATTTCCTGCAAGGTCCGATGAAGTCCCAGGAGAAGCCCAAATTCCATTTTTTATTCTATTCCTTCTATTCCAATCCATCTATTTATCTATCACCTAAAAGAGATATTTGTAAAGGGCTTAGCACAACACCTGGCACATAGTAGGCACTTAGTAAGTGCTTATTTCCTATCTCTTGGTAAAAAAGTGTGGGAAAGTGAACAGAGAGCTGCCCTCAATAGTAAGGAAAAGAATCATAACCATGACTAGTAATTATATAGCACTCTAAGGTCTGCAAAGCGCTTTAAACATAGGACCTCATTTGCTCCTCACAACAACCCTGTGAGGTGGGTGCTATTATTATCCCCTTTTTAAGCGTGAGGAAACTGAGGCTGACAGAGGTTGGGACAAGCCAGAGATAGTAAGGGATAGGTAAAGTGGGATTCAAACTCAGGTCTGCCTGGCTCCAAATATAAAGCTCTGTCCTACTCTGCCACCTCAAACACTGAGTGGGCACTTACTGGGTGGCCCCTGCCCTTCTGGAGCTGCTGGATACAAGCACATGCACGTGTAAGGAGGACGTTCCCATCAATCAACATTTCCCATGACTCCTGATGAAGAAAAAGCCAATTGGAAGGTAATTAGAAGGTAAAGGCTCATGGAAATTTGGAGGCATTACCTAGAACATGGAATAGTGAGAAAAACATTGGATTTGTGTGTAGACAATGAAACCTGGATTCAAATCCTGTTTTTTCTTCAAGGAACTTTGCTTGAGCTAGGTCATCAGACAGGTTGCACTGGTACTAGGAGTGCTGGGCTTAGAGCTGGGAACACGTGGGTTCAAATTCTGCCTGGTAGGATGACCTGAGGAAGTCATCACCTGCACATATTTCCAAAGAAAGATAGGAAACAAGATAAAAGAAGGAAAGAAGGAGGAGAGGAAATGAAAAGAGAACAAGAGTAGTGGTTTATAATATGGCTTTAGAGAGGATAAATTTGGGTTTAAATGTCAGATCTATAAAGGAGGACTACTTCCTTTTAAGCACCACGCCTGTGATTTGAGCTGCTGGTGCCAGGTGAGAATGGTGCATCTCGTCTTGGGTTATCTCTGTGGCCAAACAAGTTAGGCCTTTTCTCCAGTTATGGACAGCAGAGAACATAGATTAGTGCACATGAGCCTGCCAATTATACTTTTTTCTACAAAATATAATTGTTAAAATGCTATAAATGAAAAACCTTACTAAGCACATGATTAGGTCCAGTAGAAACACTAGAGCATGATCAATAGAAAACCAGACATAATTTGGCGTCTTAAAACCAAAGCAAATCAAGCCCTCAACACCTACAATTCTCCATCACTGGCTTTGCTTTGGGGGCTTTAACTTTCTCTTGACTGTGCTCCAGGTGCCAAAAATCCACACACAGCTCTCCTTGGAGACCTAGCAGATTCCTTTGGCTGTTGTCACTGTCTTATACTAATTCTACTACAGAATCTTGTGAAACCCACAACCTGAAATTCCTTCACCTTCTTCATATGGTAGAGAACTGACTTCTTCTCCATTTAGCCCATTTCTAAAATCCAGAAGCAAAGGGATTTTGGAAGCAGCCTGCAGTTTTTGAAACAAGAATATTCCTGCCTTCTTTCAGTCCTCCTATTTGAAATTGTTTTTTAGTTACTTACATCTACACACAACAGGACTCTCACCAGCATAGTTCCAGATTTTTTTTCCTAGCTTGCTTTAGCTTTAGAAATAAACTGCTTTTATAAAGTGCAGAGGTCTTTCTTCCTCCCCTTTCAGCATTTTAAAACATCTAGGTGGGATAGGGAGGCAATGTAGAATCGTGGTAGATAAAGCCCCTGCCCTCCAGGAGCTCCCAATCTAATGGGGCTAGGTCATGTTAAGTGACTCACCCTGACATGGATAGGACATGTCGCAAGTGGGATCAGAAGCTGTACTGTCAGGAGGCACGAGATGTGTGGAAACATCTTTTCATTCTGAAATCCACATTTCAATACATAAGCATATGAACTCCTCATTCTTATGGGGTAATGGAGCTTAGAGAGAAGGAATCATTTCAGCCAAGTCACAGTGACCTCCATGCTGTTGCCCATCTCTCCATCCCCAAACTCTGCTCACCTGTTTCTGCCTCAAGTGAAAACATGTATGTAGCTCTGTTAATACTATGGGACATTTATTCAAGTCTCGGAGAAGCAATAGCAAAGACAGTGTCTTTTGGCCATGTGACTACAATACAGATTGAAGTCAAAGATTATGTTAAGTATTTGAGCATCATGTAATAATACCTTAACAGCAGGGGGCAGTGATGTTTTAGAAATATCATCCCGTTTGGTTTACACACAGAGTATCATTTGTGTAATCCAGTATTTAGCACAGTACCTGATACATAGTAGGCACTTAAAAATGTTTATTGACTTTATTAACTATTATCTAATCTCAACTGGGCCCTCACTGCAGCAAGGCAAATATTCTATTCCCAAGTCCACTCTCCACAATGTGTGTTCCAAAAAACTTCTCATTTCTTTTCAAATCTCCTATGACACCCTCTCTCCCTTTATCCTCTCAGCTGTGGACCTTTCACCAAAACAAAAATTAAGACTTTTCACCAAGATCTCCCCAGTTCTCCCTCCTCCTCATCTCTCATCACTCAGGCACCTTCCTTTACCTTCTCCTCTTTCACTCCAGTCTCAGAAAGAGGTGCTTCTTTTCCTTGTCAAGGCAAACCACTCTTCATGAGTCTGATCCCAATCCTTTCCAACCTTTCTAGCAATTTGCTTCCATTATTATCCTTCCTATCTGTCTCAGATTTTTAGTCTCTCCCTATCTATGGCTCCTTCTCTGATGCCTAGAAACACCACAATGTCTCCCCTGCTCCTATCCTTAAAAAACCCTCATTTTACCTAATCATCCCTGCTACCTATTGGTCCACATTTCTCCTCCATTTTTTTTTGTGGCTAAACACTCTGAGAAAGCTGCCTACAATTGGTTCCTCTCATTATCTTCTTACTCTCTTCTAAGCATTCTGGAACCTGTCTTCCCATTGCTCCATCCCGTCTGCTCTCTCCAAAGCTACCAAACATCCCTAGTGGCCTTTTCTCCATCCTCATCTTTCTGGATTTTTCTGCAGTCTGCTGAGTACCACCTTTTTGATATTTTCTCCTCTCTAGGTTTTCATGACACTGCCTTGACACCGAATGTTCCTTCTCAGTTTCCTTTGCTATTTCTTCATCTCTATCGCACTTTACTCCCAAATACTCCCCAAGGCTCTGTCCTGCCATCCACCTCAACTCCACCAGTTCTCTACTCCCTCTATACTGTTTCAGTTGGTGATCTCATCAGCCCCCATGTGTTCATGTGTCATCTCTACTGACTCTAGATCCAATTCTAGTCTCCCGTCCTGAGCACGGATTTAGGGTCGCAATTTTCCAACTACTTCTTGGACATCATGAACAAGATATATGGCAGGTACCTCAAATTTAGCACATCCAAAACAGAACTCATTATCATTCCTTCCAAGTTTTTTCCTATTTTGAACCTTTCTATGACTGTCAAGGGAATTGTTATTCTTCCTGTCACCCATGCTTGCAACCTCAGTGTTTTTCTTGATGTCATACTTTCTGTTATGCTACCTGGCCAGTTCAGTGCCAAATCTTGTCATTTCTACCTTCACAATCTCCCTTATATACCTCCCCTTCTTTCTACTTATATAAGCACAACCATACTTCAGGCTCTGATCACCTCTTCTTGCATTAGTATGACAGCCTTCAACTTGGTTTTCTTGCCTCAAGTCTCCACCCATGTCAATCCATTCTTTATTCAGGTTATTCTTCTAAAGCATAGGTTTTCCCAGGGCTTTACCCTGGGCAAATTCACCTTTTACTAGCTTTCCAAAATTTCACCATTCTTTCCATACTCAGAATCACATCTTGGGGACTGGGAATCAAGGTAATTACCCTGAGTCCCACTTTTTTGGGAGAGGGTTCCATAGTGGGTGCTGGCCAATGACCTGGGAGCAGCAAACAGAGGAAATGAAATAGTGACAGCAAAAATGATCTCAGGATCCTTCAAAGTCAGTGGGTCCAGAACATTCCACTCCATCACCAGTACCTACAACCACTCATGCACATCTATTACACTTCCAGGTTCATAAAGGGCTTTCCTCACAACAACGCTATGAAGTCAATATGATAGGTATTATAATTTCTACTTTACGGATGAGGAAACTGAAGTTCAGAGAGACATAACTAGTAAGTGTGAGAAGCAGGTTTCAAACTTGGGTTTCCTGATTTTTTCTGCCATGCCAAGGTTCCTTTTTTCTTTTCTCACACTCTTCCCTTCTGGCTTCATGCTGTCTTGTTAAGCCTTCAAACTGGCCCTTAAGTTAATTTTCCCTTGGTTTTATCTGGATAAAAATGCTCTTGGTGGAAGGCAGGGAGAAAGCACAGGAAACATAGCATGATTTACCTGGACTTCTTCCCTCCAAAACATAGCCAAGGTCACACACTTACCAAAGCTGAATCCAGGTCCCAGATGAAAAATAAAATTGCCATTTGTCAATATTCATTCAATTAAGTTCATGTAAGATTTCTGTTGGGCCCAGAAGAGTGCCTTTCAGGAAGAAAGGGCACCACACATGCACTAGAAATAGTCTGCCAGTAGTAATCATTATTGGGTGGCCAGAACTTTTTTTTTAAAACAAATTCCTAAAAATGAGTTAAGTAAAATTCAAGTGACGGGGAGATCTGTCTGTCTATGTGTCTGTCTCCCAAAATGGTTGTGAGAATCAAATAATATAATATTTGTAAAGTGCTTAGCATAGTGCACATTGTAGGGACTTGAATACTTGTTCCCTTTTCTTCTTCTATCCATCTATCCATCCATCCATCCATCCATCCATCCATCCATCCATCCATCCATCCATCCATCCATCCATCATCTATCTATCCTATCTATCTGTTTATCTGCCTATTTGTCTGTCTGTCTATCTGCCTATTTGTCTATATATCTGTCTATCTACCTATCTATTTCTCTGTCTATCTACCTCGTTGTCTGTATCTGTCTATCTTATCTACCTATTTGTCTGTCTGTCTGTCTGTCTACCTACCTACCTGTCTATCTATCTACCTAGTTGTCTGCATCTGTCTGTTTATCTATCTGTGTCTGTCTGTCTGTCTGTCTATCTATCTATCTATCTCCATTTATCTATCAAGACTTAAAGAATTGTCTAGAGCACGGAGAGGTTCCCTGTCCGTGGTCTCACAGATATTTTGTGTTAGAGGCAGGACCTGAACCTAGGTACTCCTGGTACCAAGCCCAGCTCTCTAGCCACTATTGCTGCCTTTTATCCCATTTATACAGGATATTTTGTCAAACATTTATAGAAAATAGTACTTTGATTACTATGAAATTTCCTTTCCCTTTCCATCTCTTCATTTTCCTTTTCCTCTTCTCTTTACAAATAGTGAAGTTATAAATCAGACCCTGAATTTTGTATGTAGCCCTCAGTTTCTTAAAATGGCAAGAAGGTACTGGTAGAGTTGTTCATTGTCCTGAAACTATTCCAAAAGCTAACTTAGTGAGCCACAGATACAAAATACCACAAATACTATTTTATCATTAATGTGATCTCAAAGAAGCATCCCAGATCATGAGCATACAATAACGTTCAACTATAACAAGCAATTTTTCTGAGATACAAGTGGTCCAGAATCATGTGAAATCCTCTTACAAATCAAAAGATGTTTTTGCACTTGATACATCACTTTTGTAATCAATGAATTGCAGAAAAATTTAGAAAGAGCCCTGGTTGACAGAGTTAAGTTCCTTGGCCAAAAAATGCCAAAAGTGGTTTATTGTCTTTTTCCCTAGAGTTTTCTATAATTTTAAGATCACAATTAATTGCTTTACCAAGAAAAGGTCAAGAAGATTATTATTTTTTTGATTTTTAATATGAGAAATTGAAGGTCATATATAAATCAAATTCAAGAAATTATAATTAAACTTTTCATCTTTTCCAAGTAGCCATAGCATTTTCATTTTAAAAAGTGAGTCTAGGTTTGTTTTTGAAGGAATCTCTGGGATTTCAAAATGGAGATGGGGAGACAAAGGTCAAGGGTGGGAATGAGGGAGTAAATTGGAGTTTGGTATGCTATGTACTACTTACCTTCAAAAGTCAAATAAAACTTTCCTCTGTCAAACCAAACGAGGGAAGGCTGGTCATTCTCTGTATGGTCAGGAGTTGAAGCGGGATGGGAAAGGTTAAGGAGAGGGAGAGAGAAGGACACAGTGTGAGTCACAGAGCAGCTCATTATTCTAATTATTGGGTAGGTAGGATGAAGGAACTGCATGGCATTATCGTGCGGGAAAACAGGCCCTGGAAATTCCCATTGCCTTGAGAATTAGGGGAGCAGAAAGCAAAAAGCAAAGCTATGGGAGAGTCAAGGGAGGGAGGGGGGAGTTGTTGACTGCTTGACACTGGCTTGTTGGTATGCATGGAGCAGGAGGAGGTATCCTGGGCATGCAAGCTGTATTAGCATATTTTAACTGCGTTAGTTTTGGCAAGCCCATCCAGCAATTGCCATCCCCGGTTCACCTCAAATAGCATCCCCTCCTGTGTTTAACTGGTTGTAGAGAAATATTAGTGAAGAGAACAGAAACCAACTTGTTTAAGAGTAGCTAAAATCTGCCTTTAAATGTCATCAAATTGGAGGAGTGTATGTCAAATTAACAACTGTCCGAATGCCTTTCACCTCCCATCCCTTCTCCCTATAACATGAGCTCACAATTCCCTTTAGGTACTTGAGAAAAAAAAAAACAGAGGAATAATTATACAAATCCCTGCACTAACTCCTGAGCAGTTAAATTATTCCTTCCTTCCTTGGTCAATTCACAAAGCCAGAGCATCTCACCGTTTCTCCAACCTTTTCACTGAGAAACTGCCATGCAAGATGGTGCTTTGTAATTTACAAAAGAAAGACGAGAGATGTTGGTGGCATTAGCCCCCACTTGCAAACAGGTAAGTACAGAATGTGTCTGAGAGGCACTGGACACTCATGGAGTGGAGAGCATGTCCATGAAAGTAGTAGGCATTCGGATGACAGAATGGCTTAGGTCATTACAAATGGAGATTTCTGGGAGTCTCTTGGCTGGCACCATACCTTCAGGCGTTTCACCGTGCCTTTCAAACGAAGGGAGCTTGCCATTAAAAACATCATCTTCTGATACCGGAAACAAAAGGAACATAAAGAAATGGGGGAGAAACAAAATAAAAACAAAACAAAACAAAAACCACAAACCCAAGTGAAATCCAGCCACACACACCATATCTCAACAGAACACAAGGAAGCGTGCGCATGGAAAGACAAACACACACAAGTCACTGGGATGTGGTGGGGATCTAGAGGACCAGTCATGAGCTTACAAGAGCGACACAATGAGGCTGCTTCCCATCCCCGCCCCTCCTTAAAGCTAAAGGAAACAGCAGTGGTTTGGTTTCCACGCCTCTGAATCTTGACAAAAGTCCATCAGCCTCATCATATACACATCGCATCAACTTCTAGAGCAGGTTGTTAAAGGGATGATTCATGAATAATTGACTTATGACGGCAGTGTATTTTTCTGCTCTGATGTAATTCCAAGTGGTCAGACAGATGCCCATTTACAAGAACATCAGGTTATGTATTGACAGCTCACCAGGGTGGTCTGGCATGCAATTTCACGTTTCCACCCACAGACATATCTATATCTATATATCTATAGGTGTCTATACATATATAGTGATAGATGACTAGAGACAACAAAAATCCATCACAATAAAGCTAAAAAAAAAAGAGAGAGAGATTTGGCTGAGGCTCCATGGGCTTTGTGGGAAAAGTCATGGATTTGAAGGCAGAGGCGCTGGATTGGAATTCCCTGCCTCCGCCATTCACTAGGTGGTCCTCTTACTTCTTGGGGCTTCAGTTTCCTCATCAGTAAAATGAAAACACTGGATTAAATTGCTTCTAAGGGGCCTCTCCATGTTTCAGCCTATGATTGAAGGATTCCTCCCCTCCCCTCCCCTCCTATATACACACCATTTGGGGGCGGTATGGGATTCCGGGGTAGGGAACTCTGGGTGTGGGGACCTTCTCCACTGACACAGATGACAAATCATATGTCCCTTGCAGTATTGGAGAGCTCCCTTGGGACACTGAGAGGTTAAATGACCTGTCCATGGTCATGCAATTAGCATGTGTCAGAGGAAAGATTGAACCCAGTCTTTCCTGATTCCAGTTCTTTTCCTACCACACAACGTCATCTCTTCTCAGGATTTCCCTTTTGTGAGTCAGGTTCCAAATTTATACAATCACAGCTTTACCAACGTTCAGGCAAACTTCGTATAAAGTTTTCCTTTGGCATATTTAGGATTCCCTTCCCTATGGCTCAGAGAGCTGGCATGGTCTAGTGGAAATGTCCTGGACATAAAATCAGGAGGGATAGCATGATATTGGGACATTGAACTTGAGATTGGAAAGACCTGAATTCAAATTCTGCTCCAGATACTTACTAGCTGTGTGCACCTTGGGCAAAGGGACCCCTCACTCTCACTGTCTTCTTCTCTGTAAAGTGAGGAAGCTGGTTTGATGCAAGGTCCCTCTCACCTCTTAATCTATGCTCTTTGATTTTATGAGAAATGTGTTTGAGTTCTGTCTTTGTAATTTATCATCTGTGTGACCTCGGGCAAATTACCTAACCCTTCTGGGTCTGAGTTTCCTCATCTGTAATAGGATGGCATTGGACTAGATAAGTCTGAGGGTCTCTTCCAGCACTCAATCTATGATCCTAAGTCTCTTAAATTCTCTGAGCCTCAGTTTCCCCCTATGTAAAAAGGGACTTGGGTTAGATCAGAGATGTCAAGCTTGCAGCCCCTTCAGTGGCAAGCAGCGGGTAAAACTCCAGAGTAGGCTTGAATTCAGATTAAAATGTAATTGGGAAATGTTTAACAAAATAAATGAAAATGTAATACAATACACATAATGTTAATTTGTGATTATCTAAGTCACTACTGGATTGGACTTCTAAATTTGCTTCTAGCTCTAAATCTATGAACCTACGACCCTAAACTCAGTTTCCACATCCATAAAACGAGGCTCCTGACATCCCTTCTAGCACCAGCATTGTTTAATGATGCTAGCTACATCAGAACAAATAGGAACTCTCATGATTCTGTTTACCATAGAACTCCCCTTTTGCTTGCTTGACCCTTGTAGCAATTACCTATTAGCTGTTTTCTTGGTATTTCCCTAGTGTTGACTTGCTTCTTTTTAAAAAATCAATCAACAGGAGCTTCCCCAGTCCTCCATATACTCCACCCCACCCCAGCACTATTTATTAAGATAGAAGAGCAGGGAGTGATGGTTTTGGCACAATCACAAAACCCTGAGCACCATCACCATCCACCACCAGCAGCCCTTGCTTCTGACAGACATGCAACTTGACACCCCAGTGTCAGAGGTGGTGATATACACCAAATTGAAGCCCTGGCCCAACTTCAGGTAGGTGATGAATGGAAGTCAGCTTCCTAAACCTGGTATGACCTCTGTGCTTTTCTCACCTAAGTACAAAATTAATTAAAATTAGACTAGACATTGGAAAAGAATGTGCCCCATGCATGAACCAGAAACCCACCATTGGAATTCTCCAGATGAGGCATGAGAATATTCTATAAATGGAATCTTTTTCTGGCAAATCTCCTAAGCTTTATCTTCTAGATATAAACACAAAGACCAAGTAAGAATGCTTAAACTGGTCTAGAATGGCCTTCAAATGCAACAAGAGGTTGACTAACTTCTGTAGGGAGGTGATTTCACAGATATGTCAGGCAGTTTGGGGATTTCTGCAGGGCCCTTTGGGTTCTTGGGCAAATGATTCCTCAGTTGCGCCAGATGAGATCCTGGTAGTTAGCACAAGGTTAATTTACCTCTGGGAACATCCATGGAGTAGTATAATTACTGTTAGAGTTTGGCTGAAAGGGTCAAAGAATTCCCAAGTTGGAAAGGACCTCAGAGGCCATCTTGGTCTACCTCCTATCTGAACAAGAATTCCTCCTACAAGATATGTGACCAGCAGTCACCCAGCCTTTGCTTGAGACCTCTAGCAAAGATCCAGGTAGCTCATTCTCTCCAGGGACAGTACTCATTGTTTATACCAGCATCAAGCTTAAAGCTGGGGTCACACAGATCGTCCTTCTTCTATGTGGGAGCCCACTACGTGTCTGAGTGTAGTCTAAATCTAGATTGTTTTGCTTCCAGGTCATTCTCTTGGCTCGTTCATAGCCAAATGAGGGCAATTTTCCATCCTTTCCCTCCAAAAATGCTAAAGACAGTTATCATGTCCTGCCTAAGTCTTCTCTTCTGCCATCAAAACACCTCCAGTTCTTTTACCTAAATCTCATAGAGTACGGACTCAAGACTCTTTACCATCTCTCAACATCCTCATTGCCTCCTTTTTGGTAATAATAAGAGTAGCGGGTACTTCCATAACTTTACAGTTTGTAAAAGTATGTTATACAAATATCTCATTTTCCTCCTCACAACAACCTTGGAAGATAGGTACTATTATTATCCTCAGGGTATAGATGAAGAAACTGAGGCAGACAGAGGTTAAGTGACTTAGGGTCACATAGCTAGTAAGTATCTAAGGCTGGATTTGAACCCAGGTCTTTCTGACCCCAGGCCCCAGCACTCTGTCCACTGATACTTTCCTTCCATTCCACGTCCTTCCTAAAATGTGGCAACCAGAACAGAACAGAATGATCTAAAATGCAGTCTGACAAGAGACATCTCCCAACGTGACCCTGTGGATAGAGTGATGGATTGGAAATCAAAGGATCTGGGTTCCAGTACTACCTGTGTGACTTTGTGAAGTCAGGAAATTCAATTTAGCCTCCCCAGACTTCAGTTTGCTTATCTGTGAAATGAGAAGACTGGGTGAGGTCCCCTCCGGCAATAGACTCAAGAAGCTAAGATCACGTGGCCCTTAGTTCTGGATTTCATGTCTCTCTTCATGCAGCCCTAAGTGTGCAGTTAGGTTTCTTGGCTTCCCCATCACCCTTTGGACTCAACTAGTTCCTAGTCAAATGTAGACAGGTTTCTGTCCCAAACAGGGGTCATGGCAGAGGAGAACTCTCTACATTCTCCAGGAGGGAGGAAGGCCATTGTGTTAATGCCCACTACGTCCTTCTTGCCAGAATGACCAGGACCATGGTGCTCACCTTTGGCCCACTAGATGACGACAGGCTGGGGCTACACCTGGCTGACAGGATCCCAGAGCCCAGATTGGAAGGAGACTCAGGGACCATCGAGGCCAACCCGCTCATCTTACCAATGAGGTTGAGTGATTTGCCCGGGTGGGCATCACAGTTTGGAGTTGGACCCAGTTTCTTTGGATTTTAAATTTCAATCTCCTTAGAAACATGGAAGCTCAAACATTTCTACTTGTTTTTTGAATCAACATGGCATGCAAGTAGGTCCTTAGTAGTTGAAAAGAATCCTTGAGATGATTTCTGAAGGTTCTAGAAGGACCCAAAGAAGGAGAAAGCTTCAAGGATATAGAACTGGATGGTTCTGATTTTGTCCATCCATTTGGCAAAAGTTCATTAAGGGCTACTGTGGGCAATGCATTGAGCTAGGTTACTGAGGAGGTAGGGCCTGGGGCTAGGCCTGTGATTTCATTGGTGTGGGGAAGCTCCCTCCAGCAATGCAGGTCAGCATCTTCTTTGCAACCCGTAGATTGTTGCCTGGAATGCACTGACAGACCTAGCCAGTAGGTTTCAGAGGTGAGATTTGAACCCAGATCTTTCTGGATTCAAGGTCAGCTCTCTACCCATTCCATGCTGTCCCTTGCTTGAAAAATGCAAAGATAAATATGGTATGGTCCCTGCCTTAGTGGGAAAGTAAGAGTACTGTGCATGTTCAGTCTTTTATGCTTGGCCTAGGAAATAAGTGCATTTCAACTTGCAGTGAGGAATCCGTTATCAACTCCCTACCCACTGATCCAGAATCAGAGTTAGCCTTTTATGAGAACCCATTGCTAGGGGAAAGATAAGGCGTAAGCCAAGTTCCATTAGCTTCACTTTCTCACAATTAACAAATTCTAGTTGTTAATGTCTGGTTTCAGAGCCCTTTGGCATTCCTGACTGGCTCCATCCGGATAGGTATCACAGATTCTTTTTCTTCCTTTGCCAGGACAATGTGTCTGCCCAGAAGCAAAGAACACGGAGGATTCTTCAGCAGTGTGACCCAATTCAGAGCCCCTTGCTTCACCTTGCACACCTAAAATATTGGGAGGAAGCATCCCAGCTTTCAGAGAACATGGCCAAAGTCCAACCTTAGAAACTGGCTGTGAATTCCTCACAAATGAACACGTTACTTTTGCTTACATTCTTGGGATATTCCCTTTGATGCCAAAAAAGAGCTCATCATCATGGGAATACTTTTATTTAGGGGCTGAATGACAACATATGGGGACCACTAGAAGGGATAGAACAGGATAATCTCTAAGGTGACTTCTAACTAGGATTCTTTGAGCCTAGGAAATGATGACTGCTCATCTATCATAGAATCCTGGAAAGAAGATCTGATTTAAATTGTGGATGTATAAGGATCCAGAAATGAGGGGGACCCATAAATGTCTCCATCTTTTGGCACCGTAGTTATGAGAGGTGATCTGGGGATCGCCAACCAAACTGTTAGTGACCAGTACACATGGAGTTGTTACAAAAGAATATGATTCGTGATCACAAGATGATGGGAGGAGAACTGGGGTTCTCCAATAACCTGTTGGTTATTGGAAGGAGAGGCCAGCTTTTTAGAGCAGAATTGTTTTTCTCATTTTCATACTTTCATTTCAGAGTCTATGGTTCTTGGAGTTGGAGGAGACCTGTGTAGGTCAACCCCTGCCTGGACAACAATTCCCTCTGCCTGACAAGTCCAGCTCTCATTGGACCCAGAAAGGAGGAACCTGCTACCTCTACTTTGGGATTCTTCTAATTGTTCAGAAAATCTACTTCCTTTTTGCTCTATTCACCATCCCTGTAACTTTCCAAATTGAAATACCCCTGCGAGAATGCTTCCTCCATTAGAATATAAGTTCCTTGAAGATAGAAATTGTCTCTGCTTTTATATTTGTATTCCAAGAACTTAGCATAACTTGGCTCATAGTAGGTACTTAATAAATGCTCATTCACTGATTCATTCATTCATTGCTGTTTGTCTCTTTGCATCTTATACCTATTCTCCCATTTACTCTATGTTTAGGAGACTGTGTGTGTGGCATAGTGGAAAGAATGCTGGTTCTGGAGACAAACGGGTCCAAATCTTGCATCTGACATTAAATCTTTCTGGGCCTCAGTTTCCTCTAAAATAAGAGAGATGGCCTTAATGATCTCTGAGGGCTCTTCTGGCGCTAGACCTCAGATTCCATAGTTATGGCCCCATGGGACAAAAAGCCCAGTCCTTTGCATGAGATAAACAGATTTTTATCAAAATACAACAAATATCAGGAAATGCAGCCATTCTGGAGTGTGAATGGGGGCTTGTAGTTTTTCCTTAGACATGGAAAGACCATCAGATAAAGAACCTGTCTCTACAGACTCCATTTTAGGACTTTATTTTTGTGCCTCCCATGATAGAAATAGTTCATCTGTCTGGCTCTTAAAGACTAGCGCAGTTTTCTTGGCTAGATCCGAAACAACACAGCCTCAAGTTAATCTGCTCTTTGCTTTGTTACTTTTGGTTCTCACTCCATCCCTTTCGACTCCATTGTCAGAGTCAGTATAGGGGAAAGATTATAGGGGTAAGAAGAAAAACATACACATACATACATACACACATACACACATACACATACAAACAAACATGTCCCCATTGTTTCCAGAAACGTTGCTGGAAATCTTACCAATTTTACCCACCCTCATCATTAAACCCATAAGAAATGGAGTTTGCACGGGGCCATGTTTATCCCGAATATGGCCCTTCTTGCCAAGTTGTCCAAGCCCATCCTCTCTCTCTCCGGAGAGACTGTGCTTCACAAGGAGCTGCTGAATGGTCAGTCAGCTGATAGGGAGTGAATTTGCTGCCATAAGGTGACTCATACATAGCAGGGGGAAATAAAGAACATGGTGAGGAATGCATGAAAAGAATGGAAACCAAACGAAAAGCTCAAAGTAAGAAATGGAACCAAATCCAATCCAAATACTCCTCAGCAAATAAAGCAAGGTGACAGCATCACGGTCCATTGCTGTTGTTTTTGAAAGAGGGAAAACTGGCCACATTGAGAATAAGAGCAGATTGGTATACTTTGGGGTTCCTGAGGCACGGATGATAGAAACATATTGTATACACTTTCGACATAATCCAACCCCAGGACTTGCACTTAAATTTTACATCAGATAGTTAATCTGAGGTTACTCTGGGTAGGCATTCTGAGTGACAGTTCCCTCCTTCTCTTCCTCTCCAACCAACAAGGCAAATTACATGGAGTGGGTAGAACAGCAGATGTCAGAAAAGATGGTAAGAGTGGGAAGAGGGCAAATGGAGGGGAGAAGCAATTGAGCAAGGAGTATGTAGGCAGAACAGCTGGATAACAGGGCTGAGACGACACACGGGTCCAAGGAAAATGGAAGGGAGCCAAGAGTACTCCAGGTATTTCAAGGCTATCCAATAAAATTTGAAGTGTGGGGCTAGAGAAAGAATGAGGTTTAAATGTTGGAAAGGGACAAGAATCCTATTGAGAACAGGAAAACAATGAGGAGACACAGTGTCTCTGTGGCAAAGGGAAAATGAGAGCATGCATGTGAAAACAAGGAAGATGGAGGAACAGATGAAACAAGTGATGGCCAAGAGGCTTCCTAGAGTCTTAGCTTTGGAAAGAGAGAAGAGCAGACCAAGGGAAAGTCAGGACATCACACACTTGGGAAAACTGTCTAGCTCTTTGCCTGTATCCCATCCATAGCACAAACAACATGTGTGATGGTGTCGGAAACAGATTCATGTCTCTTAGAAAGTCTAGGATGTGTTAATAACACTTAATGGCATAAAGAGGAAAGTGCTTAATTCTCAGAATGTCAGAGTTTCTACCATCCATCCACACAAGGATGAACAAATGATTTAAGAATGAGTGGGAAAAAAATTTAAAAAAAGATTCCAAATGTTATTTCTAGAAGGACATGCTGTTGAAACTTTAATAAACATTTTTCTAAATGAAGAATGTTTAGGCAAGTGTTATGGAAAATAAAATCTACATTATAGAACCTTTGGACACTTGTACTATTTTTTTTTACAAGATATTAAGTAATTTTACATGTGATAGGGTAAGAACATTCCTGCAAAGTACAAGTATTAGTTATCATCATTTTTTCTTGTATTTTTTTTCTTGCAGGGGGCAGGGGATGGGGTGGTTAAAACACTTTGCCTTCTTTGCTGAGAAGGAAGAGTCAAATGAGATTGGCAACACACACAGCAAGACAAGTTTGATCAGAACCCAGGGGCCTCAGGGACTTTCAGAGTTGAAAAAGTAAGCCAGTCCAACCTACAGAGAGATGAAAAGAGGAGAGATTGGTTTTGTTTTTGTTTTTGTTTTTTACCAACAGTAGGTGTCGTAGCTGCACTCAAGGAGTTGGTGGACGATATTGATGATGTGCTCTCTGCTCGAGCAAGGGGTGCGATTGGAGGAGGGCTCGAAGAATGTATGGGAGGGCTAAAAGGTCTGGACTGTAGGAACAAGAAGAAAAATGGCCAAAAGTTATATTCACAGATCATGGGATTTCCTTTGAAATAGCATCCTATAATATAATTCACTTGGATATTTCCCTACATTTTGCAACTTGACCTCTCACTCTTTCAATAGCAGTTAAATATATCACACAATGCTGGAGTCAGAAGGGATCTCAGCCTGACATCTAGTCCGACCCAGAGGATGTTGGGTACCTCTTTCACCTCTCTGCTCCTTACATCCTGCTGCCTCCATATCTCCCAGGGACTTCTATGTTATATCATTGTAAAAATGCTACTAAGGGTCAGATTAGAATTCCAGACATTCCTTTCCTAAGTCACCTTGTTTTGCCCACTTCTCACCTCCCTTTTTGAGCCCCTCCAACTACTCCTTTGATGGAGATAAACCAAAGATTAAGAAAAGAAGAAGGAAATTGGTACCTACCATGTCTCCCATCCCGGGCTTCCCGGGAGGCAGCTTGGGTCTAGATGGAGGCCGAGGAGGAGGAGGTGGTGGTGTGGTCCCACTGCTGCCGTGGGCTGATGGGGTGGCAGGCCGGGCTGGGGATGATGCTCCTAAAAACAATTAGGCATCTTTAGGTTGGGCAGCACAGACATCCCTGCCTCCCCCAACAAGCAGCCAAGCATCCTCCCTACATGCAGACCCTTCTCCCTGCCCGACTTCCAGAGCCCAGCAGGCCACTTGTCACATAAGCAGAGCACAACACCAAACGCCAAGCTCCAAACTCCGTCATGGGTGTGTTTTTAAGGCAAAAGTCACATGGTTGAATTATGGTTGATGGTCAACTCGGAAACTCACCACCCTCTGCCAGAATGGAGCATGAAGGAACTGAGCCTCAGTGCTCTTATCTGTCAAATGGGCATGATCACACTACCTACCTCACAGAGCTCAGACAAAAGATAATGGGACAGAAAATGCCTTGCCAATCAACCTTATACAGTGCAATTCCTCCTATGCTTTCTCTTCAGACAGAACAGCGTTTGTTAAAATTCTTTTGCTGGGGGCTACCTGGCCTTTTTGCCACACATACCGTCCACACATGCTCAGTAAGTTCTCCTCTGCTTTCACTGATCTCATCATATGGGTATTCCCTCCAGTGACACCAATATCCCCCCATATGGTGAGGTTTCAGGGTCTTTGAGGATTTGCCATGATGGAAAAAATCCTTACTCTGGGGGCATGGCCAAGCTGTTGAGGACCTTTCTGGAATGTAGCTGGGCTGGCCTCTGGAGAGGAGATACTGACGATCACCCCATTGGCATCCCAATGCCTCCCACCCAGCCTGGCACCTACTGGAGCTTATGATGAGCTTGGGACTTTACAGAACCCTGACCACTGGACTAGGAATTTACTCACACAAAGCCGGCCTGATTCTGAGGCTAGTCTGTTGTCCACTGCCCTCTGCAATCTTTCACTATGATGATATCGAACTAGGGTGGGGCTTCCCAAATTTCAATTCCTGTACTTCTTGCCTCTCCACAAACCTTTCCACACCCCTCTGCCCATGCCCCTTCAGTCAAACAAAAGAAAACATATTCCAGAATTGCTAGAGCTGACCGTGAAAATCACAAAAAAATTAAAGAGCTTAATAAGTTTTTCTTCTCTGAGGGTACATTAAAAATTACTTAACTTCATTGACTGGAAATCACTGTGGAATTTCTGGAATATTTCAACATTGCAGTCATTATTTATCAAAGTCACCATATCCCTGACAAGGTTTTTGTATACCAGGAACACAGGTGTAACCCCAGATTTAGATGAGTGATTGATTGATTACAAAGTCAGTCCATCAGAGAATCCATCAACTGACATCTCTCTTGTCCAACAGCCATGCTCTGATTGGATTTACCTTTTAGGATGCCAAGGACAATTCGATTAGGAAAAAGGCGAGGCATACAACAAGCCAGAGATGTGCACAGACACACACTAGAATTTGTGTAGTTGGGGATTCTGAGTATTTTAAGTCCCATCTGTGTGGTGCAGGCAGGGGTGTGCTGGAGCCAGCTCATACAGGCTTGAGAGAGCTGATTGTTAAATTTTTGATGAAAGCATTTATACCTCTGAAACTGACAAATGCTATAAACCAGCTGTTATACTTTATTGACATGTTGATTCTCTAGAATCTAGAAAATGATGGAGAAAATGTTAATAGTTCAGATCAAATGTGAAAGCTTATTGGGCATACATCCCTGCCCTCCCTCCAAGAGCTGGTTGTTAAACATTTACTAGCACACCCCTGAAGGTTACCCAAAAGGCTCAGCTAACAATCTCATGTGCTGAGTCATCTTAAACAAATCATTCATGTGGTTCAGAGAAGGTCCCTTTCCCAGTTCCAAACTTTCTGGAACTTCCTAGTTTTAGTTGGGGTAATAAGCATGAAGTCATCCCAAGAGAAATATGACAGAATGCAGTTTGATGTAGTAGGGAGCAGGTCTTTTAATTAGGAAGATCTGAGTTCGAATCCCCCCTCGGATACGTACTGTGTGACCCTGGGCAAGTCACTTAACCTTTACCTTCCTCATCTGTAAAATGGGGAAGGAGTTGGACTCAGTGACTTCTAAGGTCCTTCATCCCTCTAAACCTAGGATCTTATGACTCGCTTTCCTTTTCAGTTTTCTTATCTGTAAAATTTGGATAATAACAGTGCCTGTTTCACAGGATTATTGTGAAGATCAAATACCTAAAACACATGTACATATTTATAAACACACAAAACATGTGTATACATGCATGTCTGCATTTGATCTTCACAACAGTCTGTGTCCATGGCCCCATCCACATACCCACAGTGCTTTGTAAACTCTAAAGCCCCATATAAGTGCTGGGATTGTTTTTTCTGGATTATTGGTGCCGGGATATCCACAAGGAACAACATCTTTAACAATCGAGATCTCTCACTTCCTCATAACTTCTGGGTACAGAGAGTTGTCTAGAGCACCAATGGGCTAAGTATGCGGCCCAGGGCCATACATACATCACACTATGTTCTAGAGCCACAGATGGACAGTGAGAAGGGACCCTAGAGGGTCATTTTACATACGAGAGGCTGGGACACTAAAAAGGTCAAGTAACTTTCCTAGGGTCACACAGCCAAAAAATGTGTGATGGATTCGAATTCAAGTCTTCCTGACTCCAAATCCAAGGCTTTATCTGCTACATCATGCTGCATATGTATGTAAATTATTATCATCAGTTATTCTTATTCCATGATAATATCCCATAATAATAATGAGAGGCTTAACTAGGAGTGTCTAGGCCTGGGGCGAGACCACCAGACCATCCCAAGGGCAAGTGGTTTGCTGTACTAGTGGGTGGGACATTCCCTGTGGTATAAGAGGAAAAGCCTCCCCCTCAGGGAGAACTGTTCATCTCAGCGCCAATCTGGCAGTTTCGTAATTTAACTGCACTAAGCTCTCTTGTCCCTATGTTCCTGAAGGACTGTGGCTCCTCTCATTTCATCCTCTCTAAATCGGGCGCCCTGGAGCACAGCCCCGATTGCCTGGTCCTAATTATGGCTCTGTCTGTGAGATTCCTAGACTGATTCTTCATTGCCTAGTTTCATAGACTAAGAAAAAGTGTTCTGAAGCTAAGCCCCCAAATCTCTTGTGATGTAGATAGATTATCTCTGTAACACATATCTTGACAGAATGGAAACTCCCTGAGGGTAGGAGTTGTTTCATTGTTGACTTTGTGCCAACTGCGTCTGGCCCAGTGCCTGGCATAGAGTCATAACCTATATTGGGTGATGGAGCCAGATGAGGGATTTGGAGGCATCAGAAACTTCCCCCACAAATACAGACCAGTGAATTTTCACGTTGGTGACTTGGTTGACCTCCGAGATTGGCTCAAGAGGTTGGGGGCCGACCAATAGTAGCAACCGCGGGTATGTCGCACCGCTTCTGGCCTGAATCACCTTCTTTTCCATCTTTCTCTACCCCACGTGTCCTTATCTCTGGCCAATGACTGAAAATTCAGGTCAAATTTTCCAAGGGTCTTTGCCAATGCCTGATGCAAAGTTGTCCTTGGCTTTTACAGTAATTGGTTGATCTGACGCAGCAAATGTTTTCAGCTGACAGTCAACAGACAAAGACAAGGATTGAATAAACTGCAACGTCTTTATCAGGAGGTGTCATAATTTGGTATTTTTGTTTCTTTCTTTCTATTCTGTTTTTATAGAATGAAAGGGAATTCATTCACGCATTCTCTCTCTTTTAAGAAATGGTACTCCAAAACCATGCCAGAAAAAAAGGAGTTCAATTATATGCCCCTTTCTCAAATGCTCCCTGGATAGTGACATTTTAAAATGCATCTCAGTAAAGCCCTGTAGAACACTGAAAGCTGGTTCTCAATGAGAAGGCTTGTTTGTCAGCTGGATACCAACGAAACCATTGAAGAGAAAAAACACAAGCACGCAGTTTGACTCTTCATCCCTTCATCCTTAGCTGACCTACAAGGTCATTAATTGGAGTCAGGAAGACCTGGGTTCCAATCCCCTGCCCCTCTACCCAAACACTTATTAGCTGTATGACTCTGAGGAAATCACTGTATCTTCAGTTCCCTCATCTGTAAAATGGGGCTTATAATATTTGGAATATCTACCTTACAGGGTTGTTATGAGATTCAGAAAATGTACCCCTCCAAAGTAAGATATCATATTAATAACAAAGTAGGATATTAATATATTAATAAAAAGAATGAAGTTATTAAGAAATTATTTTAGAAGCAGTAGGAAATTTTATGGATAAGATGTAATTTGCATTGCTAGAAGGAATGCCCAAATTGGTGGGCTCATAGATCCCTTTGGGTATGTGAGAGTAAACCTCTAGATCAGGGCTTTTCTCATGGAGCCAGAGCAGGCTAGGGTACTGTGGGGAATATTTCACAAGGTTACCCTTTGGTCCAGGTCTGGGGAACACAGTGCTAGGACAGATGGCAATACGATAGCTGGGGTGGAAAGTTGGAAGGGATGTGAAGGATGGCCTGGGGCCAGTGAGATATGAGGGGTTAGGTGAATTCACATCCACTCCTCTACTCATTCTCACCTGGCCTGCACCAGATCAATGAAATCATTGCAATCATTGCTTCCAGAAAGGGCATGTGGACAACCGTGCCACGGCACCACTTCCCATTCCTGTGATTTTGGACACCCCTGCCCTCTCAGTGTTGTCTTCCTCTAATAGAGTATAAGTTCTCTGAGGGCAGGGATGATTACTTTGCATTTGTATCACTGGTGTTTGCACAATGCTTGACATTTGGCACTTAAATGCTTTTCATTCATTCAAATAGAATTAGAATTTGAATGTTCCTTAGAAATTCCAATTTTTTTCATATTTTTAATATTTTAAGTCTACCTGAGGATATTATTACTTCTATTCCTTCCTAACCTTCTACCTGCAGTGGTATCTTCACTACCAAGAATCTTCTCAGAAAGTAACCAGGACAGTCTTTATACTTGATTATTAGATTTTGGTGGTTATTTTATAATATGAATGAAGGTCTAGGACTTTCAATAGGTTTAGAAATATCCCTGTCCTAGCTGGCACACAGTTCTGCAGGTCCCAAGGCCTGGGATCCCAATCCTTATTTCCATAGGAATCCCTGAGAATCCCATCCCCACTGCTGATAGCCAGCCAGCCATTTCAGTGATGGATGGCCGAGACAATCAGTGATGGTGCTGATAAAGACCAGGTGAGGAGAAGGATGGGGATAAAATACTTTACACGCTGAGGATGTATTGCAATCCTGCTATCGGCCAGTTGTCACATTCCCAGATTTCTTTCCCCCAGAGTGTCAATATTTGCCCTGGGGAGTTGCTTGAAATGGAAGTAGGCTCAAAGCACATATTTATAAAACATGGCCATAAGCTGGGTAAGACTGATGCACTTCTCTGAGTCTCAGTTTCCTTATCTATAAAATGGGGGTGTCAATGCTTAAATTGTCTATTTTAAAGGGTTGTGATGAGCAAAATTCTTTGCAAATTTTAGAGAATTATATAATTGTGAGTTATTCTTAACAATAATAATTATTATTAATTAACATTAATTGGTGTTAATAACAACAGCCACAGCAATAGTTGTTAATGATAATTTCTATGGCAGGCAGAATGGTGGAGTGGATGGAGGGAGCAGCCCTCAAAACCAGGATGACCTGAGTTCAAGTCTCACCCGTGCCACATACCACCATGAGACCCTTGGCAAGGCCTTTCAGCTCTAGGGCTAGAGGTGACTCTCTGAGAGTGTACATTGCAGAGAAGATGCCAACCTGTATTGCTAGAAAAGCTCTTCACCTGGGATCCCATTCCTTGTACCAATAAAACCATGGGGCCAGTTGCTATCACTAATAATATGTACTAATATGATATAATACTACATTACATAGAATTTCTGTTTTTCTTCAAGACTCTATTCTGGCACCCTTTCCACATGAAACCTTTGCTGATGTTCATTGGCTGGGGGTGCCTCCACCCTCCAATTGCATTTTATTAATTTTGCATGTTTTTAGAGATGTACTTATGTTTCTCCCCTGGTAGAATGTAAGCTCCTTGAAGGCAATCTCTTTCAGTTTTGTCTTTGTAATACTTCTTCCATGTCTAGCACAGGAATAGGCACTTAATCAATGCCTATTGATTAAAGTCTTAAGAGCTCGATGATTAAGGATAAATGGTTTTATCAGTGAGGGTGTTTCTTCCGCCAACCTTTGTCTCCGTATCCTAGTAGAATATCTGCAGGAGTTTCTCATGTGAGAGGAAATTTATCACCTTGTACGCCTGGTAATGAGTCTCTCAGTATTTAACTAGGATGGTCCTTGAAGATGGATCTATGGCAGGAGTGGGGAACCTGCAGCCTGGAGGCCACATGTGGCTGTCTAGGTCTTCAAGCGCAGACCTTTGACTGAATCCAAACTTCACAGAACCAATCTCCTTTATAAAAGGATTTGTTCTGTAAATCTTGGACTTGGTCAAAAGGCTGCACCCAAGGACCCAGAAGGCCACATGTGGCCTCCAGGCTGCAGGTTCCTCACACCGATCTATAGTCTGTCACCAGGTCATAGAAACATAGATTTAGAGCTAGAAGGGAGCTTAGATGTCATCAGATACAACCTCTTCATTTTACAGATGAGGAAAGTGAGACTGAGAGAGTTTAGAGGTTTGCTCAGGTAGTATGTACCAGAGGTAGAATTTGAATACAGGTATTCCCGACTCTGGGTCTAGCATGCTATCCACTACACCATGCTGCCTGCCTCTTATCATCTTCACAGCCTTTCTACTTTGGTAGAACCTGCCAATCAATCAACAAGCGTTTATAAAGCACCCACTATGTGCTAGGCACTGTTCAAAGATAAAGAATGAAACAATCCTTTCAGACCTTACACTTGGCTTGCACTGCCTTCAAGAGCCTAGATTCTCTTTCCCATCCCCATAGTACCAAGGTAGGATGACAGCCAATGATAAGAATAATATTAACAAGTTTCTTCCGGTACAAGTTCTCTCTACCCAGAAGGCCTTTATGAATGGCTTCCTTTTCTAGATCTGACAGTGCTCTCTATATCTTCTTGTCACCCATCACCTTCCTGTGGAGTTAGGCAAGATGAAATCAAAAGAAACACAATGACATTCAATTGTTGTTGGAAAAGGATGTATGTGTAAAATCAAATGCACCCAATTATTGTCCTAATGTTGGGCAGTGTGCATCTCAGTCTTTAAAATAAGAGTCTGTATCCTGTTGCTTTACTTCAAAATTCACATTTCTGCCAGCTCAATGTATGTTGCATCAATAAAAGATTAAGAAGCAAATAAACTGGGACTTAATTAAAGGGATTATGGAGCAAAGTTTTATTTATTCATGGGCTTCATGGGCACCGCTCCATATCCCACTTAGTAACGCTGTCCCCTAATAGCACCAGAGTAGGGTTTTTTTTTTTATACAGCTCAATGATTAAGAATCAATATTTTTAATAGTAACAGTTTTTCAGATAAAAAATAAAGACTGAACTTCAAAACTCTTCCATGGAAGGATGGCCACCCCAGTCAACATCAGAAAGTTGACATGTTTTTTACACATTGGTAGACTAATGGCAGGAACATGTGAAGATCCCCTTCAGGTAACTGTCAGTCTGACCCTGAACAATGCTCCAGGAATGCATGGAACAAAACCTGCTTCTCCCATTTGTATGCTCAGTTATTCGTTCTGTGTTTTAAAATGGGTTGGCCAACCTGTGGCCCTCAGGTCACAACAGGTTCTTCAAAGTTGTGATGTAGCCATTTAGGCAAGTGGGCAGCTATGTGGCATAGTGGATAGAGTTTTGGATTTGCAGTCACCAAGACTTGAGTTTGAATTCTGCCTCAGACACTAGCTGTGTGACCCTGGGCAAATGATTTACCCTTTTTCTGCCTCAGTTTCATTATTTATAAAATGGAAATAATAATAGGTTTTACTTCACAAGATTATGAGGATCCAATGAGATAATATCAGTAAAGTACTTATAAGTAAATAAAATAGAAGATAAGTAAACTTATGTTATAAGTAAAAGCTCTATGCAAATGGTAGTTATTATTATTATGTAAATGCAAAAGTACTGCTATTTCTAATGTCATTGAGAATGTGATAAAGTGCTATTATAATCTTGAAAGAACTAAAATTATTATTGTGGTATACAGAGATACTCCATGGTGCTCTAACCAGGATCCTATAAACTAAACAGTTCCATTTTAGGGTAGATTTTGTTGAGGAAAATGAAATTCCAGTTCTTTTCCCTAGTTGTCTTGGCTACTGCTGCTCTCTGATCTCCTGATCTCAGAATCTCAGAGATGGGGAGGGATCTCAGGTCCTGACTTCTCTATCTCATGCTTGAACTCTTAAGACCCTCCTTTATCCCATCATCCACATGGATAAGTGGACAAGTAGAGACCAGTCTCTACTTGAAGAACTCCAATGAGGGACCACCCATGACCTCTCAATGCACCCCCTTTTTCTCTGGCTCGCCTATCATTCCTTCTATCAAGCTGAGATTTTCTTCTATGAACTTTTACCCTTTTTGCTTCTATTTTTTTCTTCTACAGCAAAGAGGAGCTTGTAAGCAGAAAGCGTACTAAAAGATACACTATGAAAAGAAGCTGAAATGGTCATTGAAATGTTAGAATTTGAGTGGACAGACCATACTGACCACCCTCAGCCACCAATCTCCTTGGGGCTTAAAAACTTAAGACACATGATTAGCCTTTTAGAACACACTGCAAAAGATGACAAACCATGCCATCTTCTGTGAGGGAGCGCTCCTACACAGAACCAAGCAATATCGAGCACATGCGTGCACACACGCCACAAAACAGGCCCTGGAGGCCAACTAGCCAAGCTCAAGCAGCAATGGAATGGGGTAGGTGGAAAATATGCATCAGAAAAAAAAATCTGATATCTCCAGAAAAAGCACAACAAATTCTTCTATTTTTTTTTTTCTGTTTCGGAACCACAAGCAATTTTCTTTTAACTCTACAACCACAATTTAACCCAGATGAAATCCAATGCCAGATTTTGCATGCGAGTCTCAAAGATTACATATACGTTGAACTTTCTTCCCTTGTGTCATATACTTTTAGTTACCATCACTGCTTGTTATATACTCAGAGAATATACTTTTTTTTGGAAGGGAGTAGCTTGAAAAGTAAAAGTGTTTAATAAGTCATCTGTCCTATCCCCATTCTCTCAATTCTCCCTTAAAAATTTTCCTTCTTGGTTTAGGAAGATACAAGAAGAATGAGAATCAAAAGACTTGAGTTCCAAGTCTATCATTGACTAGCTGTATGACCAAGGACAAGTCTCTTAATTTCTCAGCCTTAGTTTCCAGCTCTGTCAAATGGGGTGAAATACCTAAAATATTCACCCTCAAAGGTTATTTATGAAGAAAGAGAATATATGTAATAGCCCTTTATGTAATAGCTTTACATAAATGGGAGCTAGCATGGTTATTGACAACAACAATAACAATGATAATATTAAGAAATATGTAGATTCTTATGTGGTCTATCTGTCAAGGAAACCATCCATTTGTCAGTGAGACATCATGCCCACTGATAATTGTAGCTTTCCTTGACGTTTCTTGGGATGCAGTTGGTGACTTCTCAGAAAAGATATACACTCTATGATGGCAGATCTCTAATTGAGATGGGGTTAAGAGAACAGTATATTTATAAACTTGACCTGGATCATGGTGGAGGGCACTCAAAATGGATACATCACTGGGGCACAGTTCAACCCCCACCCAAAAAAATGAAAAAAAAAAGTCTGATGCTCCAAAGGCATCCAATGGGTGCTAACAGGGGCTTGCTAATATGGAAGGCATAGCAGCTCACCAGCACACGGAGAGCACACGCACACAGTCAGACAAACGTACCGCTGGCGGTTCCCGTCCCACTGCCTGAGCTGGGTCCGGGTGACGATACCACAGTCCGGTAGGTGGGTGGTGGAGGGGGAGGTGGTGTAGCTCTTTGGCCCACCCCAAAATCTTTAGGAGATGCGACTGTTTCTAAGTTATCATCTTTTCCGAGGGTCTGCTCAGAAAACTTCTTCTGAACCTCTTCTAAATCAAGTGGCGATGGAATGCTTCGTGGAGGGTCAACAGCTGGGGAGTCAGTTGGGTTTTCTGACACCAGCGGTGGGGACCCCACCTTTTCCCTTGAAGTCAACTCTGGAGTGACCCGTTCCGGGGATGCATCAGAAAAATTGACCCACTTTTCTTCTGTGTTAACGACCACAGACTTGGGGGACAAAACTGGGCCAAAAATGCTGTCCAAATCACTGATGGATGGTAGTTTCTCACCTTTGACCTCGTGTGGGGTCTGTTCACTGCCTGTGGTCAAAGGAGTTGGTTTAAAACTTTAACATTGAGTTTTACCACTATCTTCTACATGGGGTAGGGGGAAATTACCTACGCCCTGGGAGAAGAGAGCTGGAGCCAAATTTTCTTGAGCCTGACCTTTTTTGGGGGTAGAGATCAGACTTGTGATTTCATCAGTATGGACCACTCCTAAAAACATAAACTTGAGAAGTTAAATGATCTGTCCAGGGTCACACAGCCAAGAGCTAACAGGGCCAAGGCTTGAACCTGGGTCGCCCTGACTCTGAGGCCAGCTCTCTACAGTGTCTAGTGAACATAGCACACCATACTGTCTCTTTTCAGTGACATAAATGGGGATGTATTTTATGTTCCTAACCGTGGATTGAAGATGAAGGTGGGAGGGACTGGGGAAGGGGGAGGTCCTTGCCTCTTATCAGGCAACCTCTTGTCCCCTGGACATCCTATTTCCCTGTGATATTTACAATAAGGCACAGGAAAAGCATCGTCTTCACCATGAGTTGTCCACCCCTTTCCTTCTTCAGCGTAGGAAGTGTTTCTATACTTCATGGACAATAACCAGTATCATCATCTTGGGAAGGCATCGTTGTTAGGCCTGGAGATAACTTCTATACACGCTGGATAGAACTGAATGGGAACCCATCCCGCAGGGGGATACTTGGACCATACAACCGGTAGAAATGTGTACGTTGCAAGTAGAGTATGTACTGATAAGTAGAATGCTCATTGGTTTCTCTAACCCTTAGGAGCTGTGTGACCCTGGGCAAGTCACTTAATCTCTGCCTCAATTTTCTTATCTGTAAAATGGGGATAATATTAGCACCTACCTGAAAGGGTTATTTTGGGTCTCAAATGAAATCATCTACCTGTACAACATTTCATAAAATTTAAAGTGCTACATAAATCTTATCCATTTTAGATTTTTAAACATTGATTATTTTTACTGCCCATGCGACCTTGGACAGCCCACTTATCCTCTCCCTGGGCTACAGTTTCTTCATCTCTAAAATGTAGGGGTTGAATCAGAAGACCTTCAAAGTCTACCTCTAAGGCTAGGATTTCATGCCATCAACCCCTAAAACCAAACCTCCTGGGGCAGTTTGCAAAATGAGTCTAACGCCTCACATTGGAAGGTGGGGCACATGGAATCTCATCTCATGCTACAGTCTCTTCCACTCAGTTATTTAAAGATCACGATCCCTAGACCTGAATGCCTGAACCAGACATAGCAAGTCCCAAGTTAGCACAAAGGGACATTTACACATTCATGTAAATGACTGGGATGGCATGATGGTATTACAAACACACATTTCCCGGGCCTAGGGATATCAGCCTGGTCCTATGCCTCAGATGGGAAACACAGCACCTACTGGTGAAGCAAAAACTCAGGAATCATTTACTATTTATTTCCCTCTGCAAGTCTGACCTGGGAACAGAATGATAGTTACCAAATGGAGCCATGAAAAGTCAATGGAGGGAAATGCTCATGTTTTCCTTTGAAATTTGGGCTCCCATCCATCCCTCTTGCCTTTATTTATTTACTCATTTCTTTATTCATTCATCTATCTATTTAATTTAATTTATTTCTTTATTTTTCTGACTTAACACAGTAATGAAAGAAAACTCCAATACCCGACTCCTTCCTGAGAAGTCAATAGCAACAGTTTTCTCAGAAGTTTGGCCTCTTTTTCAAATGATAAAACCAAGGTCCATTTGATATTGCGAGTGACCTGCCCAAGATGTGTTAATGAGCTTTCAGAGGTCATAGACGGATCTTGGCAAAAAGAATGGTAGATTTCTTATCTATTGTACAGTTCTGGAAACGTAAGCCTTGGCAGTAGTATGGAAAAATGGAGAAAATGCTAGATTTGGGGTCAGAGGGCCTGGAACCCAACCCTGACTCTGCTACTTACTCAGTGTGTGACCATTAACTCTTCTGGGCCATAGTCTTTTCATCTGTAAAACTAAGAGGCTAGCCCTGCTTACTTCAGGTTCTAAATAGTTTTATCAGGAATGACTCTTTCCAAGCTCCTAATGCTTTAGAGAAATAGACAACAATCCTTGACATTTATAATTCTGTCTCCTGGACACTGCTGCATGGACCTGCTGTATGAATCTTAGGGAGTGGGGAAGAAGAGAAAAAGAGAAGAGAAAGGATGGGGTTTACAAAAACTTCCCTTCTGAGAAACACAAGGAAATAGATGGTCAGTCAGGGAGCCTATCACAGATTGGATTTATTGCTCCTACCGATCAACAAAAGGTCAGAGTCTGTGGGCTGCATAAAGTGCCCCAAAGGAAACCACGTTGGAATGACGAAGCTGACAGAGGCCTCCAAATAACACGGAGCAGCTACGACCTGGGAGTTGGATCAACCAAGGCCCAGGAGACCGCTCATGAATACGCAGCATTGATTAAAGTAGGTGAGAGCTGTAGATCTCTGTTGGCCATGGGACCTACAAGGCCTTCCGGCCTCCCCTGCTCTTGGTCATGGTTCAGCCGCCTCTGATCTGCTGGCTTTGAGATATAATTGTTTCAAAAACTAGTGGAGAAAAAAAATCTTTTACCATGCACATTTCATGAGAGCTCAGCCATCCCCAGAGCACATCCCACCTCCATCTGCACATGACGGGTTTAAGTCTGCTACCAATCTCACTGGCTTTTGAAAAACGAAAACAAAGTCTGGGTCTTAGGAGACCTCATGAAATTTTAAAATACTGACATGAAAACAAAGGAAACTGGGCACCAAATTAAAACATGCTCCCCCCTCCCTTTCTTTGGACAAAGATTTTTCTCGAGTATTATCAGAGAAAGCATCCCTTCTCTCTTTCAAATGGCTCAATGATAACAAAAACAGAAAGAAAAGGGAGAACGTTAATTTTTTTAAGCAGATACAATTTCCTGCAGAAAGGAAATGCCAAGCATAAAGTACAATTCCATATTGACAAAACACATAATGGAACTGAACCAAATGTATACACATTCATCCTTGTCAAACCCCAGACATTCCGACACACCCAGAAAACATAGGCTTATTTCTTAAAGAGTCAATGCTCTCAATTACTCTCTACTCTCAAATGAGAAATATCTCTTTTTAATTTACCTGGTCCCACTGTCAAAGGAGAGCCGGTTCGGGGTGGGGTTGCTGGTACGTTTTTAGGAGGCAAAGGTGGAGGTGCTGTGAAGAGAGAAGACGAAGGCCGTTAATGAGCAGCGTCTGCACCAGGAAACCAGTATACTTTGTCTCAAAAAGTGGGTTTATGTCCAGCCCGTTCTTGCCCTTGAAGAGATAGAGAAGAAGCTGATGTTCCCGAATGTAAGTGTTTCAAGGTAGAACACTGAATTCTTTCACACGGGAAGGCTCAGAACGTTGACCTTGTCTGTTTCCTCCCAGATCAGCGCTGCCAACATTAGGTCAGTGGAAAGTGTCGGGTGCACAAATGCCAAAGAAAATTGCAGATGGTCTTGGATCCCTGATGGCCCCAGGAACCACATTTTGGTAGGTGAGTGACTGGCAAAGGCCCTATTCCACATTTGTTTTCTCATGGACTTTCCACGGCTGGGTTAAACCCAGACTCAGAATTAGAAGGGCCATCTAGTTCAACTTATCTCCCCAGAAGAATGCTCACCACAACGTACGTGGCTAGTGACCACCATACCTTTGCTTGAAGACCTCTGGTAGTGGGGGAATCTACTATCTTCTAAGGCTGTCCTTTCCTGTGATGGGTAGCTCTAAGAGCAAGTTTTAATTTAACTATTAAAAAGAAAAATGGATGGAGAAGAGAGGGTAGACAGACAGATAAAGCATTTATGATGTGCTTACTATGAGCCAGGCATTGCTCTAAGCACTGAGAATATGATTACACACAAAAGGAACAGTCCCTCCCCTCAAGGGGCTTACATTCTAATAGGGAAGGCCATACATAAAATGAAGCTGGAAAGTGGAAACTAATAAAGGTCTGGGGGCTTCTGGGGTCAGGGTAGAAAAGTCCAGACAGTCAAGAGAGGATCTAGGAGTGAGCCAGGAGGAGCTTGGGCACCTCCTGAAATGGTCCAGGCTAGGGACTCACTAACCAGAGGAGATATTCCTAGAAGATGGAGAAAAGGTTGCATAGGAAGGAGCCTGTCAAACACTCCATTGATTTATGATGTAAATTGGAAGATCCTTATAACTTCCCATGTTACATATAGTCACTGACATTCCCCTCTGATGCCCCATTGTGGTGTGGGGGGTGATCCTGCACTCTCAAAGGCTCTGCAAATTTCTGCCAAGCAAGGAAGGCTAAAAGGAAAGAGCCTGGTGATGGAGGGCCTGTCTTGCTACTTGTGAACCAGCCCAGCTAAATGCTAAGAGAATGGAGAATGGCTACCAGGGAAGGAGTTGGTTTTGGCCATGGTAACTCAGAAAACCATTGAAGGTATGGAGGGATTTCAGGCTATGGTGGATGAGGTATCTGTGCAGCTGAAAGAGTAGATCCCCATGATATTCAGCTAAGGCTGGATACATAAGCAGAAGGAAAATGATCTCAACCTAGTAAGGCCCAACCTGGTCCTTGAGTGGACATTTGAGTCATCCAGTCAATCGCTGACATTCAAAAAAATATCAGATGACTCCCCTTCCACAGGCAGGTATGACCCTCCATGCCCTGGCCCATCAAAAAAGAAAAGTACTGTTCAACATGGAAATGCCCTCTTTTAGGTCAAACCAAATACCTCACACCTACTCTCTTGTGATGAAACCTTCCCCCTCATCCCTGCTCCCCCACCATATTTGGCAGACTCAAAAGGCTCAGAATAACCTCTCAAGGTATCCCAAAGTTCAGGAGATGTCTTTACCAAAATGCTTGTTTGTGGTCTACTCCCTCCTGAGTGAGGCACAATATGAGACACTGTTCTGAGCTGGGTGAAATGGGTACTCTTCTGCTGCCATGGATGATTTAGCTGCTTTTTTCCCTTCCTATAAGTCTCTTATGCCTTGCTTTGGTCACTGACTGACTCAGGACAGGGCTTCCTAGTTTGCCCTTCACAACCAAAGCTCAAAGCTACCTTTTCCCCTTTTTATATATTTTCCATTAGATTGTAAGCTCCATGGGGGCAGGGACTGCCTTTTGCCCCTTTTTGTATCCCCAGCACTTCGCACAGTGCCTGGCACATAGTGCTTCATAAATGCTTATTGAGGGGAGGCTAGGTGGTGCAGTGTATAGAGCACCGGCCCTGGATTCAGGAGGACCTGAGTTCAAATCCGGCCACAGACACATAACACTTAGTAGCTGTGTGACCTTGGGCAAGTCACTTAACCCCATTGTCTAGCAAAAAAAAAAGAGGAAGAAAAAAAGAAAATAAATGCTTATTGAGTTGAATTCCCTCCCCTTCAATTATGTATTCTGTAGTTCAGCCAAACAGGTCTGTTTCTCATGTATGGCATGCCATCCTTCCTCTCCGTGTCCCTTCACTGGCTGTTCCTTGTGCCTGGTGTGCCTTCCGTCCTCACCTTGACTTCTCAGAACTCCTTGTTTTGTTCAAGACTCAGGTCAGGCACTGCTTTCTACATGAAGGCTTTCCTGTTTCTCTAGCTGTTAGTGGCTTCTTCCAGATTATCTTTAATTTTTAAAAGATGGGAAAAATGGATTATTTTTGTAACAGTATATCTTCCTCAGCTCCTGGGTAATCTTTAAATCTGATTTTTTCATCTTATTTGATACAACAATCTATTTTGTATATATGTATGCATACATATATATAAATAATCAATTGATCTACTAACACTTATTTATTTATTTATATTTTAGGCAATTGGGGTTAAGTGACTTGCCCAGGGTCACACAGCTAGCAAGTGTTTAGTCTGAGGCCAGATTTGAACTCAGGTCTTCCTGATTTCAGGGCTGGTGCTCTATCCACTGCACCATTTAGCTGCCCCTATTAACATTTATTGAACACCCACTATGTGCCAGGCACTTTGTTAAGCTGTGAGGATGTAAAAAGAGGCAAAAGTCTCTGCCAACAAGAATTGTATAATCTAAGAGGTAAGAGACAACATGATGGCAAACATATGATATATATGTATATATATATGTATATATATACACACACACACACATCAAGCTATATATAGGACAAATGGGAAGTAATTAACAAAGGGAAGGCACTAGACAGCCTGATAGATAGATGGATGGATAAATAGGTAGATAGAAAGATGGATGGATAGATATAGGTAGGTAGGCAGATACATAGATAGGTAGATGGATGGATGGATGGATAGACAGATGATAGATATGTAGGTATGTAGGACAGATGATTGATTGATAGACACACATGTTGTCTTCCCCTGGCTAGACTGCAAGGTCCTTATGGACGGACTGTCTTTGAATCCTTAGTACCAAGGGCAGTGCCTTGTACACAGCAGGTGCTTAATAAATGCCTGTTCATGGATCGCCCATGTTCCCTAGGAAGTGGAATCCTGTTGCAGAGCCCTAAGGATGCTGTCAGGGGCTGGTGCTCTTCAGGGAGTGCCCTTGGAGAGCCCAGGCTGGGAGGTCTGCTTCTCCATGTTACTTAGGTATTTGCAGGTGGACAAGGGAACCAGGGTCATTCTGGAAGAGCAGCAGGAAGAGGTGTTGACTGCTCCAACTCACCTGGCTCTAATTCAAAACCCAAAGTATGAGTGGTTGGAGACCACAAAGGAGAGCCCTCACATCACCCACTTTCCCTCATATCCTGCTGATCGGCATGGACACTTTCTAAATATAGAACTGGTATACACTATAAACTGAAACAAGCATTAGAATCCACCCACAAGGTCTTTGAGTAGCTCCCAGACTGGTTGAAGTTTGTCAGTCAGTCAGCAAGCACTGAGCACAGTGGCTGGCACACAGCAAGTGCCTAATAAAAGCTGATTGATTTGAAGTATGCTCCCAGTTGTTCCTTCCCCTCTGGACTCTTGTCCATGGTTTTCTCTCCTCCCTCCTTTTCCATTATTTCAGGCAGGCTCAGACAAAGGAGAAGAGAGGATGGGAGGGCTCCATCGACCTTCCATGGTGTGGCTCTTCACTTTCTCCCAGTGACAAACCTAACTTCAGCTTGGGGATGATGGCTCCAGCAAACATTTATGATGCACCTACTATGTGCTGGGTACTGCTGTAAGTGCTGATAAAATTTAGAGCTGAAGATGACCTCGAAGACTATCGAGTTCAACCTCATCATCTCACAGGAAAAGAACCTGCAGTCCAGGGGGGTTTTCTGGGCTTTCAACTTGTCACCTTTGCTTGGAACATGGGTGGAATATGAGGTAATTAGAGCTGCCATGAGCATGGTAGGGGTGGCTGAGGTGTCATGGAGCCCCATCTTTCAGGCCAGCCTAGCTCTCCATTCTCCCCAATATCATGGAAACCTTTCTCTTCAATGTAATTAAACTCAACAAACATTTAAAAAGTATCAACTTTGTGCAAGGCACTGAGATAGGTGCTGAGGGTACAAAGACAAAAACAAAATAGTCCTTGACCTCAGGGAGCTTATATTCTACTGGGGAGGAAAAAAATGCATACAGGTAAGTGAATACAGGTTATGCACAAAATTAATTCAAAGTAATTTCTAGTGGGGACTATTGGTGCTGGGGACACCAGTAAAGACCATTTATAGAAGATGGCACTGAAGTTCAGTCTTGCAGGAAATTAGGGGACATATACCATCATGTAGCTAAGTAAATACAGCTAATTTTTAAAAAGAGAGCACAAACATCTTGGGGTATATGTGTGTGTGGGGAGGTTGGATCAGGAAAGACCTCATTCAGGAGCTGGCATTGGGCTGGGTTTTGAAGGAAGCCAGGGATTCTGGGAGGCAGAAATGAGAAGGGAGAAGATTTCAAGCATGGGGCACAGCCTGTGCAAAGACAGAGAGGTGGGAGGTGAGGAAATCTCTAGACCGATTTCCAGTAAGCTACTGAGGAGCTGTTCCATTTCCTGAGGATTCTGACCTCTGCTCAGTGCCTCCTTGTCTTCCTAGTTTCAGTTCTGTTGGAGCAGCTGGTTAGATTTTGAGATTGCTAGTATACTGGCAAGAATTCTGGACTCTACCTGCAATGTGATTGTAAAGATCAAAGATGTTGAACACCATGTCCCCTAGAGGAGTGGAATGAGGCTGGGTGTGTGTGTGTGTGTGTGTGTGTGTGTGTGTGTGTGTGTGTGTAGGGATACTACTCCTTCTGATTTGATGAAAAGAAGCAGAGTTAGAGTTCACATAAGGAAAAATTTCCTAATTAGAACCATCCCCAAAGTCTTGAAAGCAGGGACTTTTTTTTGGCTTTGTAGCCCCAATACCTACCATGACACTTGGAAAAGGCTGGGCCCTTCATAGGTGCTTGTAGCCCAGCTAATTGGAATGGGCATCCTTGGAGGTCATGGGCTTGGCCTCACAGAAGGCCATCTTTGAGCCAAGGCCGGTTTACCCCTTGGGTGCATCATAGAGAGGATTCTTGTTTGACCACAGGTCGGGCTGAGTGGACTTTGAACTCTTTGCAAATCTAAAATTCTGTGATTCTTCCTTTGGTGAATCTACAAGTCTTGTGCATCTTGCCCAGCACCTGAAGCTTCAGTCACTGGGTCAGGACAGAGTTATTGTACTGTCTGTGCTCTCTGGGGCATAGCAGAGAAGGTCGAAAGCTCTGGGTTCAAGTCTGACTCTGGCATTGTGTGATCCTAGGCATGTCATTGAATCTGAGTGCTCTAGGCCACGCTATGATTCTAAGCTGTACAAAAAGTGCAGACCTGCAGTGGAAGAGGGTGTTTCCTCACCTGGGACTTCTCTATACCAAGAAAACTGAGGCTCTCTCTAGCTCTGTGCTCCATAGGGGAAGGTCTTATTGTGAGGCATTGTCATCCTGGGGCATAGCCTGGAGACGCCCTGAAGTCAGTGGATTCCCCTTCCCTGGCTGGAGGGCTGGCCAGGAGTGAGGAAATCTTCTTTTCCTTGCTGTAGGCCCCATTAAGCTAAAGCATACCTTAAACATTACATAGATTCCTTAATATTAAGGCAGCATCAGTAAGGAGCTCAGAGTTTCTGGCAGCTTTCCAGTTCTCTGGGCAGACAATATAAAATGAGTCACATTTTTCCAGACAAACCAGATGCTTAACTTACTTCCAGTGGGAAAAGGTCTTGTTAACTTTGGAGACTCGAGGCTTGGATTCATTGGTTGGACAGAACCCCATATCTCAGGCTGATCTAAAGGAACTGAGGACACAGAATGAAAAATTACAACCAACACTAAGAATTTCCATATTTTTTTCCTTTTTTTAAAAAATAATTTATTTTTAGTTTTCAATATTCACTTCTCTAAGATTTTGAGGTTTAAATTTTCTCCCCTCTCTCTCCTTCCCCCCTCCCCCAAGACGGCATGCAATCTGATATAGGCTCTACTTATACATTCATATTAAGCATATTTTCATATTAGTCATGATGTATAGAAGAATTAGAATTAATGGGAGGAACCATGAGAATGAAGCAATAAAACAGAACAACAAAAGAAAATGAGAGCAAAGAGTATGCTTCAATCTGCATTCAGACTCCATAGTTCTTTCTCTGGATGTGGGTAGCATTTTCCATCGTGAGTCTTTTGGAGTTGTCTTAGATCCTTGCATCGCTGAGAAGAGCTAAGTCTATCAAAGTCAGTCATCGCACAACGTGGCTGTTACTGTGTACAACGTTCTCCTGGTTCTGCTCATTTTATTCAGCATCGGTTCATATAAGTCTTCCCAGGTTTTCCTGAAGTCCCCTTGCTCATCATTTCTCATAGCACAATATCATAATTTTTTTTCAGTTGAGTATTATTTTCTCCCCAGGGTCAACTAATTAACTTGAAAAAGTTCAGTCTATCACTACTATTTTAAAAGACTATGAATGTGTATGTAACCCTAATTCCAGATCCTGTGCTCTGTCCTTTATATGATATTGCTTCTCTTTGTGTATGCCTCTACTACTACTACTACTACTACTTCTATTACTACTACTACCACTATTACTACTACTACCACCACCACCAATAATAATAGTCATTGTTGCTGGGTTGTTTCAGTCATGTCCAAATCTTCATGACCTCATTTGGAGTTTTCTTGACAAAGATACTGGAGGGGTTTGCCATTTCCTTCTCCAGCTCATTTTACAGATGAGGAAACTGAGGCAAACAGGGAAAAGTGACTTGCCCAGGGTCACACAGCCAGTGCCACCTCTTTATTACTGCTCTCTGTCAGAGTCTGAGGCTGGATTTGAACTCAGATCTTCCTGACTCCAAGCCCAGAGCTCTATCCAGTGCATCATCTAGCTGCCCCATAATAATACAAATGATGGTGATTCTAATGGCAGCTAGCATTCCTATAATACTTGAGCTGTTTTAAAGAACTTACAATCTTTTCCTCCCAAATAATCATCTCAGGGCACATTCCCGGTGAGACTTGCCATTTGTCAATGATGAAGTTTCTGCTGCTGGTTGAAAAGGCAAGTGCTAATAGCTGTGTGGGGTGCCACTTCCTTGTCTGTGAAAATGGCGGCAAGTGGTGGGGAGTGAAGTTGTGGACAGATTGTTGAACTTGAAGTCAGGAAGACTTGGGTTCAAATTTTCCTTTTGATACTTGCAGTGGTAAGCTGTGTGCTCTTGGGCAAGTCATTTTAATCTCTCTGAGCCTCAGTTTCCTCATCTGCACAATAGGGATACTAATAGCTGTAATGCCTTCCTCATGGGGTAGTTGTAAGGAAGAGATGAGCAGACACTGAAGGGTGAAACACCGCAAACTTTAAACACTATGTAAATGTAAATATCAGTGATTATTATTGATAATAACATGCTATAACACACCGATGTTTAGCTCGGCGTTTTCAAAGGGCTTTGAACCAGGGAAGGCCTTTGTTCATTTCATCAAGATTTTTTTCTTCACCCCAAGCTTGAAGCTGAAAATACTTGGTAAATGTCCCAGGTCGTAAGTCATGAAAAACAAGCCTGTGACGAGGGGCCCAAGAATAAGCAGGGCCAGAGGCAATCTGACACCAGACTAGAAGGGTATTCAATAGACTCGGCATCTTATTTCTCTTCCCACTTGGTTCAATTTCAAAGAAATTGGAACGATGATTTCTTTATTACTGCTCTCTGTTCTTTCGGTCAGGTCATAAATAAAGGCGGCAAGGGAAAAGGGGCAGGGCAGAAGGCAAGGAGAAGGGAGGGAGGGGCTTTGTGGGTGCACACAATGCCAAGGCTGAACCCGGAAGCAAAACTTTTATGGGTGACAGAGACCAGGGAGGGGCAGCCAGACTCTCTCCCTAGCCTGTGAAGTATCGTGGAATATGAGCCCTTAGGAAGCAGGCACCATCCTTCTATTTTTGTCTTTATCTCCTCAAGACCCAGCACAGCCTCTGGTACACAGTCAGTGCTTAATAAATGTTCTTGTCACTACAGCACTTTACATACACGATCTCATTCGAGCCTCACAACAAGTCAGTGAGGGGGAATGCTATAGGTGTCATGTTACAGCTGAAGAGGTTGAGAAATGAAGGTACTTGTCCATCTATGGCTCACAAAGCTAAGAAACATCCAAACTGGGATTTGAACTCAGCTCTTCCTGAGTCTGGCACTCATAGGATCATAAATCTGGAGCTGGTTTCCAATTAATTTTTAACCTATCTTTCCATGGTCCTTTATTAAATGTAATTTTTATTGGATTGTGATCTGAAAAGGATGTATTTAATATTCCTGCCTTTCTGCATATGGTTATGAGGTTTTTATGCCCTTATACATGGTCAGCTTTTGTACTGGTGCCACGTACCACTGAGAAAAAGGCATATTCCTTTCTATCTCCATTCAATTTTTCTCCAGAGGTCTATCATATCTAACTAAACAGATCCGGAACTAGAAGGGATCTCAGAAGTCACTTTAATTTTACTCTCTCATTTTCAAGGAGACAATGAGGTGGCAGGGTGGACAGAGTATAGGACTTAGAGTCAGGAAGACCTGAGTTTGAATCCTGCCTCAGACATTCACTAGCTGTGTGACCCTGGGCAAGTCAACATCACCTTTCTCAGCTTCAGTTTTGTCTTCTGTAAAATGGGAATAATAATAGCACCCATGGTTGTTATGAGGATGTAATAAAATAATATCTATAAAGCACTTTACAAACCTTGAAGCACTATATAAATGTTAGCTATTAATAATAATGTTATTATGAACATTATTATTAAATTACTTAATAAATTAATTAAATTATTTATTATTATTAATAGTAACAATAATAATAATGATAAACTGAGGCCCCAAGGAGTTAAGCCCCTTGCCCAGGATCACACAACCAGTAAGTGGCCCAGGTTTTTTCTGACTCCAGGTCCTGTGCTCCATCCTCTATATCATATCGCCTCTCTCTGTGCAGGCCTTCAATAATAGCAACACTAATAAATACTAATAATAAGAGTTAGCAAGTGTATAGCACTTTAAAATGTGCAAAGCATATTACCACTATCATCTCTCTTGATCCTCATACCAACACAGGGAGGAAGGTGTCATCCCCAACTATAGATGAGGAAATTAAGCAGAGAAAGGCTTAAACAAAATCATAAACTATAGTCAATGTGTAACGCAGAATTAGAATTCAGGCCTTCTGGATTTGAAGTGAAACATGTTCTATGTTAGAAAGCCTTTTTAGCTTTATAATTATATCCTGATTATCATCATCCCACCACCTAGATTCATATTTTGGGGGGGAAGGGCAGGGAATTGCATCCTCTGTGTAGATAGAAGATCTGGGTTCAAGACTTCCCTCTGACACTGGCTGTGTGACTCTGGGCAAGTCATTTCACTTCTTAGGGCTCTAGTCAACTCCAAGTCATTAGAGAGGGTGCTGATCTGCACTGGAAGAGAAAGTTTCTTGAACCGGGAATTCCCTCTAACAATGGAAGTCCAGTCCCTACCCACATCCCCTCAGCAGAAAGTTGCTTGGGAGGCAAGGATTGTTTTGGCTTTGGCTTTGTAATCTCCAGCTCCTAATTTTGTTTTTAAGATGAAATTTTATATTTTTATATGACTTTTGAGGTCTTCATCTGTCTAACAAAGACGCAGACACAACAGAATTCCATTTTAACTAATTATTATGTGGAAACATGGCCAGTCAAATCCCATTTTTTGAAATGAAACTGTTCCAGCCACAAAAAGTCAGATGTGGCTCAGTGAGTCCCCTGCTCTGTCCCCCACATCAACAGTATACAAAAAACCACACCATTTAACATGTAAGTCTCTAAAGGAACCTTCAGTGAAATTAATATCCGTATTTCCATAGCTAAGCATGCCAATACCTTCAGCCTCCCAGGTCTAATATGTTCTGCACTTGTCTCCCTCCTGCCTCCATCTAATGGTCCCGTGGGTTTCATCGTATGGATGGCCCACAGCTCAGCTGAGCCAAATGGAATGTTCTGAGAATCCAGCCTATCTCTCCTCCCAGCGGCTCTAGGCATTGGCAGAAATATAGACTTGGGGAGCAGAGCTTGTCCCTTGAGAACAAAGTGTATATTGTCTCAGTCAGGACTAAGTTAAGTTATTTAAGCCCAGATAAAATTCAACCTTGCCATGCTTAATCTCTACACAAGCCCAGCAGAACGGTCAAAACTCATAAGCTCATTTCTTCCTGAAATGTTCTATTTCTCAGATGGCCAGCTATGAATGAGTAATTGCTGGTTTTTCAGCCTGTCAGTGATACTGGTCGTGAGCCAACCAACAAATGGCCTCTACGGATGTCACAGGATGATAGATCCAGGCCTGGAAGGGGTCCTGGGTGTTACTGAGTGTAACGTCTTTATTTTACAGATGGGGAAACTGAGGCCTTTCATTTCACAGTGAAGTGAAATGATCTGCCTAGGGCCACATAGCTAGGAAGTGTCTGAAGAGAGAATGAAAACCAAATCTTCCCGATGCCAAGTCCAGGCTATCCACTACACCAACCTATCTTCTTTTAGAGAGCCTTTCCCACCCCCACCCAAATTCTAGTGCCTTTCCTCTGTTGTTCCCATTTGATCCTGTCTATAGCTTGTTCCTATGAGGCTGTTTGCATGCTCTCCTCCTTTAGATTGCAAGCTCCTTGAGGCAGCCACTCTTTTGCCTCTTTGTATTCTCATCGCTTAGCACAGGGTCTGGTACACAGTAGGTGCTTAATAAATGTTTATTGACTGGTGCTGCTTCTCATATTGTGATGGAATAGAAATTCATGAACCTGAGAGCACCCACACCTCAAAGAACATGAAAAAGGGAAAGGGGAGTGGGTCCATGTTCTTGCCCCTGTCACCCAGGACATCCCAGATGATGTCACTCTGACTCACTGGTCAGTCATGTTTTTTAGGCAACTGACTCCATGAGTTCATCATGATATTTCCAGGGCCCTATCATGGATGGTGGCTACTTCTGGTAGCAAACCTTTGACTTTTAATATGGGGGTGGGTGGGAGGAAAGGTTTTAATCTAGTTTTCATTAATGCCTCTCCTTTCCATGAGTTAGCCAGTAAGCCAATAAGCATTTATTAAGCACCTACTTTGTGCCAGGCACCATGCTAGGTGCTAGAGATGCAAAGACACATTAGGCTTATAGGAATTCTGGTATTGGGCACCTCTGTGGGGGGGCAGACAGGGGGCTTCCTACCTTCGGATTTCTGCCCTTCAAATGCCGATTCCAATGGAGGACCAAAGAGCGGGGCCAGTGCCATTGGGTCATCTGGAGGTTTTTTGCTAGATCACACACATTCAAGGCAAATGCAGAAAAGATGACAATGTTAATACCCCGGGTAGTGAATTGACAAATACTTGATTGTCACATAGCTTTTGAAATATTTATTTTGGTGAGGTAGGCATTGTGTGTGTATGTATATGTATGCACATGCATCTATAAGTGTACTTGTCCTGATTCTCTTAAGTTTTCAAAAATCTCCTCCTCCTCCTCCTCCTCATTACCATGAAAATATATATCTGTTTATGTGTTGGGCTTCATCTACCCTGGGGAGAATGGAAGATCCTTGAGGGCAGGAGTACTTTTTCTCTCTGTTATTCCATACCCTGAGCACAGCATCTGCCTACCTCCCCTCTGCCTTCTCCCCTGCCCCAGGCCTTCCATCTTCTCTGTTTCTAGCCTGTGTGTACAGGGTCATTTACATTTGATTGTGACTTCTTGATGGCTGGGACAGTTTTTTGCCATTCTTTGCATCCCTGCCCTGTGCACAATAAAGTGGATCATAGATTAGGACTAGAAGGAACCTTAGAAGCCATTGAATCCAATCATCTCATTCTACAGAGGAGGCTACTGAGGCTGAGAGAAGTAAACAACTTGCCCAAAGCATATGACTGGTGGTCTCATCTATAAAATGGGGCCAGAGTTGTGAAGACAAAATGAGCTAATATTTATAAAGCACTTTAGAAACCTTAAAGGCCCATATAAATGCTAGCTATCATTAAGTGTCTGAGACAGAATTCAAATTCCAGTCCTCCTGATACCACGTCCAACATGCTGTCTACCATGCCATATTGACTGACCATTGTTGACTTCCATACTCTTGCCTAAGACTGAGACACCTGGTGCCCTGCCTTACGTGAGACACCAAGGAACCAGCTAAGTGTTGTGTGGGCTGAATAGCAGGAAGAGGATTTGGTAAAGCTAACTCTTCAGGATCTAATCTGATCCCTCAGCTACACGTGGGGAAAAGAGCCCTACGCCATCCCTTTCCCCTCGTGTCTTAATGATTCACACAGACTCTTTAAGGCTGTATCTAAATGAAAGCTTAGTAAATTCTTGGATTACATGTGTGTCATGTGGAGTTAAAGCTCTGGGTCTGGCCAAACAAATGGGATTGCAGAATCCCAGCTCTACCTGCAGAACAAGAAATCTGAGGGTGCTGAATAGACCCGAGCCATGCTGACGACAGAGAAATAAATCGGAGGAAAGTCAATTATTTTTGGGCATCATGATTCTACACAACCAGATGAAATAGCAATACTGTAGAGCATAATAATGCAGCAGAATGTAAGCTCCTTGAAGGCAGGAACTGTTGTTTTTGTCTTTGAATCTCCAGCGTCCGGCACAGAGTAGAAGCTTTAATAAATGCTTGTTAAGTTGAAAACTGATATTGGGAACGTATATGGGCCGCTAGGGGGCGCCATAGTGCACAGAGAACTGCACCTGGAGTCAGGAAGATTCATCTCCCTGAGCTCAAATCTGGCCTCAGACACTTACTAGCTGTGTGACCCTGAGCAAGTCATTTCACCCTGTTTGCCTCAGTTTCCTCATCTGTAAAACAAGCTGGGGAAGAGAATGGCAAACCACTCCAGTATCTCTGCCAAGAAAACCCCAAATAGGGTCAAGAAGAGTTGCACAATCTCAAAGCATCTTCACAGAGGACTAAATTGGTTTTAACAACAGCCCTATGCTTATCAAACTCACTGGGCAATTTAGAGGATGAATGAGAGGACAGTCAGCATCCTAGACTTAAAACAAAAATTTCCAATAGAGCTAACAGTGAAGTGGTAGTGGAAAGAACCCTGGATTTGAAATCAGAAGACCTGGGTTCGAATCCCAGCTCCAGTCTTCGTTAGCATTGTGACCTTGGACAATTCATTTCCCTTCTTCTGGCGGGGTCTGTTTCCTGTTTTACAAAATGAAGCTCTTGTAAACCTTCGCTCTGAGACGGCCTTCCATCACGCTGTCCATGTCTTGTACCTACCTAATTAGTTACATGTTGTTTCCCACATTCAAGGATAAACTTCTTGAGGCCAGGGCCTTCTTTTTCATGGTCTTTATATCCCTAGTACTTGGCACAGAGTAAGATAATCAACGCATGTGGACCATGTGATCTCTCAGGCCCCATCCAGCTCTGAAACTAGGACCCAATGATTACAACTCGTCTTTGCTGTCCAATCTGTCTGATTAAGCATAAGGAAGCGTGCTATCTTTAGGCGTCTCTCTCTTCCCACGTAATACTAATACCTTCTTGAGCAGAGAAGATTCTAGGGAGGACCTGGTCCTATTTAGGAACCATAAATATTTAACTATCTTCCTGACCAGAACACATGCGTGTTGTAACACACACGCCTGATATCCAGCACACACCTGTTACAAAGCACATGACTTGGGCTGTACCTAGGACAAACTAACCAGAGGTTTTCCCTGGGTGCAGAAATCTAAAAGATGCCAAACTCGTGCATACCCTATCTCAGTGGGCACCACAGTGACTCATCTCACCACCCTACCCTCATTTCCCACTTACTTGAATTTTTTCTTCATTACTTGTCCTTTTCTCCTGATGAATGACAAAGTGGGATTCATGCCGCTGGTCCTAGATATGAGTCTTACTTTCTGCTCATGGTCCTGAAATTACTAGTTATGGCTCCAATGACCATAGGTCTCAATCCAGAGGGAACCTTTCAGGTCATCTGGCCCAACCCTTTTATTTTACAGATGTAGAAACTGGGGCTCAGAGATGTTCAGTGACTCTGAATCCCAGACCTGTGGCTGGAAGGGATGTCTGTGGCCATCCAAGTCACCTCCCTGCCCCTGAAGAGTAGAGCCAGGATTTGAACCAAGGTCCAAATCCAACACCTATCACTCTGCGGGCAACATAAATGTCTTTTCTAATCAGTGACTCACGCACTGAGGAAAACCTCCCACAAGACGGAACAGGGAGGAAGTAATTGCAGCTTCCAGTTGAGAATGACCTAACCCTTCCCAGCAGGGCTCCCTGCAACAGCACTTAGGAGAAATGGGGTTATTTTACAGACTCATCTGCAGCCAGACCTCTTATTAACAGGTAGTTGTGGGTACAATTCAGATCAGAAAGGAGTTGTTAATTGGTAACCTACACTCCTGATTTTGCACAAAGCTTAATGAGTCTCATACGCACCTTATAAGCTCTGGTGTGGGTGTTGAGCGTCGGGGTCTTGCTACCTCTTCACCTGTGGCACAGGACAACATAGATTTAGAGTCATTCTATCTCCTTCTACTGGGGCTTTCTACATGAGCTACATTTAGATACACGTGCAAGTTTGAGCTCCAACTGGATACATACAAAATCACTCTACATTCAAACACTTATCATGCAATCGCCCAGGTCTGAGAGCACCTTTGGTCCACTCATGTATGTTACATTCCTTTGTCTGGATTGAATCAGATTTTATTGGCTGCTAAACTGCCATATTCAGCCCACAATGAAAAGACTACTCTTTGTCAGGGGTTTAGCAGATGAGTTTGCTCAATAATTGTTCACCTTAAGGAGCTGCTAAGCCAGAATATAAAGGATGCTTACTGTTGCCCTTCCTTTGCTGAGGTGCCAAGAAAACCAGAAACTGGAGAATATACTCAATCATTTTGTGTGATCCAGCCTGTACCTATCACTCTAAGGTAATTCTACCAGAGCCTGTGTCCCATTTCATTGCTCTGGTTAACTGGCCTTGCCAATACAAAAGTATAAGATCTGTTCATTTCTGTTCTCCCCCATCCCTTTTCCTATCGTGAGGTCTGTTTCACCTAATTCAGAAACTAAATGTCCATGGAACTGGGCCAGTGGGGAAGCAGGCTGCCCAAAGCATCAGCACCGGCAAAAATGCCAAGACACATTGGTTGGGAGAATTTAGATATGGGTAACACAGAGCCCACAGGAGTTTCCTGGCATCATTGAGTTTTCTCTGCTGTAAAGGAAGAGAATTGAGTTCTAGGCAGGCTTCAGAAATGGAGCCTGAGTCTAGATTAACACACACACACACACACACACACAGGACTCTCTTTCAGGAAGATATTTCCTGGACGGGATGTCCTCTAGATCTGGAATCTGAACCATACTTACTGGATAAGTTCCTTTTAATTGCACCCTAGAATTAGAAACAGATACTATAAGGATTAGGACCACATATAATATTTGGCATAATATGCACATTTCTGTCATTTCAATTAAGCTGGGCAAAGAAGCAAAGGCAAAGAGGGGAAAATGGGCTTCACTTGAAACTGAGCTCAAATTGAGGATTACACAGCAGGACCATAAGCTCACATGCACACACAGAAATCTGTTTTATATTGAAACCAAAGAGAATACAGTTAGCTAAAAAAAGAGAGGAGGAAGAAAGGAAGGGAAAGAAAAGAGGGGGAGAAGGGAAGAAGGAAGAAAAAGAAGAAGGGAGAAAAGAGAGGAGGAGAAAGAAGGAAATAAGGGGGGGGGAAGAAGGAAGCAAGGAAGGAAAGAAAACAAGAAAAAAAGAAAAGAAAGGCAAGTCAAAGATTTTTGAGCCAAAGAAATCTGTTATCTGGGTGGGATTGGCACTTAGACTAGCTTTGATCATTTAACCAATCATCAATGATTGCTGGACACAAGATCATAAATCATTTCCATCAAAAAAATCTTCCAATTCCTAAGAAAACAAAAATTGGATCAACAGGACACCCCTTCCCCCTCCAGTGCTTTCAATATTTGAAAACTCTGGTCTAGATGAAGGATCCTGCTTGACTTTGAGTAATCTCACACAGACTGGGTGCATCCCTTAAGACGCTAACAGCTGTATGGACTAGGAAGACTGCCCATACAAGTACAGGTGGAAACGGGAAGGGAGAAGCAGAGGCATGCCCCGAAGCTACATTCTCATTTACATAGTGGGCATACTGAGCCCCTCTTTTCATTTCAGCCAAACCAGTTCACTAGCTGTTTCCCAGGGGGTAATCCATCACACAGGTGGTGGGCGCCCCAGGCCTGGAATACTCTCCCTCCTCCCTGGCACTTCCTGGAATCCCTACCTCCCTTCATTGTTCAGCTCGGGGGTCAAGTCCGTGAGATTATCCCTGCTCTTATCCCTTTTCTCAGTTGCTACTGTTCTTTCCTTCCTATATTTAGAAAAAAGTTTTGTATTTCTTAGTCAGATTGTTTCATCCCAGTAGAATGTAAGTGCCCTGAGGGCAAGGACTGTTTTGATTTTTGTGTTTGTGTCTTTGGCACATAGCACAGTGATAGCAGATGCTTAATAAGGGCTTGCTGAACTAAACGGAATTCTCAGAGCTAGTCATTTATGGGCAGAGAACTGTCTAGCCTTCTATCTGAGGGGCTGTCTGAGAAGTCTCCTCAGCTCCGAACTATCTGCCTCTCTTGACTTGTTTGCCTCAACACTGGAAATAATAACAGTAAGAAAACAATGATTTTGGTTGAAGCGTTGTCTTCAGGAGTCCCTTTGGAGGTAAGACTAAGTCATTAAGTCACTGTCAGCCATTAACACCTAAGTTTGGGTTTATTGAGCAGAAGAAATTGGTTAGTCCCTTAGCAAGGCCATGAGAAAATGAGACTTTGGACTGATACATTTTGATTGGTAGAGAATGGAAAGGTAGGCTTGGGGTGTGTGTGTGTGTGTGTGTGTGTGTGTGTGTGTGTGTGTGTGTGAGTGGTGGGGGCATCACTGCCTTGAACTGGTGGGAGACAACATAAGGATAGTTGAATCCTGGGGGATAGACTGTGGGATTCCCAAGGAAGGAAGAATGTACTAGGAATGTTAGGCAGAAGAGAATAAAAAATGTTTTCCTCTCTCACAACTTAGCCTGAGAGTCTCCCTCATAGTAATTAGGAGCTGTGTATCCATGATCTCTTGGGAACTTATTACTGTATCCTTTGGTGCAGCCATCCAGAAAAATTACTTGTATCACTAATACAGGACATTATTATAAAAACAAAGCATTGACAGGATTCTTCCTATGAGGAATCCCCCTTCCTTCCTGATTTCTAAGATGGGATTTAGACAGTGGGTACCATATTGCTTCAAGATGGGATGGAGCAAGCAATTTGATTTTAACAGAATCCATAAAAATCTTGCTTTAAGTTCCTATAAATGAGTCTTATTCCTAGAAGGGGGAACATTAAATCCATGCATTCAAACCAGCCTTCTGGATTTTTTCTGCCATTTTTTGTCATTCTAGAGCCCTGAGCCCATTTCTCCTCTGACAAGCCAAACCCAGACAGGCTTATGACTGGTGCAGACCAGAGGATTGCCGTTGACTAAGAGAAATGAAGACTGTTGTCAGGGGAGCAGAGCTTTTTAATTGTATCCATAGCCTGAAAGAACAACTTTCTCATTTTCTACTCCCAAGCAGGTGTATCATATGGTTAATGGGCTGTCAAAGGACATACAGCAGCCCATCAGAATAGTGGGGCAAACAATAACTCCTCTACATCAGTGGGGTTAGGACTCCTGTCATGGAATCCTAGCCTCTCAGAGTTGAAAGAAACCTCTGAAGTCATATCTGGTTTAATCCATGCTTGAAAAGAGCCCAGTTGCTTCTATATCAAGCCCGATGCAAGCCATCCAACCTGTATTCAAAGACCTTCAGTCATGGAGAACCTACTGCCTCCCAAAGCAGACCATTCCTCTTGTGGACAGCTTCTATTGGTAAGAAGTTCTTGACATCAAGCTAAAATCTGACCTTTTGAATCACCCCTACCCTTCCTTATCACTTGAAGACAACTATTGTGTGTCCCCTAAGCCTGGCATAGTGTAGGCACTTAATAAATGCTTGTTAAGTTATTGTTTGAAGACTTCTCTTTTTCAAGCTGAAAAAGTTCCCTTTGCTTCATCCAATGCACACTTTTTTACTTTTCTTTTTAAACATAATCTGCTTTTCTTTTTTCAAATCACAGTATCCATGAAACTACCCCAAATCTAAAATTCCTATTGAGATTTTTTCCATCCCTAGTTTTCAGAATTCATATAATAAGCATTTGTTGTTGAACAATAAATAAATAAAAGCAATGGGGGAAAAAAGACCCTGGTCTAGTTCTATTAAATTCAATCAGCACATTTGCTAAGCACACACCATGTCCTACCCATTGTATAAGGTGCTGGGGGTCTCCATCTAAACTCTAGAAAGTAGTTCATGTGAACAAACATCTGGAGGTTTTAGTTCCTGTTCAACCTAACTTAGATGTCAGATATGCCTCTCCCAAAGCCAACGCAATCCTAGTCTGCACGGAAATGGAGCACTCAGGACTGAGACGCAGGGAGGGTGCTGCTACTCTGCTCTGCTCAGATTGAGGATTTGATGAAGGAACTAAGAATATTTAGCCTGGAGAAGTAAAGAGTTGGGGGGCACATGACACCCCTTTTCAAGTATTTGAAGGGTTCTCATGAGTTCTTCTCAACCCAAGTTAGTGGGGTGGGGGTGGGGGAGAATACTGAGAAACATATTTTTGGTTCAAAATAAATAAACGTTTCCAATTTCAACTGCTCACAAAATGCTTGGGCTGCTTTGACAGGCGGGGGGCTCCCAGTCACAGAAGGTTGGTGTGGAGTTGGGGCAGTGAGATTTTGGGGGCATTTTGTAGATGGGCTTTTGCTTTGGGGTTGGGCCTAGGCCAGGTAAATTCTAAGGTCTCTTTCTACTCTGTAGTTCTCTCATTCTTAAACTCCATTTATGGATATGCAACATAGGACCCATATAGGAGAACATTTCACTGGTTAGAAGTTCAGGTGACATAAAGAACATGCATTTTGGGGAAAAGCTCTGAGGTTCCAATGATGTACATCCTAATTTACCTTTAGAAAAGCAAGTTACAGAAGCAGAAAGTTCAAATTCTACCTCTGACACTCTGTACCAGTGCGACCTTGGGCAAGTCATAGCCTTCTTGGGTTTCAGTTTCCTTGTTTATAAAATAAGGGGGTTGGTCTAAATGGCCTGTGATGCCTTCCTTCCGACTTTAGATCTTTGAATCCCCACGAAAAATGGGTTCTTCTGTAAGTCAACTGTTGAACGATGCTTGAATGTATTTGGGAGGGAGAGGCGCACGGCAAGGTATTGAAAGGGCCACTAGCTAGTTGGGGTTGTGTGTCTAGGCATGTGCATACAAATGGAATTTTATCAAATCACATTCTAAAAAATCCAGTTTGCAGTCAGTCAATTGGCCTTTTATCCCCTCCTCTCCACAGGAGACAATGCTTCTTGAGATTTTGATTGTCACTTAATTTGGAATTGAGATCTTCCCCCCTCCCCTCAAAGGGCTGCTTTCAATTGTCTAATTTCATTGAAATGTTGGGCTAAGATAATTCCCAGTTTGGCTAACCAGTCCCTGAGTAATAGAACATACGGTGCTGGGCTTAGGACAACTATGAGGTTTAAATGTGAGACTACTAACTATGCAGGAGGAGTAGCGCCTATTTCTAAGAAATATCCACTAACTGATTGACATAGATTGAATATGGTTTTCGTGAGAAGCTCTCTGCATCCTTAGAGTAATCAACAGATTGATTGGAGTCATTTGGAACTAAACAAAGACGTTTCTGTCTGTTCATGATGAGAAGAATTTATCATGTCCTCCCAGGTCCTGATTTCTGTTAGGTTGTGCTTCAGACACATTAATGAGATTTGACTGTCAGAATGCAATCATAAACATTGGAGAGATAGGCTGGGGTGAGAGTCTCTGAATTCAAAGCACACTTGCTACTTCCTATTCCTGTGACCTTGGACAAATCACTTAACCTCTCTGGGCCCTAATTTCCTCTTCTGTAAAATGAGGGGGTTGGTCTAGATGACCCGTGAGGTCCATTCTTTCCTATCCTATGACTTTGGGAGTGTACTCTCCCTTAAAAAAATCTTATTTTTTTAAAAATAAGTCATATTCCTGACTTAAAAAAAGTCATATTCATATATTCCTATACATAGACCTGCATAGGCTATATTCCAAGGTTATATTCTCAGGTTATATTCTCATGTTCTGACAAACAATTTTTATCATGAAAAGGGATAATTTCCTTATTGTCATCTTGACTGTTCTCCCCTACCCTTCATCCAGCCCTATACCACACCACATCATACACACACACACACACACACACACACACACACACACACACACACATACTACACATATTTGTTCCCCTGACATATCTCCTAATGGCTGGAGTTCCCAAGTAGGGGATGAGATAAGAAGCATCATCTATCCTGGAAAAGGTCCGGGATATTAGGAAGTACTCGGGGCCATATTCAGTAAGGAGCCCTTAGAGGACGCAGCTGTATCTGAGAGGGCTAACCCCTCCCCAGGAGCCTTGGGTACCCTCTCTTTGACCCACTTAAAGGCTAACAAGCCTCCCCCCCCATGCCTTCGCAGGAAGCTTTGATGACCCACGTGAAGATAAAAAATGTGAGAATTCTTACCGGGCTTCGCCTCTGTGATCAGCAAAAAGGAAGAGAGAACAGATACCTGGTCAGAGAGTGACAGAACAGTAAACAGACTGGGGCAGCATCAAGTTTTCACACAGTTACCCGAGCAGATCCCCGCTGAATAGATCCCTCCCTCTCCCACAAGAACTGTCCCAACTTGGGGCTTAATGGAGAAGTTCCCAGGTGTACAGCCAGCTGAGAAATGAAGAGATAGATGGCACGGGCCCTCTCCTTCAGCGGAGGCTTTGGGAAGAGCTCTTCCTCTGTCCGCCAACTAGAGGGGCAGAGGGTACTGAGGGTCCTGCTGAGGAGTGAGGACCAAGGCGGATGCTATCTTGTTGGATGGCCTCAGAGACTTCTGCTGATGCTGATGCTAACTAGCCGCTAAGCCCAGCTATTTCCAACACCCACTGTGGGACTCTGAGGCCGCCTGGTGGCCTGGGGCAGATCCCTAACGGCTCTCCTTACCTGGGGCTCCAGTAAGAAGCTAGATGAGAGGAGATTTGAAGGACTGGAAGCTACTAATCTAAGCCAACTTTTCACATCATTGTGAGTATAGGAAGGTTCTTGAGTGTGGTGGAGAAGTCAGGAGAGGCCAGAAGCATGATGCAGCAGAAAGGCTAGGGACTGAATCTGTGATGTCATTGGGATAGAGAACTCCCAGGTGGGGAAACTCCCTCTGCCAACACAGGCCAGCCCCTTCTCTGCCTTAGAAAGTTGCATGAGAAGTAAGTGATTTGCCTGGGGTCACACGGCCAGGATCTGTCAGAGGAGGGACTAGAATTCGGAGTCGATTGGCTTCGGTCCCTTAGGCTCGCTGCTTTCCCCTTCTGGGCCTCCTTTTTCTATAAAGTGGCTGGGGCTAGATAATCAAAATTCTTCCAGCTTTAAATGTAAAATCCCATGGTCCTAAGTATCCTTTAGTCTCCCAGACTCATAGCATGTGCAGTTATTAAAAAAAATAAACTTCCCACTCTTCCAGGGAGGAATCTGAGAGCAGACCTTAAACAAAATGGAAGCTAAGAATCTCTGCATCTTCTTTTCTAGTATCTATGAGAGCTTGGGTTTTTGAGTAAACTCTGATGATGGTGGTAACTGGCGCAGCTCACTCCTCTGCACCTGGTGAATGGGGGGTGCTTGCCTATGCTAGGCTGGTGGCATTTCTTCCTGTAACTCCTCCTCTGCTCTGGTCTGGGGCTCTCTCCCACAGTCTATCCCTCTTTCTCTCTCTCTCCAAGGCTCAGTTTGTCAAGTGATTGGAGCAAGAGGAAGACAAGAGATGGGAAGGACTGGCTGGTTAGAGGCCTCCTGTCACCTACTCGAGAAAGGATGAGCCACGTTGGGCGGGGGAGCTTAATAGTATGGGGTGACACAGGGGCTGTTATACCCCAAGAGGAGCCGGTCTCATCCAAAGGTAGGTTACAAATAGCAGTTGTGACTATCTAGAGAAATCCTGAAGCCTGAGAGAGCCCAGGAATGTTGAGTCAATAGCACTTTTGTACCACTTCTTCCAATTCCACATGCATTTAATAGCCATCTACTACATGCAAGGCTTTCTGCAAGGTGATGGGAATACAAAGACATAAATGAAAAACAGTCTCTGCCCTCAAGGAGCTTACTTGTTTTGCAACTACGATCTTGTTTTAGATTAAACTCATTAGAAATTATTTTTTATACTTTTAGAAAGAGTTTAAAATTGTTTTTTAAGACTCTTCTACACGTACCCTTGATCCCCTTCTCTCCCATCTTCTCCTCACTCCATCCAATCATCCCCACTATCTACTGTATCCTCTTCCATTTATCAGATAAACTTCAGAAAGTCTTCTACATGAGGTGCATCCATTTCTCCTTCTTTCACTCTCTTCTAAACCTTCTGCCATCTGACTTCCAGCCTCATTATTCAACAAAACCACTCTCTCCAAAGTTATCAATGATCTCTTAACTGCGAAATCTAATCCTTTTACTTGCTTCTAAACCCTCTGCAGTCTCACTTTCAACCTCATAATTCAATTGATGCTGCCCTCTCCCATTAACAATTATCTCTTAACTTCCATCTCAAACAGCTTTTTCTCAGTCCTCATCCTGATCTAACTCTCAGCAGCCTTCAACACTGTTGATCACCATCTCCTCCTGGATCCTCACTCTTTCCTAAGTCTTTGTGATATTGTCCTCCTTGGCTTTCCTCTTGCTGCCTGACTACTCATTCTCAGCCTCCCTTCACTGTATATTCCTCCAGGTCACATCTACCCACTGTGAGTGTCTCACAGGGCACTGTCCTTGGTTGTCTTCTCCTTCTCTCTCTGTACTCTTGGCAATCTCATCAGCTGCCACAGGTTCAGTTATGTATCTATATTCTAGCTTTCCTGCTTCCCAAGCTATGAGAGCTTTCCCTCTAACTCCATATTACCATGTATTTATTTTGTATATAAGCACCTTAAGGGCAGGGACTGGTCCACTTTTATCACTCTTTTCCTAGCTCCTGTTACTGTGCCCAGCACATAGTGAGCAATTACCAAATGCTTGTTCCTGAAATGATTCCTATATATAGTACTATGCATCCAAATTATATAACCTTGTAAGCATAAGAAGGGTAGCTAAGTGGTGTTGCAGTGGATAGAGTGCAAGACCTAGAGTGAGGAAGACTCATCTTCCTGAGTTCAAATTCAGCTTCAGACTCTTACTAGCTATGAGACCCCGAGCAAGTCTTCACTTACTTGCCTCAGTTTCCTCATCTGTAAAATGAGCTGGAGAAGGAAATGGCAAACTGCTCCAGTATCTTTGCCAAGAAGACCCCAAATGGGGTTATGAAGAGTCAGACAAGAATCTCCTCTTGGGAGAACAGTCCCAACAAGTGTTCATCTGACCTTTGCTCAAAGACCTCCAGTGACAGGGATCTCAGCACCTCCCAAAGCCCAGTTTGGGGTTGCTCTCATGATTAGGAAGCTTTCCCCAACATCAAGCCACAATTTGCTTCTTTGCAACTTTCCTCCATTGTTTCTGGTCTATTCTCTCTCTCTCTCTCTCTCTCTCTCTCTCTCTCTCTCTCTCTCTCTCTCTTCCTCCCTCCCTCTCACATGACATGCCTTTAGATAGTTAAGGACAGGTATCATATCTACCCTGAGTCTTCTATTCTTCTGGTTAAACATCCCAAATGTCACTAACTGATCCTTTCATGACATGAATTTGAGGCCCTTCATCATCTCAGTTGCCATTCTCCATATATGCTTCTGCCAAAGTCCTTCCAAGAATTTAGTGGTCTGAACTGGACTGAATAGTCCAGAAGCAGGCTGAGCAGGGCAGCTGACAGTGGGGCTGTCCCTACCTTCTTATATCTGGATACTTTGCCTTCTTTGATGCCACCTTAGATGGCATTAGCTTTCTTGGCTGCCATATAACAATGTAGGCTCATATTGAGCTTGCCATTTTCTAATATTCCCCCTATCTTTTTCATATGAATGGATATCAAGACTAATTTCTTCTAGCCTTCACTTGGGAAGTTGACCTTTTGAGCCTGTGAGTGAATTTACATTTACTCCTGTTAAATTTCATCAAAGCCCCAGTAATCATTGACAAGGGAACTTGAAAACTTGATCAAGTTGTGAAACAAGAAGAAGGATAAAGGAAAATAATTTGTTGTAGTTCTTCAGTCATTTCAGTCATTTCTGAGTCCTTGTGACTCCATCTGGGGTTTTCTTGACAAAGATCCTGGAGTGGTTTGCCATTTCCTTCTCTAGTTCATTTTACAGATGAGGAAACTGAGGCAAACAGGGAAAAGTGACTTGCTCAGGGTCACATAGCTAGTCAATGTCTAAGGCTGGATTTGAACTCAGGTCTTTCTAACTCCAAGCCTGGGGCTCTCTCCACTGTGCCACCTAGCTACCTTAAAAAAGGAAAATACACTTTCCTCAAGGGCACATAAAAATAAAAGTATGAAAAGAGGTCTCGCTCTGAGCCTGGCTCTGGGGACAAGGGAAATACTTTAAAGTAGGAGAACCTCTCCAAGAGACAAAACCAAACCCATTATTTCAGAAAGTTCTGTCCAAATTTGAAGCTAACCAACTCCAGTAGTCTAATACAAAGTTAAGTGGTTAAGAATGAATCCAAGAGACCATTGGTGATTTCCATAAAAATGTCGAACAGTCACAACACAAGGTCTACTCTAATGTTATTCTTCAGGCAACGCACAATCGATTCTCACTTACTCTCCAATGGGCCTCCAGGGTATCTGCGATGCCCAGTGATTTCCTCCTCCTTATGGGCTCTGCCTGCCTTTAGAGGTTCCTCTGAGCAGCCCAAGTCCCATGTTACTGACAGGAGAAATGGATGCTTTTCTCCCCAGTGTAGAGGCAGATGAATCCTTTCTGCCTGCCCAGTCCAGAAATTTCCTATCACTTACTATCACAGGGCTTTCCACTAGATCTTCAGTTATCTTTATAAATATGCCATGAAGCTAGTGGCTTATAACCAGGCATACATATATATATATATATAATATATATATATATATACACACACACACACACACACATATAACATACACACAACACATATCCATATATGTGTATATATGTATACATATACACATATATACATATGTATATGTGTATGTCTATAGGTATATATGTGCTCGTTAATCAGACTAAGTGGAAGCTGCCATAAGCTGAGAGGACCAGAGATGTTTAGTCTGGAGAAGAGTAGAGTTGGGGAAGTCATAATCACTGTCTTCAAACATTTGAAGAGCTCTCATGGGAACAAGGATTAGGCTTCTTCTGACTGGGCAGAAACAAGCAATAGGTGGAATTTGTAAAGAGGCTAATTTAGGCTTGAGGCCAAGAAAAACTTCCCCCCAAGGAGAGATGCACCAAGAATGAGCTGTCTTCAGTGGCAGTGGAGGACTTGGGAGTCTTCATGCAGAGGCTAGAGGACCATTCGCTGTGCATGTTACAGTGGGATTTCCTTTTGTGTATGAGTTGGACCAAATGGTTACTGAGGGCCCTTCCAACTCTCAAATTCTATTATTTTGTAATTCTATGAAGTGGTAGGTGGGCTTGAATGTCAACTTATTGAGGGTATGGGCTGTTTTTACTTTTATTTGTTGCTTTTCTTTGTATATCCGGCACTTAGTAAAATGTCTGGCCACATAGTAGGTGCCTAATAAATTCTAATTGGCTGACTTGTCTTTCTATAGCACCTAGAATAGGGCCTTGCATATAGTAGGCACTTAATGAATACTTGTTGAACGAATGAATAAATATCTTCGTGCCCAAAGTGCACATTGGTTAAGTTGCCTGTGACTGGAGGAAAAACTATGGCAAGATTGCCCCCATTACTCAACTTAGTGAGGCTGTGATAGCTCAACCCATTTCAATCAGTAGCACAGAGTTGGCAAATAGCTTAGTAAGCACCTTCCTCCTTCTTTACATGCAATAATTAGGCCCTCTTCTGGTCCACAGTTGTTTTATTTAAATGTGTGTTCCTTACATACATCT
>NW_020954582.1:11977601-12031641 GCF_900497805.2 Vombatus ursinus
CATACATCTGTATTATCAACAGTTTGGACTGGATGAGCTTTTTAAGAGTCCAATTCTTTGTCAATGTTTTCATTTCATTATAAGAATCAGAGAATCTCAGAGCTTGTAGGGATCCAGGTCATCATGTCCAACCTCTAACTGACCAGGAATTCCCCTCTACCACATCTCTGACAAAGAGTCCTCTAGCCTTTGCTTGAAGCCGCCAGAGAAGGGCAGCCCACCCCTCCTCAAGACAGCCCATCCTATCCTACTTTTGAACAGTTCTGATTGATAGGAAGTTGGTTCCTTGCATCAAGCATCAATAGACCTCAGACCTCTATTCGTTGCTCCTAATTCTTCTTCTTGGAGCCAAATGGAACAAATCTAATCCCTCTTCCATATGATACATCATCTAATAATTGAAGACAACTATCATTTCCCCTTTTTTTTAACTTCTTTGCTTCATGTTAAATATTGCCATTTTCTTCAAACAATTCCATATAGCATGAATTGGAGGCCCTTTACAATTCTGGTTGCCCTCCTCCAGACGCCTTTCATATTATTAATATCCTTTCTAAGAGTATTATGATTCTACTGTACAGCCAGGTCTATGCATAATGAGAAAGCCAGAAAATAGAGTTTAGCTAATCATAGGTCAAAAAAGGGAAAAAGGTGAATGTTTTATCTTACCGGACTTTTCCTCTAAAAGTGCAAGCATGGAAAAAAGAAAAAAAAACACAAGAGTGAAATAGGTCCCCAAGAAGCAGTTCAAAGCAAACAAGGCCTTTACATAAGAAAACCCTTCCGGGAACTGCTAAGTCCATGGGTGGCCTCCAAGATGGCAGCAGCAGTCCCAATGCACAACATGGAATTGATTGAGCCACTGACAAGATTGTTTAGCACCATCTGCAGAGGGGATCAGATGCTTTCCTCCATATTTAAGGCTTTTACAAACCATCCCCAAAGGGCTTACTTCTCTTGAAAACATTTATAAAATGCAAAACAGGCATGGTCATTTTCCAAGAAGTAGAGGAAAGGGGACTAGACTTGGAATCAGATGTCCTGGGTTCAAATTCTTGCTCTGTTCTTTATTACCTGCATTGAGGCAGGTCACGTCTCTCTATGCCTCAGTTTTCCCACCTGTAAAATAAGACTCTTTAAGGTTTTTCCAACCCTGAAAAGTCTTTGTTTCTTTCTATGATCAAGGCCCAGGCATGCATACTGTACTTAACTTGGGGAAATTATACAGAATCTCCTATTTGTAGTGGAAAGTGCATCCCTAGACAGTCTTAGGGAGGGAGATAGTAGGATTCAGTAATTATATTTGGGCTATTAAATTCCAATGTGCACATCTGTGCATGCTCACACATCAGGGTGTTTGGAGAGGGCAGCTTTCAAAGGGAGGGGGAAAGACAAATGGATATTTGTAGGAGTACCCGGTTGTCTCTGACCCAGGAGACTTGACCTCAACTGCTATGGCTCCATCAGTGACACCCATAAAGAATTCCATTAACTCCCAGTTTTATTGTCAGTGTTTCTCTGTCCATTAGTGACCTTGGCTGTACCATCACAAAGGTACTAGAGATGGTGCTCACATTAACTTCTCTGTTAGCAAGGATCTAAGCTAATCAAGTACTCTCTTCTCTCCCCTCTTTTCTTCTCTCCTCCCTTTCCCTCCTCTTTTTCCTTCTCTACTCTACTCCCTCCTTCTCTTTCTCTCCTCTTCCCTCCCCTCTAATTTTCTTTCCCTTCCTTTTCTCTCTTCTTTCCTCCTTTCTTCTCCTCTTCCCTTTCTCCTTCCGCCTTTTCTTTCTTTTCCCCTCTCTCCCCTCCCCTCCTCTCCTCTACTTCTTTCACCTCTCTTCTTTCTCTTTCCCCTTTCAACTCATACCATTTATTTTATAATACATTAATTCACATGTAAGCATGGATGTAAATTATTAGAAATTAATATGAGTTGTAACCCTGCCTTATCAAACATATGATGATCAACACTAATTAATTAGGCTGATCAGTTTTTTAAATGGCACAGGAAGAAGGGCCTCCTGTCTCCCTCATCACCTCTCAGTGCCTTTCACTAAGCAGGTGTTAAGCAGGAGCCCCCTTCCCTTCTGAATCAGGGCAGAAGTGTTGCCTTGAGCACGGGAGGGGAGGCTGAAGTGTGGGGGCCACATGCTGGGTCTCTCTGATCTCTTGCCAAACTGCAAAACACCACAAGCACCTGCCTTGTACCATGTCTGTCTGGCATCGGTTCAGGCCAGGTGTGGGCTATGCCTGCGAGAAGCCCCGCAGTCCACATGCTAACACTGAAGCCCATTGGGAAGGAAGCAAGAATAGAAAAATGAACCAAGCAAAATGAAGCATTAACTCCCCTCCCCGCTCCCTCCATGAAAGAAAATGTGAGATTTCTGTCTTGGAAGAAAAATGAGCATTGGCTCAGGATAAGGAGAGCTGTTCGCAAGGATTCAGCTCAATGCAACTCAAGAAGCATCTCTTAAGAGCCTACTATGGGCCAGGAACTGTGCTAGGAGCCTACTATGCACAAGAAACTATGCTAGGCACAGGGAACATAAAGAAAAAAAATGACAAATAATCCTTGACCTGAAGGGAGGTGGTAGGTAGTGGAAGGTGCCTTGGCCCTGGAGGCAGAGGCCCTGAGTTCAGATCACCTGTGATACTCACTACCTGGATGATCTGGGGCAAGTCAACGAACCCCTCTGCTCCTCAGTTTCCTCACCTGTAAAATGAGGCAGTTGGACTGCAGACATGGCTACTGAGATTTCTTTCAACTTGATTTAGGATCCTATGACATTCTACTGGAGATCTCATTTAGTCAGAGAAGTAAATCCAAAGTCATTTTGGCAGGTGGGGAGAGGGCAGCAGGAATTGCTGATAACTCTTATTGTTGTTAGTCATTTCAGTCATCACACACTCTTTGTGACTATTTGGGGTTTTCTTGGCAGAGATAGTGGAGTGGTTTGCCATTTCCTTCTCCAGCTCATTTTACAGATGAGGAAACTGAGGCAAACAGGGTCAAATGACTTGCCCAGCATTATACAGCTAGTCAGTGTCTGAGGCTGGGTTTGAACTCAGGTCTTCCTGACTCTAGGCCTGGTGCTCTACCCACTGAGCTATCTAGATGTTGGGCTAATAACTGAGAGACTTGGGAAAAGCACCTTGTAGGATATGGCCCTTGAATTGAGCCTTGGATAGAGGTAGGGATCCAGGATGTAAAAGGGGAGGGGGTTCTAAGCATGGTGGAGGGGTGGAAGAGATGCTGAGACATAGAGTTGGGGAAGAAACACGCTTTTAGTCTGGAGAGAAATTCCAGTAGAATGGGAAAGTCTGGAGGAAAAGTCAGTCATTCTGGTCTTTGTAGTTTTTGTGCCTGGCCCTTCTTGGCTGTTTAATAAATGCTTGTTAAATAGAGGATCTGAGTTCAAACAGAGAATCGGGAGACCTGTCTTCTACTCCTGACTCTCGTATCAACTCTCTGTAGGACCGTGGGTGACTCATCTCAACTCTGGGTAAATTGTTCAAGGTTCCCCACAGGTAAGCCAGGCCAGAAAGCTCCAGATCCAGCTTGTTAGAACTTGGTAATGGCTTCCTCATCTTTAAAATGGTGGCAGGACAGGAGGTGGAATAGATTGGGCCTGAGGTTTTTTAATCTATAAAATGGGGGAGTTGGACGAGCAGACTCCCTAAAGATCCTTCTAACCCGTGATGTCATTTAGTCATAGGAAACACCATGTGAGGTGATGAGTACTTTAGAACATGGGGTCAAACTCAAAGAAAGATGATCTCTGCCGGCTGCAGAGTGACTGAGAAACTATATATTAACATTATCTGTGTTCTTCTGTATTTGTATTTATTTTGTTAAATATTTCCTGATCACATTTTAATCTGGTTCTCACAGTTTGTACCTCTGTTGTAGAGGACTCCAGCTGTGTGGCCATGGGCAACTCACTCAGTCTTAATTTGTGGCATCTATGAAATGGGTTTTTTAAATTGGGCGTCCTCCAAGGTGCCTCTAGTACTAAGTCTATGCTCTTTAAGTTATATAGTCAGTGAATAAACATTTATTAAGCCCCTACTATGTGCCAGGCACTGTGTTGAGCACTGGAGATGCAAAGAAAGGCCAGGGTCAAAGAAGCTGCTGATGTGCATTAGGGAATGGAGTTTCCTCAAAAGAGTTCTTTATGCCATTAAAATTGTAGTTCTAGAGGAATAAATATAACAATAACTAAGATAATTATAACAACTGCCGGTACTTCAAGATGGCACTTTAACATTTGCAAAAGTATTTTACATACATTATCTCATGAAAACTCCTTGAGATTAGGGACTGTTCCTCAGTCTTTGTGTCATTTGTATGGAATGAGACTTGGAATAAAAAGTCTGGCTTCAAGTCCTTCCATGTGATCTTAAGCAAATCCCAGGACCACTCTAAGTCTTAACTTCATCATCTACATCTGGGGGAACTAACATTCACAATATCTGCCTTGTAAGGGTTCCTTTGAGAAGAGTGCTTTGTAAATTATGAAGCCCTGCATAAATGCAAATTCTTCTTCCTTCATTCTTTCATCAATTTATTCAACAGGTGTGCATTAGGAGTCTATGACGGATTGAGGGTTAACTTTCCCTTAGAATGTAAACTCCCTGAGGGTAAGGATTTTTGGGGGGTTGGGAGAGGTTTTTTGTCATTGCATCCCAGCACCTGGCACAGTATCGGGCAAACAGGAGGCACTTAATAAATGATTTTTCAGTGGAACTCAATGTCATGAAAGACATTTAGGTGCTTTGAGGGCTACAAAAGATGAATTAAACATGGTCCTGCCTTCAAAGAACCATGGTCTACTAGGGGAGAAAAGACAGAGGTAGGTACAATTCGCACGTAACTGGTATTGTGGCAAGGCAGGTCAGGGTTAGGGGGCACTTCAGGACCACGGACACGGCAATGGCAACTAGGCAGGTCGAACCCATAATCTGGGCCTTTTTAACAATAGAGTTTAAAACTACTGGGCTAACTGGCTACAGGCCATGGGGGTCTGGGAAATATTCTAGCCCTTTCTCATAGAAAGAGCTGAAAGAAGGATGTTTGTGGCCAAGGATCATGGTTCATGTTGCGTGACTCAGATTCAGGATGAAGAATTAGCCCCTGGTGAGAAATTTGGTGTCTCAAGCTTCTTTGCAGATTCACACTAACAGTCCTCTGGGAATGGTTGACCCACAGTGAACACTGCACAGAGAGGATGGGATATTTTCCCACAGAGACTTCAGGATGCAACTTTTCATCAAGCTCTCCATGGATTTGAAAGGCCAGAAGTTAGCAACATCTTGAGAAATAGCTGCTGAATTATAAAGATCTTTTGGTCTGCCTTTAAAAACCATGCTCTAGAGTATTATAGTGTGCTCTCCTTGAAGTCAGCAAGACCTGAGTTCAAATTCTGCCTCAATTAATTACTAACCATATGACCAAGGGCAAGTTATATAACTTTGAGGCTCAGTTTTCTCATCTATAAAATGGGAATAACAATGAAGATAATGATGATGATAACACCTGGGTTGCTGTGAGCTCAAATGAGATCATACACATAACCTGCTTTGCAAACTGTGACATAAAAACTGTGTATAAATATTAGCTATCATTATTATTTTTTGAATCTGTCTCCTTTTATCCATCCACATGGCTACCACTCTGACACGGACCCTTATCACCTCTCACCTGGACTATCACAGTGACGTCTTAGTTGATTTCTCTGCCTCAAGTCTCTCCCTGCTTCAAAACACTCACCATATAGCTATCAAATTATATTCCTTAAACACAGGTTTTTGTCCAGATCAAAACTCATCAGTGGTACCCTATGGCCTCTAAGATATAATAAAGACTCCTCAGCCAGCCTTCCCCAGTCTCCTGCCTACCTTTCTATATTTATTTCAGATTATTTCCATTATGTATCCTACATTCCTACTGAACTGAACTACCAGATAATCTCCAAATTCAGCATCCCGGCTTCCACCTTCATGCCTTTGTAGCAGGTCTCCCATGGTGCTTTATGTGTAAGCCCTCTTATTGAATGAAAAAAAAGCAAAAGTGATTTCTCCTTCAGTCACCATGATTGAGTACCATGTGGATTCTGACATAAATAATGCAGTATGAGGCATTAATAACGCATGTTTAGCTGAGAGGGTTGTGGAGGGGGCTAGTGAGAAGTTCCTAGGTGTTCCTGCATTCTGAATATGTAAAGTCCTAATTTTATGTACCAAATGGCAGAAAGATGTGATACTCATGTGGATTTAATTATGCAATGACATTTTCTAATCTGCAGCCAATTGATCCGTCCACACAATGCTAGGCACCATCTGGTGAACATCAGCACTGCTTCTGTTTTCTCAAATGTTTTCTCCTTTGTAGATGTTGGTGCCCATTCTTCAAATTCTCTGTATGTCAATCACTTTGAGATTTTTTTCTTAAGTATACATTGGCTAAAACTTTAGGTCTCCAGTTCCAAAAATAATAATAATAATAACTAAGCTTGGGGTATATGATTTGTGTTGTATGTTTTGTATTAGTCTACTAACTACCCAAATTATCTTGTCATTAGATACCCTGTATCTAATTACTTTGTATTTATTCTTCTTGTATTTATTCTCTCATTCTCTCTCTCTCTCTCTCTCTCTCTCTCTCTCTCTCTCTCTCTCTCCTTCCCTCCCTTCCTCCCTCCCTTGCCACCCTTTCTCTCTCTCTATCATATATACATATCACATATATATGCATAATATATTACAATTTATGTATAATTTCTATGTTACAATTTATACCTACTTGTGACTTCTATTAGAATGCAAGCTTCTTGAGAGTCAAGATTGTTTCATTCTTTGTATTTGCAATCCCAGTGCCTGCCACATAAGGAGCATTTAAATGCCCATTGATTCATCATATTGACTGATCTCACCATATGTTGTTTGCAGTGCTGCTGATTTATAGTTAACATATTGTTATTTTTGCTTAGCAAAATGTCAAGGATCGTGGGATCACAGATTTAGAGCTAGAAGGGAATTTAGAGGTTGAGTTGAACCCCTTCTTTGCATAGATATTGAAAGAGGTTGCCCAGTGGATAGAGTCCTGGACCTAGAGTCAGGAAGAGATGAGTTCAAATCCTATCTCAGATGCTTATCAGGTGTGTGACTCTAGGCAAGTCACTTTATCTCTGTCAGCTTTAGTTTCCTCACCTGTAAAATGGGGATAATGCTAGTATCGCCCTCCAAGGATTATTGAGAGGATCCAATGAGATCATATTTGTAAACTTTAGTGTTTTATAAATGCTAGGTATGATGACGATGATGGAAACCGAGACACAGAGATTAAGTGACTTGTTCGTGGTCACACAGCTAGTAAGTATCTGAGGCAGGACTTGAACCCAGTTGTTTTGACTCCATTATCTAGTTCCCTACCCACTATTTCACACCAGCTTAAAGGGTTATTACGTCTGACTCTAAACATTGTACCAAATCTCTTATGACCATAAGACCTATTTTACCTAATGAAGTAAACTATCCCTTGTTCTTTGCCAGAACCACCAGAACCTTGCAGACTGAGTGAAGGAGATGCATCTGATGGCTCAAATTGCAATGATGAGAGTCAAGATGACAAGGCAGAGGTCAGCAAGGTCAGGATCTCCTCTTTAGATCACCTTTCCTTACTCAGATCTATATTTCATAATAATGATAATAATAAAAATAATGAAATAGCTACTATTTACAGAGTACTTTCATGTTTGCAAAGTGCTTTACACATATTATATTATGTAATTATTTACATATATTATTATATTTGCATAAATATACATATATCTGTATGTATATATCTTTTTATCCTCAAAACACCCCTGAAGGCAGGTGCTCCCTCAAGCAGACCTGATTTAGAAGCTTGCTCCTGCTCTTGGAGTATCCAAACATCAAACTAGACTTTTACCTGCAAGATGAAAATGAGTGAGTCTTCTGTAAGAGGACCCCTGAATATATTCAAAGCATGAGACTTCTCTGGAGAAGCATTATGTATGCAAAGTTCTCTTGGCCCATCTGGGGGAATCTGAAAGTGATTGCTCTTTTACTCAGATGACAACTTGGGTACACCAAATGGTGCAGCTTTATTCGTTTTTCTTTCTTTCTTTTTCTCTGGAGCTGGCTCTTCCTGTCTCACCCAGGCTGGAAGGGCAATGATCACTCATAAGCCTGATTCCACTTCTGATGACAGAGGTGCCTTGACTTACTCCATTTCCAAACTGGATGGGTTTGACCCTCATTGGCAGCCTGCTGACCCCTAACCCCTGGGGTTTGCTTACCACATTGATGTCAGATTGTTGTTATCTCCTTACCAGCTTAGCCTTACTGGAGTTCAGAATTCTAAAGTCAAGTGTTTCACCAGCCTCAACGTCCCTGGTAGTAGGGACCACAGGACTAACTCTAACCCCCATGCTTGGAGCACTGCTTTGTTTGTGAATGGGACAGCACTACCCAAAAACAAACAAAAACAAAACCAAAAAACAAGGAAAATAAACATTGTCTTCTATTAGACTGTAAGCCCTCTGAGAGGAGGGAATTATCTTTTGCCTTTTTTTGTATTCCCAATACAGTGCCTGGCACTGAGAAAAGAACTGATTGTAAGAAAAAAATAATGTGGTAAGCCAATCTAAGAAGCATTTTTTAAGCACCTACTATGTTCCAGGCACTGTGCTAAGCACGGGGATACAATTAATAAAAAGAAAGACAGTCCTTGCCCTTATAATATAACGGATTGTTAGAATCTAAGCCAACCCGCTAATTCCTGTCAAAGTTTTCCTACCCCCATTGCACATTAAAATTATGACCAACTTACTCAGGTTATTGACTATCAATTCAAGAAGGCCATGGCCATATGAAGACAATGCCAGCAAGGCTAGAAGCACGATGAGTCGAGGCTTTCGATGAATACCAAGGTCAGCCACACAAACACACAGAAAGGTTTCTTTTGTTGGAAACAGATATTGGCTGGGAGAGAAAGAACCAAAATGGTGCCAATGCAATGCATCAAAATGATGGAGGCCTCCTTAAAAATGGATCTCCAAGAATCAATGAGGCTAAGATCAGAATGGGGATATTTAAGGGGCCACAAATGAAGACGGAAGGCGAACATTTTGAAGGACAGTTGAATGATGCTGAAGCATAGACGTCTTTTAAAAAGTCATCCAAAGGTGTTTGAGTATCCAAAAGGCAGAGTTATCCAGACGCTGTCAATGATTCTCTTCAAATCTAGGAGGTTTATACCGTGGAATATGTCACAAGAGCTCTGTTCCTTGAATTCATATTTGGAATTCTTCCCAGAAAACCTAGGGACTGTCAGGGACCAGCACGAGCAAAGCTTGCATCAAGAAATCTCCACAATGGCAGAGTGGAGTCTGACCGTTCTGGCTTCATGAAGGAAGTGAATTACTTTCAGATCTCAGATTCAGACCACTATTGGACACCGATGATGGACGTTCCTCAGGTCAACTACAACATTGGGAGTCAGAGCTGGGGAAGGGTTTTTCTTGTAGAAATTTCCTGTAGAATTAATTGTGATGTGGTGGGTAGAACGCTGGACTTGGAATTGGGAAGGCCTGAGGTCCAGCCTGACTTTTGGCTCTTACTTGATTTTTGACCTGGGGGGTGAGTTACTTCACCTTTTAGTTTCCTCCTTTGTAAAATGAGGTGGTTGAACTGACTGGCCTTTGAGACTCCTTTCTGCTCTAATCTACAATCCTATCATTGAAATGCATTCATAAAACATTGAGAAGATAATGGGAAATCGTCAGCACCTATAATTTATGGGAGTTAAATGAGCACCATCTAGTTTGGTAAAACATAATTTTATGAGGTGCAATGGATAACATGCTGGACCTGGAGTCAGTAAGACTTGAGTTCAAATCTAGCCTTAGATACATGCCATACACCAATACACTGAATGACCCTTGACAAGTCACTTAGCCTCTCTCTCAGCCTCATTGCCCTCATCTATAAAATAAGGATGATAATAGCAGGCGCTTTTCAGGACTGTTGTGAGGATAAAGTGAGAGTATTTGTAAAGTGATTTGTAAACCTTAAAGCATGATATAAATACTATTATAATTATTATTTTAAACATAAAACCCCATTTTCCATGAAATTAGTAGGTCACAGATAAAATTTGAAGCCATATTTGAAATCAGCACTAAAAAGACAGGATTTCACATAGTTTTGTGGGCGTAAGAAATATTTTGGTTATTGTCCAATGTAATAACAGTCACATTGCTATAGAGAGTTTACAAGTAGAGGCAGGTAGTACAAGTATTACTATGCATATTTCATAGTTGAGGAAAATGAGTCTCTGAGAATTTAAGTGGCCTGCCCACCATCACACAGCTAAGTGTTTAAGGGATGATTTAAATCCCAAGTCTCTTCACTCTAAAGTCCAATGCTTTATCTACTAGGATAGGATGGAGGAAGTTTAGACTTGTGAATTCATCTATAGAGGCAACTCCCTGCATGGAAAACCCTTCTAGCAATGCAGATAGATAACTAATATGTTACTTATCATTTTAGAGTTTCTTGGGCCACTGAGACACTGTATATCTAAGTCACTCAGACAGTATGTCAGAAACAGGATTTGAACCCAGGATTTCTTGACTCTGAGGCTAGTTCTCTAACCCTTATACTATGTTACCTCTCCCATAAAGTAATGCAAAGTAATTTTACAAGGAAGAGAACACTCATTGGAGGTATGAGGGGGTGGCACCTCACCAATACATTGAAGGAAGCTAAGGTTTTGAAGAGGCAGCAGTGAGGAGGGAAAGCATTCTAGAAATGGGGAAGCACTTTTGCAAAGCATGGAGAGTGAGAGCTAGAAAGCCATGACCAAACAACCACTAGTAGATCAGGTTGGCTGGGATAGAGAAAGCACAAAGAATGTGGAAAAATAACTGGAAACCATACTGTGTATCAGACTGAGGATTTTAATTTCATTTTACCAGCAGTAGGAAGTCACTGGAGATTTTTTAGTAGGGGAGAGACAGGGTCATATCTGTGTTTTAGGAATATCAAAATGGTACCTGGGTGGAGGGCAGATTTGAAAGGGGAGAGTACGGAAGCAAGGAGACCAATTAGAAGGTTATTTCAATAGTCTGCATGAGGGCCTGGCATAGGATAAAGGTTGTGATGATCAAGAGAAGGAGACCAATGTGAGAGATGTTGAGGAGCTAGGATCAGCAAGATTCAGCCACTGATTGGATATGGGAGTGAGAGGGAAGGAAAAGTCAGGCATGACTCCAAGTCAACAAACCATTGGAGAATCACTGGAAGGATAGTGCTACCTTCAAGAGAAGTTGGGAAGATTGAAGCAGGGATGAATTTGGGGGGGGGGTGGAAAACAGCAAGTCTGTTTTGAACATGCTGAGTTTCCTAGCTTGGACTTGACATTACGATTTCCAATCCCACAATGTGGAGGTGAGTACTAGTCCACCCCATAATGACTCAGCTCTTTACCAGGGTCCCCCAGAACTGGGTGAGGGAGTTTCTCCTGGGTAACATATGAGCTAGGCTTGGAAGGATGGGCAGGATCTTGGCAGATGGAGGAAGGCAGAGTGGGAGTGTAAAGGGGGGAAGGGAGGAAGGGAAGGTCGTTCCAGGCAGGAAAGAAAGTACAGGAAATTACCAGCTTAGAAAAGCACATATCCTCAAATGATGAGTAAAGATCCCTAAATCCTTGGGCTTAGGGAGCCTCAAAGTCTTGCAGACAGAAAAAATCCCTCATTTTTAAGGCCTTTAGGAACACTGATCTTTCTTGTCATCAGTACCTTCCCATGGTTTCAAAGAAAAAGCATTCTGGCTGTTTGTGCTCAGGAGTTCAATGTCTGACTTGTAGTTCTTTTCTCTACCTTAACCCCTGAGCTTGTGCTGGTGGACTTCACCATGGAAGTGGATGTCCCCTCCAACACGGGGATCTCTCCATTCTTGGACCTCCTCACTTCCCATAACCTATTCCTCCATCTCACCACAGCCAGTAAAGGGAAGGTCCTACCCCATTATTGCTATCACCCACACTTGTTCTACTTCTGGGACTGAAAATTTGGAAACTCCTTTATCTCTCATTCCATCTCTCCCTGTGCCTTGCTTCCCCTCCTGAGTCCTTTCTCCCTCCTCCCTGGGGCCTCCAGTCTCACCACACCCTCAGTATTGCCCAACGACCACCATCTTGGTCCTGGTCTGCAGCACCTCTCACCCAGACTATTACAGCAGCCTCCCTACCGAAATGCTCTCCTCACCTCATCTCTTTCTTCTTTAGCCCTGCGGAAGGGTATTCATGAAGCATATGTCTGACCAGTCATTCCTTTGTTTAATAAACTCTAATGGTTTATTATGAACTCTAGGATCAATGAGTTTGTCAGCAAATATGCATTTATTAAGTATTTACCATTTTACCAGTAACTGTGTTAAGAGCTGGAGATAGGAGGATAGTAACAAAGACTCAGGGAGCTCCTGTTCTAAAGGAGAAGACAAGAAATAATGAGATTGATACAAAATACAGACAGATTAGATGGGACGTGATCTTGGAGAGGAAGGCACAGCTGCTGAAGGAAACAGAAAGGGCCCCCTGCAGAAGGTGAGATACGAGCTAAGACTGAGGGAAACCAGGGGAGCTAGGAGGTGGAAGTGAAGAAGGAGAATATTTCAGGTGTGGGAGGGGACACAGTCAGGAGATGGACCGTCATGTTTGAGGAACAAATAGGCAATTCCAAGTCAAGCTCTGTGATGTCATTAGTCCTCTTTGAGAACTAAGCACCACCACTATCACCAACAATTGTTGCTGAATTATAGAGTGGATGGGAGCTAGTAAAATGTAAAAAAGACTGGGAATTTTTTTATTATACTATGTTATGGAAATACTTGTTTTATTCCATAAATTAAAATTTTTACTCCTTAAATTAAAAATTAAAAGTTAAAAATAAAGGAGATAATTTTTTTTAAAGTGGGAAAGGTTGGAAAGGGCCAGGCTCCAAAGAGTTTGAAATGACAGAGGATTTTCCATTTGTTCCTGGAGGTACTAGGGAGCCACTGGGGCTCATTGAGCTGGGTAGCAGGGAACGACATAGTTAGATTTCTACTGTAGAAAATCACTTTGGTGACTGTGTAGACTGGATTGAAGTGGGGGAGTGCCTTAAATCTGGGAGAAAAATGAGAAAGTATTGCAGTTAAATGAGTGAAAGGTGAGGAGGGTCTTGTGCTTGGATGGTGACTGTGTGCATGGAGAAGAGGGGAGGTACAGGAGAGATGGTGTGAAGGCAGAGAAGACAAAATTTGGCAATATATTAGATATGTGGGATGAGCGACCAAATATAGACTTTTCTGTTTGGCATTGAAAGCTTTTCACATTCTGGTTCCAACCTACTTTCCCAAGCTTATTACACATTGTTCCATTTCATGCACTCTCTGGCCCATCCAAATAGGTATTCTTGCTGTTCCTCACACCACACTCCATCTCTGACCTTCACGATCTTCAGCTGGCTGTCCCTAGGACAGGAATGTTCTTCCTCCCTTAATAAATACGTATTGAATGAATGAATGAAGTGGGTTTGAATCGTGCCTCTGCCATTTACTACCAGTGTGATCTTGTGATCTTCACATATTTAGATCTCAGTTTCCTGATCTGTAAAATGTTGGAATTGAACTATTTCCTGTAGTCCCAGGAAGTTCCAGGGGAACGCTGAAGGACTCTTCCATCCCTAAATCTATGGGGTTATAGTCCCAAGATCCCCAGGAGAGAAACCAAAATCCTTTGTTCTTGAGCTCTCATTTTGAAGATAGAGAACAATTACCATTATCTCAAAGAATTTTCATTGACTTCATTCTTTAGGTTATTGCCCAAATACCATGAGTGAGCAATGAGGAATCAGGGACACAGATGTCTAAGCTCCCTTTATTCCCTGGGTTTAAATTAAATCACTTCTGAACATGCTAGTGGAAAGGAGGAAATTACCCCTGAACACAACTGACTCAGTTAACTTTGTGGGAGTTTTTTCTTTTTTTGGTCAAAACATATCACTGGATACTCTAATATGGAACCAAACTGTCATGGGGATACCTGGCATTAAGCTTTTAATTTAATAAGATCTTGCATTTATAAGCATTCTAAAGTTTGCAAAGGGTTTTGCAAATATTACCTCATTTGATGATCCTTACAACAAAGGTAGGTGATATTATTATCCCTATTTTACATGTGGGGAAACTGAGATAGACAAGAGGTTAAGTGACTTGCCTGGGGTCACACACTTAGACAGTGTCTGAGGCCATATTTGAATTCAGACCTTCTGGATTCCAGGTAAGATGTTGTATGTACTGCACCACCTGGCTGCCTCTAGAGACTAGACTATAATAGACTTGTTTATCCATATCTCCAGATATATGTGTGTGTGTGTGTGTGTGTGTGTGTGTGTGTGTGTGTGTGTGTGTGTGTGTGTGTCTGCCTGCCTGGATATACACTGCCCAAGGGATTTTTTCCCCCTAAATCAGAGGTTTGATCATGTTGCCCCATGCTCGACAAGCCCCAGCAGCTTCCTATTACATCTGGGACCAAATATCAAGTCATATATTTAAAGTCATTTACAGTTCTTCATAATCCAACCCTTTCCTAACCCTTCGGCTGTCTTACACTTTACATTTTAGCAGTAGCGGCCCACCTGCTGTTCCTCAAATTTGACACTCCAACTCCAGACTCAGTCCCCTGGCTCTGACTGCCCCCAAGCCTAGGATGCTGTGTCCCCTCACCTCTGTCTCTCCTTATCTCTGGGAGGGAAGGAAGACCTTTCACCACGGGGAAGCAGGAGTATCTTCTCCACCTTGTCTCCTCACTTCATCTCCTGGAGCCAGAAGCAGGCTGCTGGAATGCTCACATAGCTTGGTTGAGGTGGGATTCACCAACTCTATTTCTCTTGGTGAGATAGAGGATCACTAAGCCTTCCCAGGGTCCTTGCTACTCCCTCCCCTAAGGCCCTGTGGGCCTTCCCATGTGCTCTGCTCCTGGGACCTGCAGACTCCCTGCAAAATCATCTCATCTGTTGACTTAACCTAAGGATGTCTCTGTGTGGTCTCTCCAATTAGAATGGGAGCAGTAACCGTCTTCCTTTTTTCTGTTTGTATCTCCAGCACTTAGCATAGTGCTTGGCACACTGTAAGCACTTAATAAATGTTTTTTTTAAATTTATTCATTCATTCACTCACTTGTTCAGGAATGGAAGCTATTCTATTTACCAAATTAGCTAATCTCTGTAAAAACATTTAGAAACAAGAAAGCTATGATTAAAAATAATGGAATCACAGATTTCACAGATTTCACAAAATCATAGGTTGCAAGCTAAAAGGAAACTGAGGCTAGAAGTGACTGGCCTAGGCTCACACAGGCAGCAAGTGTTTGATCACAGGTCTTCCTGACTTTGAGTCCATCACCAGGAGCCTCAGCAAAATTCCGCATCTGGTCAAACTCATTCTTAGAAGGAAGCCCTTCAAACCAAGAAGACAACTTGCCTCTTGTTGAAGACCTCCACAGAAGGGTACCCCACACCATGCATTGTGAATTACCTTTTTCACTTTCCTTGTTTGTTAAATGAGAGGGTTGAAATGGATGGCCCTGGTCCTGGGATACTGTGATCTCTTAGGTACATTCCAGTTTTTAAAAAGTTCTACAACCCTACCAAGTAATTTGGGATTTCAAGCTGGAAGGTACTTCAAAGGTCCAACCCTCTCATTTTACAGATGAGGAAACTGAGCCCCATGGAGATTGTGACTTCTCCAGGTCAGAGGTAGCATTTGAACACTGGTCCTCATCATTCTCCTGTACCATGCTGCATTCTGGGACACTTTAGAAAGTGGAATTCAGGGTCTCTGAATCTTAGATCCAAAGCTAGGACCCATAGGGGAGAACCCTACATCTCAAACACAATTTCTAATATGGCCTCAAAGCCCCTTCATCTCTTAGAACCCAGAAAAGAGTGATTCCTCTATCTAACTTTTCCCTTGACAACAGAAATAACAAGCTGACCTCTGCTTGATTATGCCTTGGCATTCACCGGATGTAGGCAGCTATTCAAATCAAAAAGCCCAAGTGTGATAATGGAAACCAAAGACCTACCCCACAAATGAGTGTCCCAAAGTTGAGTTATCAAATCAATTCAAAAGCTCCTAAGTGAAAATCTCTCTATAATCCATAATAAAAGAGCCAGGAATCAGACACTCAGTTTAAGCTATTTATATATCTAGCTTGACAATTCTGCCCCTCCTAGCAGGTGCTACATTTCCATTAAATGCAAATACAGCAGCTTTTGTGACAGGGGAAAATGTCCTGTGATCCATCCTAAGATACATAACTTTGTGGTAGTTGGCTATTTCTCTTGTAATTTGGTAGCTAAAGACCATGCTGATCTTTCCACTTCTCTTTACATCATCAGAAGCAACTGGAGTTTTATTGAAATTATTTCTGCTATTTCTCATGAAGTCAAACAGCAAGCCAGAATCCTTGGGTTCATGACTTCACCGTCATTTGATTACCTTGGGCTCTTTCACCACACAAACATCAGTTATCATTTATATAAAGGCCCACATATCTGGAGCTGGAAAGGGACTTTAGAAACCATCTGGCTCAACCCCTCATTTTACAGATAAGGAAACTGAGGCCCACAGAGGTTGTGATTTGCCTAAGATTGCACAAAATGATGGAATTAGAATTTAAGCCCAGAGCCTCTGACCCTCCGAGCCACTTCTCCTCCTACCATTCCATGCCATTTATTCTAAAGAAAGTCACAGATTTCAAGAACTAAAGCTACAGTCTCAGTTATGGCCTCCTATTTTTAGAAGGAAGCTCTTATCCAGAGAGACAACTGCTTCTGCTTCACAAGGATGCTATCTTCTTTTATCCCAGTCACCAGGGGCAGAAATGTCCATTGGGCTACCTGGTTCATTTCCTGTTTTCTTGTTAACACTTCAGTGCCCATTTGGGGTCATCGTAAACTAAGGCAAGTGGAATAGAAAACTCATTGCAACCATTTGCCCCAACGTTTTAAATGCTCATGTAGAAACTATTAAGAAAGAAAATTACTCTAGAATATGCTCTGGTTAAGACCTTTAAAAGGTAAATATCTCCAATCAGAAGTCATTGACAGCATGACTCTTACATGAACTGAAATCAGAAATTATTCCTTCATGTCACCTGGGTTCTGTTCTGTAGCACAAAGTGAGTCAAATCAGAGGCTTAGACCACCTAGACCTTAGACCACCATTCATGCTGGCAGAAATGGTAATTAGGTGATGTGATCAATGGATTTTGCAAGCCATGTATAAGATGGTCTTTATGAATATGCCTCATCCACGGAAGACAAGGACAAAATTTTCCAAGGACAGGTTAGAATTAGTCCCCATCCTCCATGAGAGCTTGGACACGTCCCTATCAATCGGCCTGGAACATGTTAGAAGGCTATCTATCTCCACTTTAGGTCATTTTTAGAAGAAAACAATGGGGAGCTTTACTTATCTCCTCTTAGAAATTAGTACAAAATGCTGCTGGTACAGTACACAGGAGCTTAGCCCGTCAGCAACAACATAGGTAGCAGAAAGTCAACATTATGGGAAGTATACAGGCTGGTCATGGAAACAAGTGACTTCAGAGTATCTGGCAGGGAAGGGGACTAAGGGAAGGGTCCTAGGCTACAAAACAAGCAAGAGAAGGCTTGATGCTGGATGGTAATGAGGGGAACATAAATATAATAATAACAATAAAATATTAGAGAAAGTCAAATCTTTGGGACTCTATTGCTGATGCATAACCAATTCTGATGAGGGGACACATACCATTTTACTTTGGTGGACAGAAATAGAGATTAAAAAAAGTTTTTATAAATTAAATGTTTCCTTGGCTTTCTTATCCCACCCCCACTGCCACCCCAAGATGTTTTTAGTTTAATATTGCAGAAAGAAAATTTAGGAAGTGGTTGAAAAAAAAGAGACAAGAAAAAATAGAGTGGAAAGGGTGGGAGTTTCCTTGGGCCATTAATGGCAAATATTGGTTCAAAAGCACGTCTAGCATGTAGAATATTCTTGCTGCTATTTTAGCACCCCCAGGAAACCACCAAGGAAGTCTTTTTACCCAATCCGTCCTTCCCCACAACAGGTCTCCCAGGGGCAGGGATGGTGCTCATATCCACTGAGTTCTTAAAAAAAACCCCTAAAACTAACAAATACCTTGGGTTGAAAACTAGAATCATGTTAAAAGTGACTGATGTTTATATCTCAGATCAAAACCCCCATACCACATACCACACATGCACGCGTGTGCGCACGCATACACACACATACATATACATCATGTACCTACCACATATCATACACATATACCCCTACATATCTCACATGCCACATATTATACATACACCCTAGAAATGACACACCACATACCCACATATACATATCACCCATCACACACATATTACACATACCATACGTCATACCGCATATCACATGTCACACACGCTATATACCACACACATCACATACATATCACAAACACTACACACACATACCACACATATCACTCACACCACACATCACACCTACTACAGACACACCACACATCAGCCCCCTCCCACACTCACTATACATTACATACCCTCCATACCCCCCCAACCTTAAGAACTTCCTAGAAACATTAAAACAAAGACCTGTGGACCATCCAAGGGCCCTTTCCACTTTATCCCAACCTGGGGAGGGGTGCCAGAGGGCAGGGACACTCACCACTGGTGATGGAGAAAGAGCAATGTTGCCTATAGACGCCTTCAGCTCGTCGACGGTAGCTGCGCTCTTGAGGACGTCTTTCGATTGCAAAGGTTTAATTTTAATATTAAACTTCTTGTGTGATTCTTCCTCCTCTTCTGATTCACTTGAAGAATAAAAGCGCTTTCCTTTGGTAGGTAGATCACAGTTAAAGATAACACGGCCCTGTGCTGTGTGCAGCGATGATCCAGTAGGATGATAGTGACGCTTACCTTGTGGAGCTATTATCAGGACCGAATGAGACAACGCATGGCAAGCGTTCTGCCAACCTTGCAGCACTACCTGCATGCTGCTGCTGTCGCCCAGCAGAGGTGGCACAGGGACGGAGGGAGAGCTGCTCTCCAAGCCAGGAAGACTTGGGCCCACCACAAACACATTCTGGCTGTGAGACCCTGGCCAAGCCCTTGGTCTCTTAGCGCCCAAACTGACTTCTTAACATTCAAAATCACAAAGAAGGTGGTGGCCAAGTTTCCTCATCTGGGAATTCCCTTTATCAGTGATGTCCCAGGGCCAGTCCACATTCCTATCCCTATAATCAATTTATTCCCTCTCACTGTATCAGGGAAGTAAGGACAGTGGATTTCAGGTGGCCATATGATTTCCTTCTGTTCATTTAACACTTGTTTGGTCTCATGGTGATCACGCACAGACACAGGGCTGCCCGACTGTACCAAAAGAGCAAGAGTGCTTACTAGGTGCCCTTATAGACGAGGCTGCCTGCTCAGTGCCCAAGTGTGCAGGGAGGACGCGCTAGGGAAGCTCTTCCTGACAGTCATAAACAATCTGACAGCAGCTGTTTCTAGCAGAAGGGCCAAGATGGGAGTTTCACACAATTGTTTTTTGGCACACCCTTTTCCTCTGCGAATTCTCTTTTCTATGAATAGAAGAAGGCACATACCTACTCATGAAGTGCCAAGCTGTCCTACTAGGTGTCATCAGGTCAAGTCAACGAGCATCTTTTAAACTCTTACTATGTGCTGGGCACATGCTAAGCATTGGTACTTTAGATGAAGGTAGAATTATTTTAGCAACTTGGTAAAAGCCTAGAACCAGGGGTGGGGAACCTGTGACCTCGAGGCCACATGTGGCCCTCTAGATCCTCAAATGTGGCCCTTTGACTGAGTCCAAGTTTTACAGAACAAATCTTCAAGGCTGCAGGTTCCCCACCCCTGTATCCCCTAATTTATTGAGAGAGAACTAAAGTGGGAGCAGTCAGAAAGCAAGGATATAGCCGGGTTCTTCTGGTCTGATGCTGTAGCCTTCTTCATCGAGCTCAGGAGAGTTCTGCAAAATACAAACACATCCCAAGTCCAAATGACACTCCACACTGATTTCTCCTGTTTACATCCTCTCTTCTAAGGGTGTTTACAAGGATGATCACATCTCTCTTATCCTAAGCACAGGTAACTTTGCAGGAAGAGGAGAGTGGAAGCGTAAAGTACATTTACCAAGTGACAGCATGTTGTCGGGTTTATAAATAATACTGAATTTGGACCCTTGTCTCATTGACACAGTGATAACGAGAAGAATAACAAAGTACATTCTTGGTGAAATGAAACCAAGTGGAAAACTGTGTACCCTGTATACTCCAATATCACTCTATTGCTGTTTACTGTTGAGTAGAACTGAACACAAGGTGGATCCACCTTAGAACCAAGGAGATTCAGTCACTCTGGTACACTGCAGGTGCTTAATAAATGTTTACTGAGTCTAAAATAAAATAAAAAAAATCTTTATTGACTGTCAGGCACAATGTGAGAGAGGAGGCTTGATGGCCAAGGGTAGTCATTGAACAGGTTTACTACATACTTATTAAGCACCTACTTTGTAATAGTAATAATAGCTAATATTTATGTAGAACTTAATATGTGCCAGGCTTTATGCTAAACACTTTATAGATATTATCTTATTTGATCTTTACAACCACCCTGGGAGGTAGGCACTACTATTACCATAGAGTTCATCGTCAAGGAGCCTGTGTTATGCTAGGGATGATACAAAATGTACACAGAGAAAGAAACCCAAGTATATGTGTAGTAGCAGAAAGTCATTTCAGTAAGGAAAGCACTCTACATCAAGGAAGGACATCTATCCACAAGACAGAAGGGGGGAGGGGAGAGCATTCAGGAAGGTGTTAGGAAGGGAGGCTTGAGGTGACTAAAAAGGGACAAGGGGCACTTGAGGAGTTGCAGAAAGAGAGGCTGGGAAGCAGGAAGAATCCCGGCACATGAGGTTGAATCCACTTTGAAGTCACATTGACCCGGGACAGGACAAGAAATAATGTGATAACTATAAGTTTAGGATGAAGAAATGCCTGTTAGAAAGCACTTATTGTCCAAGGGAGATGAACCGTGGAAAGGACTTAACGGTCTCTAAGGTCCTTTGGAGTTCATGGAGTCTTTGTTTCCAAGGACACATAACCTCAGTAGTGCATCTAATTAGAAGAGGAAAATAAAGCCAAACACTGGTTCCTTTATGTTTCACTTAAATTAACATTTACTAAATGACTTTGATGGGCAAGGCCCTTTGCTAGGCATGGGAAACAAAGATACATATGGTATGTTTCCCACTCTGAAGGAACCTGTCATTTAAGACTATCTAATGAGTAGAGGATGACTGTGGTAGCTGCCATGCACCCCGCTCTAAACCACAGCAATAAGAAACATAGGATTAAGGGAGGCTTCTCTCCACCTCCATCAGGATTCAATCTGATTCTGCAAGAGATGAATAAGTAAGAGGGTACAGTAAAAACTTTTTTTTTCCTTCCTTCCTTCCTTCCTTCCTTCCTTCCTTCCTTCTTTCCTTCCCTCCCTCCCTTTCTTCTTTCCTCCTTTCTTCCCACCTTTCTTTTCTTCTTTTCTTCCTTCCTTTCTCCTCATTCCTTCCTTCCTTTCCTCCTCCTCTTCTTTGTTCTCTTCCTCTTCTTCCTCCTCCTCCCTCTCTCTCTCTGTCTCTGTCTCTCTCCCTTACCCCTTCTATGTCATGGATAGAAACTTAGTTTTGGAATTAAGAAGACTTGAATTCAAGTTTTGCCTTTGACACATTCTGGCTCTGTGACCCCAGGCAATTTCTTAGTGCTCCAGGCAACTCTCTAAGTCTCTAAAGATGAATTGTTGATATGCATCAGTAGATGGAGTTTCCACTCTAGCAGCTTCCTATACCCATGAACCCATAGGTCTTTCACTCTCTTCATGGTTTGCTATGACCAAAAAAAAATCACACCCCCAAACCCAAAATGGTGGCAAACCATTTTTAGCTAAGCTGGTCCCGGAGCCATCATACTTTCCAACCCTAACCTCCTCACAGCTTCTCCACTTAGTAGGACTTAGCAGAGTTTGACCTCCATTAGCATGGTTTTCAAGAACTCAGAGACTTCTACATGCCAGGTGTCAGAGTAGGAGCACAATATTGCATCTGGGTCCAAGCTTTGGCCACGCTATTCTCTGGTCATCTAGGGTATCCATCTCCTCCCCAGCTACCACACGACCACATATGTGCCTACCTCTAGAACTCTTCTCCCCCTTCTGGTTCCAGAACTATAATTGAATCAACTTGCCTATTGCTTTTGGAAAGGCCATGCCTATTTATTCCCCTATGGCTGTAACTTTCCAAACAAAATGCCTCTTCCTGGCCACCATTTCTCTTTATGTATTCTCTGCCTCAATTAGAATGTAAACTCATTGAGGGCAACAACTTTTTGCATTTATATCCCTAGCACATAGCACAGTGCTTGGCACATGACAATTGCTTAATTAAAAAAAATCATTCATTTTGTGGAACCGAATTTGCTGACTGTTTACCTGGTACACCCTACAGAATCCTTATGTGACGTGGGAGCTGGGCTGACCCTGGTCAGTGCACTATGAGAGCCTTGGTCCAAATCGCAATAGGGATGAGGGAATGAGCAGACTGACTGGTGTGTGCTTATTACTGCTAGCATTCAAGGGCAGAGGGAGGCCACACTACCAGGACTTTCCCCTCATGAGTCAGCTCAAGCTGTGCCACCTCCACAAAGCAAGCTCTGATGGAGACATTTTGGAGGAAGTCAGATGAGATGAGAATGTGGAATAAGCTCATAGACTGTAATCACTGAAAGCCCTGGATTCAAATCCCACTCCTGCCACTTCTTACCTGGGTGACTTCCCTCAATTTCCTCATCAGTAAAATGAGGGTGCCAGGTGACCTCAGAGACCTCTCCTTTTCAGAGCTAGGATACGATGGTTTAATTCTCAGCTCCAGTCATTGCTTTCTGAAACAGCATGGCCCTTGAGAACCCTGGACTGGGAGTCAGGAGTGGTAAGGGTTTGAACCCTGCCACCTGTGTGACCGCTGGTGAACCATTTCCCTTCCCTTGGCTCATCTATAAGATGGGGATAAGAAGACCTGCAACCACTTACCTCCGCCTAGGGTTGTTGTAAAGATCAGATAAGATGAAGTAAAGTATTTTATGAATCTTAAAGTTCTATACAAAAGTCACAAAAGTCTTATTGTCTGTATGACCTGAGAAAAATCGCTTGCCCTCTCTGAGTTCCAGTTCTCACCATCTTCTTAGGAGACCCAGAAAAAAGAGAGAGGTGAACAGCAAAGCCTGTACTCTTTGTGAACCTGTAGTTTGATTGGTGTGGTCAACTCCAAAGGCAGATGGATAACAGAATGGGACGCTGACATGTGACTTAAGACTCTGCAAAGTGCTTTTCGCAGAGTCTGTACACCAAAATCTCAACAACCTTGTGATGTAGGCACTAAGGCTGTTATACTTGCCTTTTTCAGATAAGGAAACTGAGGTTCTGAGACTTGCCCAAGTGACTTACCCAAGGGTTATACAGCAAGTTGTCAGTTACGGTGGGATTTAAAGCCAGGGCCAGGACACCAAGTTGACACTCATCAAATATGAGATGGTTCATAACTGTCATCAAAGGATGGGCTAAGTAGGAGAGACAGCACTGCCCTTGGAGATGGGCTAATCTAGGCTCAAATCCCACCTCAGACCTTATTAGATGTGTGACCCTGGACAACTCACTAAACCTCTCAGAGACTCAGTTTCCTCATCTGTAAAATGAATGGGGTAGACTTGATGACCTCCAAGATCCCTTGTGACTAAATCTATGATTCTCTGAACTCCATAACTGGTGGTTTAATTTGTTTCCATGATACCTTGACATTTTCTTTTCTTTTTTTTTACCTTGACATTTTCAAAGTGTCACGTATTCCTCATGTGGAATAGCCCTCAGTTGCCTTCTCTGCAAAAGGATGGGAACTGGACCAACTGATCCCTCCTGAGCCCTTCCACATTACACACTCTATGGTTTTTGTCTCCCTTCATGCTAACAAGTCCTGTGCACCTCCCATTTTGAAAATGAGAAAGTGGAGCCCTGGAAAGGTAAAGTGAATTCTCTTTAGTCACCCAGCTGGTTACTAGTAGAGTCAGGCCTAAACTCCACTTCTCCCAGGCCCTAGATAAAGGGGCCTCCCATGTGCCAGCACCCCAGACCAGTCTCCTCCAGGTGGGACAGATAGTTTTTCATTAATACCTGAACCCAAATGCCAGCATACAAAAGCTACTCTCCTGGGCAATCTCTCTGTGACAAGATAATGAACCTTTGGATACTCACATATCTTTCCCAGTCAATCTCTGCATAAAATCCATTCGGGGCGCCATTGCTTTTCTTCTGTAACAAATAGGGAAAACGGTGTTAGAAGAGATGCACTTGAATGGAAAATGGGAACAAACAATAAAGTCTCATCTGCACTTGGCATGAGTTATTAAAAGCCAGCACGGGAAAGACAGGTTCAGGTGACGCTGACCGAGGAATCGTGTAGTGCTGAATGGCAAGGTCAGCTGACCATGACACTGAATAAGTGGATGCTAACAATGGTGGATTTAAAAAAAATGCTCCATTCTCAAAAGGTCTGGGCTATTCTAACATCAGGAGGGCTACTCAGACACATCTGTGCAATCTTGATTCAAGTGTGGTCAAATGAGCAGCTCTGAGAAACGGAATCTAGCGTTCTAAATATAACAGCAGTGGGTCACAAACATCTGTTCATTTTTTTCAAAATGGGGGCTCTGACCTAAGTTTTCAACTTGTTTTACAGTGAATTATCAATTAGTTTTGATCTTTTGACTTTTTCACTATTGATTTGGACCTTTGTCAAAGGGTAGGAGAAGAAATAATAATGTCTAACACTTATTATCAAACACTTTTGAGCTCTTTACAATACACTAGCTTAAACCATTCTATCCTGTTGCTTACTAGTTGCTCTGGTACAAGTTTGGTGGGGGAAGACAATAAAATGGATCAATGAAAGTGGGATTTGGGGATTAACTCTGTCTTTCTACTTTCCGGGTGTCCCTTTTCCTCCATTAATGGGCATAGGATCTAAAGCTGGCAACATGGCAACTTCACTATGCCTGGGAAAGTCTTGGAGTTTCTTCCTGGGCCTTCCAGGGCATCCCTTATATAGCCAGAAGAATCACTCGGACATGATGGGGAAGGTATCAAAATGGAAATCGTAAAACTCCCCTGTTTCCCATGAGAGCATCACACAGGCACAAAAGGAGAAGGACATTCAACAAGGGAGCTACATTCTTGGACACAGAGCAATGACAGGCCACCCTAGCCAAGCTGGGAAGCACGAGAACCAAGGTTGGAGGATCAGCCCTCGTACTTTGCACTCATTAAACAAGGGCCACTCAACCTCTTGGGGACAACAAAATGTGCAGCTGCCATAGAGCCTGACAGATGGGTGGATGGCAGAAAGGCCCTTCATGCCTGTCTAGGGGACCATAGGTTAGCCCCAAAGAGAAGCGGTCATCTCCATCCACTACCATATCCAGGAGGGTTCTTGGGCAGACATAGAACCTAATGGGCTGTGAGGTCATTGGATTAAAGGATAATATAATGAGCAGATCTGGAAGGGAACTAAAGGCCAGTTTCCATAATTCACAGATGAGGAAAGTGAAGTTGAATGAGTTGTCTAAAGTCCCACAGGAAGTAAGTAGAAGAGATGGGATTTGAACCCAGGTCCTTTCAATCTAAATCCGGTATACCATGTTTCCCGACATCACGATCTGCCAGAGTTGGTGAAACTCAGACACCTTATGTAATTAATGGGATGTTTAAGTTATTGTTTATTATCATGGAAAATAAAGTAAAATATTCCCAGTTGGAAAACTCTGGAAAATTCATATTTGGCTCCAGAGAACTTTTGACCAGACTCATGGTTCCACCCTCGAGAGACTGACTGTGCCAGGCTTGCGCTAGCCCAGTGTTTTTCTCTGTAGTGGCTGTAGAGTTCCTGAGTGTGTATAATTCTCTGAGAACCAAAGATCAGGTATGCCAGTGAGACTCAGGGCTACCAGGAAGAGTTGGTTTCCAGGATAATCCTGTCTCCTTCCCAAACCCAACTTGGCTCCCATTTTGGGGCCATGGTAAACAGTAAATTCTCTTTTCTGCTCACAAACCCGGAGTCTTATCAGCATCCATAGGTCTTGATTTGGTCAGGTCTGGGCTAAAAGAGACATTTCACAGTTTCAATGGAAACTAACAAAGAGGATGAGAAACAAAACCCAGTAAGAGTAAAGGGTTTGGGGTAAAAATAGGTCTAATTAAAAACAAACACGAAACACAAACAATAAGCCAGGAAAAATTAAGTTATGCAACATGTGTTCACTACACACACGTATGTACACACACACACACACACACACACGCATACACACAACTGGCTTTGCTGGAAGAATTGGCAATGTTTGTTTTTGTTAATTTTGGTGAATTCCTATGAAAGTCTTCGGTTTGTAGCTAAAAAAAAAAAACAGCCAGCCAGGGATGGTACTAGTGCCTGGGTAGAGCCCTATTTCAAGGTTAAAACCCAAGAAAAATGAATCTCTTGGCTCGGTTCCCTCTGCATGCTGTAGGTGAAGGAAGCCACCAAGGAAACAATTTAGTATATTGGTTTCAAAGGTGGTTCATGTGGAATTATGGGAAGGGATATTTGGAATGAAAGGAGGATAAAAGAAGAAGGATATACATTTTGTGGAGGGATGGTAGGAAACTCTTCCACTCCCATGTTCACAGGGAAAGAAGCTTTCTTCCCATGGAGTTTGAAAACAGCCAAATGGCAAAGTCTAACACAAATTTTAACTTTTTAAAAGGTTATTTACATAGTCCTTCCAAAATGCTCGGTCCCGGCAGGAGATATCTTCTGTGCTTCCTGTGGAGAGCTCAGAGCTTATTGAGTTTTATCTTGGGATCTCAAAGCACTTTCCAAGCGTTACCATTTCTCCCATTGGGTTGGGATTCTACTCAGATGAGCTGAATAGGAATCCTAGAAGAGTTTCACTAATAGAGTTGAGGATAGCTTTCTTGTCCTCAATTCTGGGGAAAGCCCACTGTTTTCCTTAGCCTAACAACCACAACAGCTAGTGTTTATATAGCGCTTTACAATTTGCAAAGTATTTTACATGTGTTATCTCACTTAATGTTCACAACTACTTTGGAAGATAGAAGTTATTATTATCTCCATTTTACAGATGAAAAAAGCGAGGCTGAGAGAGTGGAACTGACTTGCCCAGCTTGCATAGCTAGTAAGTGGCTAAGGCTGGATTTGAACTCCTGTCTCTGTGATTGCAAGTCCAGTTGTCTTTCCACCACACCACTCAGCTGCCTTAGGTTCAGGCTGCATTGATGAGGCCTTTAGAATCAAATTAATGCTGGCTTTGCTTTTGCAGGGTATTATTTCCATTACTGCTAAAGGTTTGCTTACATGCGCCAGATTCAGGTTGTTTTTATCATCCTTCATCCAAAGCACTCCATTGAGCCCAAAATGCTTATGTTTAACCCTTGGAAAATGTAATGGGCTTTTTGATAGCCTGAGGGGATGGGCGTGGTGGAGAATAAGAGTTGACCCTTCCTTGGTTTTTCAATGGCCAATTTGGACACATTGAAGACATTCCCAGGGAGTAGAATTAATATTTTCATGAGTTTCCCAGCCTAGATTTTTACTCACTGTTTCTACAACCCCTTGGAAACTTGAGGCTAAAATCTGATTCCTTACCGATACTTTTTTTCCTCCTTCACGTGCGTACTCTGCTTTGCTATCGTAGGGTGGTTCGTGTGGGCTGGGATGCTGGAATCGATTGGTTTGACGTAGAAAAAAATTGTTAAAATATCTGCTTGTTCTTTTAGACACATATTAAGAATTACATGGAGTTGGCAAACACGGTATAGAAGGAAAAACAAAAAAGAGCTAGGTCGAATGTTAGGGCCTGCCCATCTTGGCAGGGCTCCCTGCAGCCAAAAAGGGGACCTGGGGGCCGTAACAAGGCTCTATTCAGCAGACATGCAGTGGGGGAGGAAGGAAGAGGAGAAGGAGGAGGAGGAGGAGACACGTCCACTTTTCAGCGAGGACCTGATTCTTTATCTACCCAGCATTTAACTGACAAACAGACACAAAGGCACACCAGAAAAGACGATTTTATCCAACATGACATTTCTCTGGTAAGGGGAAGAGCTCCTGACTGGTAACCTCACAGTGGACCCCCACCTACCCTCTTCCCTTCACTCCTATCTCCATTCTGACTGCTGACAGACCACCAGCTGTAGGGATGGGACCCAGCAACTGAACCCTGTTTAGGATTGGCAGACAGACTCTCCCTGGAGGTGTGATCACTCTCTCACTAGTCTTGGGGGGCAGCTGGAAATAGGAACCACCAGGAAAAAGGACATTTGGTTCTATTCTAAGCAGACATGGTCTTTGAGTTGGAGGAGAAGGCTACCAAGACAGATGGTAGTGACAGCTGTAGATACACACGCCAATTGACGATAAGCCAAGCAGAGCCCTCGGTCATTCATGCAGTCTGACACCAAGGAGCCTCTCTAGGGACTATGCTTCTACGGCATTCAGGCCAGAAATGAACTTCTCTTTATGTCTTGGTCTGGTAGGGGTGGTTTTCTGAATTAGAGCACAGGGATTCACTGTGATAATCCTACCAAGAAATAAGTCTAACCCTCCACATATATACCTCTACAGACAGACCCTAGAGTTCTGACTAGAAGCATCTCTTAGAAAAAGATCTACACCCTGAATCCCTCTTCTGATGCCTGAGTGCTCTGCAGAAATGAGCCTGTGTTTCTGAAGTCTCTGAGCCAAGTGCAAGCTATGGTAGATTCTTGCAAGCTCAAAAAGCTTGCAGCACAAGGCTGGTAACTGACTGGTTGCGTTTTGTCCGTGGACCGTTCATGCCACACTTGAGAAGGTTGAGGACAAGATGTGCCACTTGGTGATACATTTTTAAGACACATCTAAGCCGTCAGCTAAGGAAGAAGCCATGGTTCCCCCGTTGATAAGATCACAGCTTCCTAAAGTCATGAAATAAAGTATTACTAACCTAAGGCAGAAGCTAGCCCAGAAACACACCAGCATCTAGTCATCTCCAAGAATCACTATGTTGAACCCCGATTCCTTGCTCCAACCTTCTAAGGCAGCCATGTAGCGGCTAAACCAGGCTTGTGAACTGATGTGGCTACCTAGACTTGAGTCTTGAAAGAAATAAATCTGAGCTTAATAGAAATCAGGAAAACCCCAATAACAACTGAATACAGAATAAACAACTTTGGTTTGGTATTGATTCAGCTTTGACAAAATACTAGCTGCAGATGCTGACTCCTGAATCCTTATGGTGATGGGAAAAGGGTGAGGGTGTGTATGTGTATGTGTGAGATGGGAGTGGGGACAAGGAGGGAAGGAACTGATGAGTGGTTTCTCCAATGATTTTCGCTGGTTAATTATTCCTAAAAGCAGAACTGAGTTTTGTCCCATTTCTAGAGACACTTTGTGAATCCAAACTTCTCCCCTGCTCAGACAAGTCAGTCGATAAATATTTATTAAGTACCCACTATGTGCTAGGCTCTGTGTTAAGTGCTGGGGATACAAGGAAAAGCAAAAGACAGTCTCTACACTCAAGGAGCTCACGGTCTATATACTCAAGAAAAAAGAAAGTTGTTCTTAATTGAAGTTGAATTGACTTCCCTCACCATTGAGAATCCAGGCTGACTTTTCTTAAACAGTAATTAAGTTACTTACATGCCCCATTAAAATATGAGCTCTGTGAGGGCCGGGGCTGTTTTCACCTTGCTTTGCATTTTCGGTGCTTAACACAGTGCCTGGCACACAGTAAGTGCTTAATAAATGCTTGTCCACTGATTTCTAACAAATCACTCTTGAGCCCTGAACCTTTGTACATGAGGAACCTGGAAGGGAATAGTGACCTAAAAGGGATCCTGTCTTACAGTCACTGTTGGCTCGTACACCACAACCTACCTCGGGGATAGAAATCTGCCCCCGTTTCAATTTAAAGTAGCAGTCCCTCAAAGAGAAGAGTATGCCCAGGAATAACCTGGTTCTGAAATATAAGGAGTATGGCACTTTAGAGCAGAGGAAAAAAGGGCCAAGCTGGGAGAAGCAAGAGAAAGCAACCAGCCCTGGAAGCAGCAAGGAAAGGAAGCAATGAAACAGAGCCTTGCAAAGGACAGAACGCAGGGGAGGCGAGAGGACCCACGAAACCCCAGACAGAGAAACAGGGAGGAGACACAGAGAGAGAGGAGGCGAGTACCTGAAGCAGAGTTAAGGAGAAGGCTCTGAGCCAGAAGCAGGGACTGAGGAGAAGTTGGGTCTTCTGGGCCTTTTTTTTCCCCTGCTGAATAGAGCCTTGATTACAGTGTTACCCAATGTCGAGTAGCTACAATTTTGTTTCTTAACAGTTCACGGCAAGACCAACACGGATGCAAAGGGCTAAGTATCTCACGTCATGTGGTGGGGGAAAATTCCTGCCACAGCTGTAATCAACCCATCGATGTGGGCACAATTTTAGAAAAAGAGCCTTTACAACTTTTTCAACATTTTTTTAAACCCTCAGGCTCATTTTAGCTCCCACTCTGAAATAACATTCTGCCTGATGTGGGTCCACTTTAGAACAGCTGTTCCTTTCAAATTGGCTTCTGATTTAGATTGGAAAGCAATCATTTTGGAACAAGGCACTTAAGTGCAATGCAGAGCAAATCCACACCTGCGTCCACAGACTCCTCTCCTGGCCTGAATTCTGGCTGCCAGGAAGGCCTGAGAGGTGTTCTTAAATCCGGGGATAGGCACGTTTTAGCCCTGAAGGCTATCTGTCCATCAAGACAGAAATGGTTTCAAAACCTTCCCCTGCTTTTGATGTTAATATAGAAAATGTATCTACATTCAGGCTCTCAGTCTTGTGGGCTCTCAGAACCACCTGTGGCCTGCAGAAAGTATTCTCACACTTTAAAGCCTTTTGAGAATTTGGTATGAAAGGAAAACCCATTGGATGGTGGCCATCCCCTATATGACCTGCCCAGACTCTGGCCCTACATGCTCATCCTTAGTTCCCTTCCTTACTACTCTCTGGGGCTTTTAGGTGAGGTTCATAAAGGTTATATGCCCTAACACTCACTTGACCAGGAACGGGTTTACTGTTTATGTATCTAATATAGTAAATAAAAACTAGAGATAAGGTCTTAAAAAATCTGTTGAAGGTATCATTGCAGAAGAAAATAAGGTTCACATTTTTTTTAAAGTTGCAGCAAACATCCAAACACAGGCCTACTGAGAAGAGTTACTGAATACTTACGATTGCATCCCTATCTGGCGAGCCTCTGTAACAAAGAGAGAGTGACAGAAATTAGAAGAAGGAATCATTTTTGCAGTTTGGAGAAAAACTGAGAGTTCTACACTGGATGAGTTTCTGCTTGTCTGTCACTCCCATCAGGCCACTAAGGTGAAAACGTCAAGAGGAGTTATAGGTGGATGGAACCTCAGACATCTTCTAGTTTACTCCATTTATTTTACAGAACAGGAAACGGGGGCCCAGAGAAGGACGCAAAGTTCAGAGGATCATGAGTTTATCACTGGAAAAAAGGGCTTTGGAGGCCACGGAATCCAACCCTGTCATTTTACAAATGAGGAAACTGAGGCAGAGAGGGGTTAACTAACTTGGTTAGGGTCACACAGCTAGTAGGTGACTGAAGTGGGATTTGAACTCAGGTTATCCAAACTCTAAGGCTGGGACTCTAGCCACTATACCAAGAGAATCAAGATTACACGTGTGTAACAAGAGGCGGAATTGCAATGTGAACCTTGGTCCTCTGACCTTGTGCTTTTTCTACTGCTTCTCTCTCTCTTCCAAAAAAAGGAATAGCTAATAGTTATATAGTACTTTTCATATATTATATCTCATTTGATCCCCACAACAACTTCATAACATAGGTGCTATTATTATCTCCATTTTATAGATATGGAAACTGAGACTGAGAGAAACTAAGCAATTTTCCTGGGGTCACGCAGTAAGTGTGTGGAACATTATTCAGCTGCTGGCTTTCCTGACTTCTTGTCTATCACTCCCCATCCACTGCACCATCTAGTCACCCTTCTCTATCATGATGGCAGTCATCTTCCCATCCAATTCCTCTCTGTACTGCCCCATTACCTTACCCGCCCCACAACACTGCTTACCACAACCTGCGTTAAACCCTAACGTGGCTGCAAGGCATTTTGTGGTTAGCTCCACCCTCAACTTTGGATTCCAACTTTCCTTTATCTCTTAGCAGTAGCCACAATTCTTCAGTGACATTCTTTTTTCATGGCTCCTTATTCCTCCATCGCAACCTTCTCTTTGCTGAATGTCTTGGTTGAAAGCAGCAGGAAATTCAGGATAACTCTAAATTCAAAACAATTTGCTCCAGGCAGGTGCTATTTAAAGCCTTCCTAAATCTAAGCAATGCAAACAGATATTCTCCATCTCACCTCTTTCCCTGTAAATGAATAATGCTATAATTATCCTTTCCCAAGTGGTAAACTCAATATGGTGACCTTACTCTGGGACTGTCCTCATTTCAAGCAAAGAAAGCATACTTTTAATGAGCTTCTACAAAGAAACACTCTCTCTTAGACAGGGTAGTCTGACTTGAATAAAAATTATAATGACCTTAAGCAGAACAAAGAGGAAAAAGCAGTTAGAAGCCTAGTTAACAGTTCACTTTCTTCTACTGACTAGCCAAGTAGCTTTGGAAAATCAATGTATCAATAGACATTTACAAATCAGCCACTGGGCACCTGGTACTATGCAGAGCCAGGTTAGAAAGTGAAACCACCCACTCAGTCAAGGACATTACATTCATTACAGATGACAACATGAACTTCCCTATTTCTGTCCAGGTCACCACCATCTTTCAGTCACTCAGATTCACAGCATTGGGGGCAGTTACATGGTACTGAGGGTAGAGCTCTGGTCCTAGAGTCAGGAAGACCTGAGTTCAAATCCAGACTTAGATACTTACTAGCTATGTTACCCTGGGTAAGTCAGTAAACCTCTGTGTGCCTCAATTTTCTCATCTACAAAATGGGGATAAAAATAGTATTTCCCTCCCAGGGTTGTTGTGAGGATTAAATGAGATCATAATTGCATAGTGCCTGGCACATAGTAGGTGCTATATAAATGTTAGATGTTATTATTATTATCTTCAATTCCTTACTCTCATTTACTTTACTTATCCAATCAGTTGCCAAATTTTGGTTTGGATTCTATAATATCTCTCACAAATGCCCCATTGTCTCCACCCACATGGCCCAGACTATTGACTGTAATAGCTTCTTGGTGTTCCTGACTTAAGACTCTATCCGCTGTACTCCATTCTTCACACGGCTACCAAAGTGATTTTCCTCAAAAACAGGTGTGACCATGTCATTATCCTTCTAAAATTCCAGTAGTCCCTTTTTATCTCCACTATAAACTAGAAACTTCCCAAGCTGGTCCCAACCTACCTTCCCAGACATCTTACACAGCATTCCTCTCCATGTTCTCTATAGTCCCGTCATCCTGACCCACCTTCCTGTGAAGATTTATCTCCCACCTTTGAGCCTTTGTACTGACTGTTACTAGGCCTGAAATGTTTTCACTCCTCACCTTCACCTCCTGGTTTCCTGCAAGACCCAGCTCAAGTGTCTTTTTCTACATGAGGCCTAACCTGAACCCCCAGGTTGCTGGTGTCTTTCTTTCCAAGGTTATATTGTATAAGCTTTACGTGGATTCTGTGTATACTTATATTTATGTGTCTTTATATGCATTTATACACATTTTGTCTCCCTTGGAAAGTAAGACCTTTGAAGGCAGTGACCATCGCTGTTTTTGTCTTTATATCTCTAGCACCTAGCATTGTGCTTGGCACACAGGTGCTCAACAAATGCTCACTTGATAGGCTGATGAGAAATTTCTATGTAAAATAAATGTAAGGTAACTTTGAAAGAAGAGACACTAACCACTCAGAGGATAAAGAAGGGTTTCATGACGGCACTTGAGCTGGGCTTTGAAGAAAATTAAAGAAGCAGAAGTGAAGCAGGGCTAAGTGCATTCTAGGCACAGAAGACATGCAAAGATGTGGAGATGGGAGACGGAGGGTTGGGGATGAGGAATACCAAGGAGGGTAGTTTGGCTGGACATAGAGAGAGTGAAGATAAATAATGCATACTCATGCTAGATAGGTTGGTTGGAGCCAAGTTGGGACTGAACCAGTGATTTCACTAGGATAGGGAACTCCCAGGGGAGGAAACTCCCTCTACCAATGTAGATTGGCATTTCCTCTGCAAATTTGTTTCCTAGAGCACTAAGAGGGTAAATGACTTGCCCATGGTCCCACAGCCACTGTGTCAGAAGAAGGGCTTGGAAACAGCCCTTCCTGTGGCTGAGGCTGACTCTCTATCCCCATCTTTAGAATCACAGATTTCAAGCTCAAAGAGATCCCAGATGATATCTAGAACAACCTCTTCATTGAACAGATAATGAAGCAGAGATGCAGAGGTCCTGGCCACACAGGCAGTCAACATCAGAGGCAGGATTTGAATTGAGATCCTCTGTCTCCAGAGCATCAGCCTCCTAACTGGATGACCAGCTTCCAGTCATCTGCACAGCCACCCAAATAACCTGCAAAAAGCACAGACCTGACCGTGTTGACATCCTGCTTAAGAAGCGTCAGTGGCTCCCTACTGCCTCTGAGATGAAATATAAAATCTTCAGCTCTTCTATCTCCTCATTATTGATGCTGTGTTCTTAATTAGAAGGTGAGCTCCTTGAGGATGGAGTCCATTTTTGACTTCCTTTGTATCCCCAGAGATTAGCCCCATACCTGGCACACAGTAAGTGTTTAATAAATGCTTATTGATTGACTGATCAACACTAACTCTTGGGAGGGGCAGGATGAACATCCTCCTCCAACACTTTATTTCAGACCTATTCTGCCTATGTTGTTATTGAGTCATTTCAGTCATGCCTGACTCTCCTGTGAGCCCATTTGGGTTTTTCTTGGCAACGATACTGGAGTGGTTTGCCATTTTCTTCTCCAGCTCATTTTACAGATGAGGAAACTGAAGCAGACAGTGTTAAACAACTTGCCCAGGGCCACACAGCTAGTAAGTGTCTGAGGCTGGATTTGAACTCAGGTCTTCCTGACTCCAGGCCAGGCATCTATCAACTGCTCCACCTAGCTGCCCAATCTGGCTATGTTCATATGCTACGTGCAGCTTGATTCCCTCGATAGAGGACAAACTCCCTGAGGGCAGGAACTTTTTTCTTTTACTTTCTTTGTAACCCCAGCATCTAACACAGTGCCTTGCACATAGTAGGTGCTTAAATAATTGATCCTTGATTGATTTCAGGGTCTTATAAAAACCACTAAGAGGGAGCACATTTGTGGCTGGCTCTCACATGTGTTGTTATCAATAGGATACTGCTGTTCAGTTCCCTGAAGAGAAAAGCATTCATAAATGACAGCGTGGTGGACCTTCATTTAGCACCTTCCTTCGTTGTTAAGGAGTCTACAATCCTGAAACTGAACCTGATCTTGAGTGGGGTCAGAAGAACAAATTGATCGTAAAATCATTGAATGTCAGGGAAGGGATCTTAGATGTCTTCTAGTGCCACTCTTCCTTTTGCAGGACTGGCCTAAAGTCACTCACAGCAAGCTAGAGGTAAGGCTGGGACTCAAGCTCCAATCCTTTCAATCCATCATTCTTTCTACCACCCTGCCTAAGCTCTCAGGGCAGGGGGAGGGGGGTGGGGGGTGGGGGAGGAAGCCCTATATCTACTTCTCAACTCACTCTCATAGCCATTGATTTTTTAAAAGTCTCCTTCTTACAGTAGATTCTTAGTGCTTGCTCATCTCCCACCTCCAGGCCTTTGCCTAGGCTGCCAATCATGCCCAGATGCACTTTCTCCCTTAGGTCCCCTAGTTTCCTTCAATATTTAAATCAACTCCCATCTCCTACACAAAGATACCTTTCTTGTTCCCATCCTATCCCAAATCATTTTATATTATCTTCCATAGGCTTTTCTGTGCACATTGTTTTGTCCATATTGAATATAAACTCCTTGAGGGCAGGGACTATTTATCATTCTGTCTTTGTATCTTTAGAATATGGCACATAATAATCAAGCAACATATGCTTATAAATCTGCCAGACACTGTGTTAGGTACTGAGTATACGAGAAAAACAAGAAAGTTCATGTCCTCAAGATGCTTACGTTCTATTGGGAGAGACAACATGTAATATCAAAATGTATACATAATGAAAGGACTGGTCAGTATTCTTTGACCATTGGCCCCAGTTGGCCAACTGGGGCAGAAACAAGCTCATTTAAGCCTCTGCATGGGTCGATACCAGGCAGAACACGTGATACATGTTCTAAAGCCCAGGCCTTCCTTGGTGGTCTCCCATTACATATTCATAATAAATGCAAAATAATTTTGATGGGAACGGACTGTCAGCTGAGGGCATGAAGGAAGGCTTCACATCGCAGGTAACCTTAGAGCTAAGCTTCAAAGGCAACTAGGGGATTCTAAGAGGCAGAGGAGAAGATGGAGTGCATTCCAGGCAGAAAGGAGAGCCCCTACAAAGGCATGGAGAGCAAAGATGGGAAATTATGAGTCAGTATAGTAAGAAATCTAGGTTGGTTGGATAGTAGAGTGTATGAAGTATATGGAGTAGAATAATGTATTTTAGAGGTCATAGCCTGGTTGGGAAAGGCTTTAAACATAGGAGCTTAACAAATGCTTATTGGACTGAATGTGGTTGGGTCTCTTTCATAACTAAATCTCTGCCATGATACTTATTCACCTCCATGTTTTAAAATGTACAACTTCCTCTGCTTTCAAGAATTTGCCATTTCTACTCAGCCTTCATATGTCCAACCTGGCTCTCTGCCCATCTTCCCTTTATTTCTCATCCTTCACACTCCCTCCCTCAGCTGTTAGAAGGACGACCAGACCAGGGGGCCCAGGTGCCACCAAGCTGCTTCTCCTTGGTTAGCTTCGATGTGCTGGTCCTCCAGAGTGTTGCTTAGCAACCCATTCACCAGTTGCCATAGCCCTGAAGATAGCCTGAATCAGCAGTGACAATGACCCAAGCTGCAGACTCCATCTCCACAAAGCACAATGGTTAGTTGATGGATGTAACTGGGCTTTGGGAAGCTGGAGGTTCTTGGGCTTCGTTATAAGGAGAACAATGGGATATCTGAGCAGGAGGCAGGAGCTCGTGACAGATGAGGGTGGTGTGGGGTTGTTGCCTCGTCTTTTAGACTCTCTCCCTAGAGATGGACCATGTTAGGGTTTCCATGTGTTCACATAAAGGGATATGGAAGAAACCCGTGGGTCTCATGTAAGTCATTTAACTTGGCTGGGACACTTTCCTTATCTATAAAATGAGGTAATGGGACTAGATGGTACCCTCTAAGGTCTCTCTCAGTTCTAGTTCTATGATGCTAAGATCCTTTGGCCTTCTGAGGGAAATGAGAAATTAAGCAATGAAGATCCCATTGTCATGACCCAAGGGTCCAATGAACATTTAGAATCAAAGAATCCCAGATTTGAATGAGATCGCTGATAGTATATATCACAAAAGGTTTCAGAATTGGAATCTAGTCCAACCTATGCCCAGAAATGAATTTTTAATGTGAGACACCATCATGTGATTCAAGACCTCTTCCTTGACAAGGCAGCCTCATTCCCTTTGGGACAGCTCTCATGGCTAGGAAGTTTTTGCTGACATCAATCCTGAATGTGTCTCTCTGAAGTACCCACCCATAGTTCCTCATTCTGTTCCCTTAAATTAGGAAGTATAAGTCAATTTTTTTCTGCCTCGTGAAAAGCATTCAAATACTTTCAAATTCAAATACTTGAAGACAGTTGTTATCTCTCTCCCAAGTCTTCTTCTTACCAAACTATAGTTTGCCTCCCTCTTAGTGGTTTCTCACCAAACTTAGTTCCTTCAGTTGGCCCCCTCACGTCACACACTCAAGGCCCTCTTCTGGCCTCTCTCCATTAATCTCTTCCTTTTTCAGATGAGGATGGTCATCTAGCCTCAGTTTAGGAGGAATCACTATCATCCATTTTAAAACAGATCCAATTGGCCCCAAAGCAAAAAGAACAATCTACATTTGTTGTAATTTGAGCTACCATGGTTGGGGGTGGGGGAGGGAGAGAGTGGGGGAGGGAGAGAGCAATGCCAAACCCGCAGCTTGGACCTCTCTGCACTCACTCCGTCTTGTCCAACTGTCCAGATCCCTGATGATCACACACTGGAGAGTGATCAAAAGAGCCACGGGACTCAGAACTAGAATGGATCTCAAGGGTCCTCTAGAGTCCAACCCCCTCATTTTACAGGTGGGGAAACTGAGGCCCAGGGAAAGGAAGTGATTTGCCCAAGGTCACCCAGGTGACCTAGAAGAGCTGGGATTTGAACCTGCTGCTTCCTCCAGGCGACCTAGGTTGGGGTTCTACCTCCAGTTCCATGTGACCGGAAGCAAGTCTCTAGCCTTCATTTTCATCTGTAAAATGGAGTTAATAATGCTTGTACTGTCTATCTTACAGAGTTAATGAGGAAAGTGACCTATAAACCCTATGGCTTTATAGAAATGGGAGAGATAGTGAAGATGATGATGGTTAAATATAGGACATATCTGAGGACTGGCAAATAGATCAGTCTAGCTGAGTTATGTTATATCTAGTCATATATATATAATCATATAATTCTACTAATCATGTAACTTGTATATAAGGATGGAAAAGAAGATTAGAGGCAGATTCTAGACAACCCTGAATGCTAGACTAGAGAGTTTGGATTTCCTTCGGGCAATGGGGAGCCAATGAAGGTAATTTAGGGGAGGCTGGTAGTACAGCAGACAGAGCACTGGAACTGAAGTCAAGAAGACCTGAGTTCAAATTTGGTCTTCAGCTGTGTGACTCTGGGCAAGTCACTTGATCTCTGTTTGCCTCAGTTTCCTTAACTGTAAAATGAGGATAAAAACAACATTTATCTCCCAGGCTTGTGAGAATCAAATGAGACAGCATATGTAAAATGCTTTGAAAACCTTAATATGCTATATAAATGCTAGCTATTATTAGTATTGTTGTTAGTGTTATTATTTTGAATACCCTTACTAATTCAATTTTATTTCCACCCATGACAAAAAAAGCTCTAACTTTTTTTTCTGGTCCTGCTCTCAGAACCACTAACTAGATACCATGCTAAGATGGCTCCAGACTAGAATGGCAAACATGGGGGTTGAGAGTGCTCTGTCTCAGGTACCCCTTCGTCATGGTTGATTGGCTCTGACTCCAAGATTCTAGGATGAGTTGGATTAGGAAGTGGCAGAAAAGTGGGGAAGGTAGTGGGGGATGGCAGAGCCTGAGAAAGGGGTGCCAAGACTCCAGGATTCTGGGGATGGTAGACTAGAAAGAGGAGAGAGCAGAGGCAGTAATGAAGCAAGAAGCAGGGTGGCAGAGGGGCTTGAAAATGCAGTGACATCAGACTGGAGGTCAACAGCAGAGAGGACGCTTGCCTCAGATGCTGGCACCCTGGGACAAAGCTTCACTAACCCAGCTTTAGTTCTGGCTCTGTTCTAAGGAACCATGTAATTAGAGTAAGTCATTAAATCATAGACTCATTGAGAGTTCCTTTCAGAATGTGATCCCTGAAGGTTTTCATGACTGGCTCCCAGGCAAGTTTCTCAAAGCACTTACACATTAGTTTCCTACATTAATGGACACATACCTATTTAGTAGAACCTAGATGCCTCATTTATACTTCCTATCTTCTTCCTAATTCTGATTTATTGTTATTGTTATCATTATTAGTTGTTTCTCTTAACAATGGCAAGTGTGGGAGACAGTCAGGAATAATCAGGGCTGGAGCGGATGACCAGAGTCCATTCCCCTGGCTTCCCTAACTAGACACAAGATTGCCAGTCCCATTGTGGAAGCCTTCCAGGGAATTAGATTCCACAGTTTACTGATCATTTACAATATGAGCTACCAGAAGGCTGAAAAGAATATATGAAGTAATAATCCTGCCTGCCTGTCTTCCCTCCTAGGGACATTGACATGATTCATTAACACATTTTGAGGAAGAAAGATATAGTAAGAGTCTTGTGGGAATTTTTCTTCCCTTTGGTTTGTACCTTTGACTTCTCCTTCTTAGGGAACTCCCAGGGAGGAATCTCCCTCCACCAGTGTACATCATTTTCTGCTCTGCTACGTATGCTGTTAGAGAGATAACTCATGCCAACAGAGGAAGCCCCTTGCCTGGGGTTACAGAGAGAGGATAGATCAAAGGCAGGACTTGAATCCAGAACCACTTCCTGAATCTGAGGCCAGATCTCCTTCCCTGACTCCATGCTGCCTTTCCTGAGCACCATGGAGTCATGAATAATCCAACCATTTGTCAATTTGATACAAGAACACTTGTTAGCAACTATGATAGACCCATCCAAACAGAGGCTACTCTTAATAAGATGGTAGTCCTAGAAAACCTGGCTGGGTTCCATCTTTTCAAAGAGGTCATGATATCCAACTGTCTGTTGAGATGGGAATCTATGGGGAGGTCAATGTTTCCAGTGCCCCCATTTGAGGTACATACGTGGAATCAGTGTCCTTTTCTTTCTTCCGTATTCCAAAGGCCTTCCTTGTACGTTTTTTCAATCCTGTGTAAAAATAAGAGAAAAGACCGATCAATGATCCACTTATCACATCCCTTTTTCCAGGTGTGATACATTCCCTAGACCTATACACTTGAGTAATAGACATGTCTTTATTAAGATAGTTCAATCAACCAATGAACAAACATGTATTAAGTAGCTATTAGATGCTAGGTACCACGCTAGGCCCTGGGCTTACACAGATGAAAATTAAACAGCCTTTGCCTATAAGAAATTTATGTTCTACTGGGTATAAGATATGTAGTTGTATGTATATGTGTGTTTATAGAAATATATGCATGTGTACACACACACACACACATACACATATGTATATAATATACACATACATCTTTTCACCAATAGAATGTAAATCCCTTATAGGCAAAGGCTATTTCATTTTCATCTGTGTATGCCCAGTGCCTAACATGGTACCTGGCACATAGTAGGTACTTAACAGATATTTGATGTAGATGTTTTTCAAGGAAAGAATCATGCAAGTCATTTAAAGAATTGTTAGTGGGAAAAGTAAGACCCTGGCTTACCCCTTGGGTCTGCTTGGGTTTTTGGGGTGATTTGAAGAAACGTATTTCCTCAATATTGGGGTATTACTAATAGTAGGGGAGCTAAAGAGAGCTTTGGTTTCACATAGAAGGTGGTGCCTGAACGGTGTCTTGGAGCAAGCTAGGGATTCCAAGGGAGACAGAGAGAGCAGGAGGGGGAAGGATGCTTCAGACCTGAGGGTCAGCCGACCAATGCAAAGACAGAGCCTCGTCCAAAGGAACAATAAGAAAGCACATTAACTGTACTACAGAGTAAGGAAAGGGCGCAGTAAGTCATGAGGTTGGACACGTAGACTGAGAAGGGCTCTACCCGCCACAGGAAGAGCCGGAGCCACGGTGGGGGAGGGAGGCCCTGCAGGGGATGACATCATAACCACCTTTGGTTTTACTTGCTTTGGTCATGATCCCCTTTGTTCTCCATATTGTATTAACTGGCGAATGTTCAGGTAGAGAGAAGATGGTAAAAACTCTTAAAAGAAAGGGGCTGGGAGAGTGGTGGAGGGGACACATGAACCAAGAAGTATTTTGGAAAGAGTAACCACAGCTTGCGGATCCCATACTGAGCCCCACCTCATTAGTAATGGAAGGAAATGTCACCATTTGTTCAACATTCTTTGAGATTGCTATCACAAACAACTTTGGGTAGGGAAATATTCAAACTAGCTTAATTTTCAAAAACAGTTTCTGTTCAAACAAATAGCCACTCCTTGGTGTATTGGACTGGTATGCTTCTGATCTGATCTTTATGAAAAAAAATACCTAGGCACACATACACACACAGAGAAAAACCGCTTGGTGTGTTGGCAATGATGTGGAATTTAGAGTTTTAGGTCTTGGATTCAAGTCCAGCTTTGGCATTTATTAGCAATGTGATCTTAGGCAAGCGACTATCCCTCTTCTGGGCCCCAGTTTTCTCATCTACAAAATGAGAAGTTTGGAGGAAATGAGCACTGAGGTCCTTTCCAGCTCCAAATCTAGTACCTTGTATTGCCTCTAGTTTTCCTCACATAAAACTATTCGTCATTAACATCTTCTTTCAATACCTCACCAGGACCTGAGGGCGACCCTGGATTCCCAAAGACTATTCCAGGGGAACCCAAGCCCTGGCACAGCTTCAAATACCCACCTGGGGATGGATTTAGGTGGCCGATCTCCAAGCCTAGCGAGTTCAACAGTGAATGAATGAATGGATGGATGGATGGATGGAAAACAACTTATGAAATGCTTTCTATGGTCCAAGCACTGTGCTTGGCTAGAGACACAAATAGAAACGTGAGGTAGTTTCAGCTTTCAAGATGCTCACATTCTAATTTGGGACAACAAATAGGCGAAATCAATATCAGGGCAGAGGGCAAGGCTAGAGAGTCCTCAGGGTGCAATCGTAAGGCACATGTGAGGCCTGGTGGTCATCCATTTTACCGCAAGGATTACAGCTGGCTCCTCCCCGCTCGTCAAAGCTCTGTAAGCAGCCACGTCCATTCTGCAAAGGGAATGGGCCAGGGGCTGGTAGGAGGAGGGAGGGTCATGGATTCATAACCTCTGGGAAGGCAGGTCTCCGGGTAAGAGCAGAGGGGTAGAAGGGACACTCTGGGCTTCCTTCCCATGGAGGGAGAATTGGAGGCTAGCCTTCAGCCAGGAGAAAAAGCAGAAGGTGATGTGAGCCAGGAACATCAAGGAGCAGGGGATCTCTGGGCAGAGAGCAGGCTGGGATGGGTATAAAGATTCCTCTAGTCTGCTCCACTGGGCTTTCCAGCTCCCCAAGGGCACTGTGAGGACTGATTCAAAGTTTAAAGAAGAAGCAGTCCCTGGTTTCATGAAGCTTACAATAGAATAGGATGATAAGACATGTACAGACAGATGTATCTGATAAGTCCGACGTCATAGCCCCAGAAAGCCTCACTAAGCTTGGATGGTAATTGGAAAGGACCTTTGAAATCATCCAGCTCGACCTCTTCATTTTACAGATGGGGAACCCGAAAACCAGGGGGAGGGATGGACATTTAAGTGGCAAGCCCAGAATCGAGGTCTTTTGACCTGGAATCCAGTGGTCTTTCTGTGACATGGCCAAACAGCCATTGTCCCACCATTACCTTCTAACCTTGACTAGCTGTGTGGCTATGGGCACATCACAACTTCTCTGGGCTCCTTTGGGCTCTTCTAACCTACAAAAGGTGGCTTTGAATTGATAGGGTGGCTTTGAAATCAAGGGTATCTTTCCTTTGGGTCTTAGTCATTGCCCACCCAGCTGCCAGGGTCCTGCCTCTAAGCTTCCAGAGAGAACAACAGTCCTTTATCCCTCTTCCTAATTGTAGCCCTGCTCCAGGGGGCATGGAGGGCTTCAGGTCAATGACAGTTTCACAGCTGGAGACTGACTTGTAGCTCAGTGATGGAACAGAGAACAAAACCAAGACTTGCTTGGTGGGCTGTTCTGGATGATGGCTAGGTAGGTTTCTTTATTTTTTTTAAAGACTGTACCTATGGAGTTAAAAAGACCTGGCCTCAATGCAATGGTGACTGGCACCTTTTAGTCTCAGAGAGATTCCTGGAGGGCTGAGGGGTTAAGTAACCAGCCCAGGGTCACATGGTCAGTCCGTATCACAGGCAAGACTCTCAGGCCCACCCTCCAAACATTACAATAGGTCACCTCTCATCAAAGTCCTAGCTGATTTAATTTGGAGGCTCTTTCCAACATCCCCCCAGAATGAGTGACATCTCTATCCTCTCTGATGGGAGTTGGTATAGAAATTCAATTACTTTCCAAGTTGTCTCTGCGTCTCTGTGTGGGGAGATGGCCAAGTGTCCTGTTAAGGGATGCTTCTTACTTCCCTTGGATGATAAGCAAAACCAACTCCTTTCCTCCTCTTCCAGGCAGGGCTTTCTATGAACTTTCCTTTCGTTTCACTGTCATATTTTTAAACCTTCCAATTTTGTTTCTATTAAGAATCCCATAGAATCACAGACAATGAAGGGACCTCAATGGCCAATCCATATGCTAAAGAAATCCCTACTGTAACAAATATCTGCTGAGTGATTGTCCAGCCTCTGCTTGCAGATCTCCCTGGAGGGAGTCAGCCCATTCGGCAGTGGTTAGGAAGCGTTCCTGGTATCAAGTAGCAATCTAGCTATCTGTGACTTCCTCCCACTGTTCCTGGTTCTAGGGACCCTGGAGAACAAGCCTCCTATTTCTTCCATGTTCTAGCCCTCCAAACACTCAAAGCTATCTATAATGACAAGAGATGAGGTTCAGTTGTCTCCTGTAGTGTGTCAGTTCATAGGATGGCACATAGAGACCAGCAGTGAGATTCACAGAGATTGGCATTTAATTTGTATTGATTGCCAATCTAAAGACTTGTTTACACCTTTTCACCAACACCTGTTTCTTCTTTGTATTTCTACCCCTAGCATTTCACACAGTGTCGGATACATAGAAAATCTTTAAAATGTTTGTTCATTGATTAAAACAGAAATGGGAAAAAGCCACATAGAACAGGGAACCATCTGTGTTTTGAGCCTTATTTCGTAAGATGCTATGGTTAAAAAAAATCAAATCACCTGGAAGGCACCACACTCTTCTGGTGACAAAGCTAGGCTGGTCCCAAGACAGCACATACAGATGCACACACTTGCATGAACACAATGCATGCACACACATGCATGCACATGCACATACGCACACACATGTACCTAAAGTCGGTAAGATGAGGACACTAGAGCAATGATCTCTCAGGTTCTTTCCTGCTCTGAGATTTTATGAGAGTGTTATTCTCATTGCTTCTCCCTCATCATGCCTGCATAAGGATGGGCCAACTTTCAGCTCATCACAGTTACTAACCCTCACTGCCTGGTTTCCATTGTACTGCTGAAGAGCCAAGCCTCCACTGATGCCAATAACGGGGTAGCATGATAAGCCCTCTATACTCTAATGAATCATCAGAAGACCATGGCCAACAGAATACATCTGAGGCTTTTTGAGCCCCCTTAGAAAAATCTCTATTAATGGTAAACATTGGTCCAACCATCCTTAACAGTTAAATGAAATGGGTAAAAATGCCCATTGCTCAGATTATGACAAGTAGTTGGGTGCCTGGCTGGGGAAGTAGTCCATCAGTACATCTGACTTGGACAGGTATTGCAGATGGATAATGAACTGGATCCAGAGTGAGGCATATGGAGATTAGGATGGATGACACGTGAGAAACCGTGTGGTTGCCAGCAACAGTAGAGGCTCTCCATTGAACACGGATCTTGTCTTGGCGATGCAGTATGTTTACAAGTCCTGGGATACGATGATCTCAGCAGAACGAGAAGGATGGAAGACCTGAGTGGGCAAGGAAAGGATGGCAGCTGTGGCCATTAACTAGTGAAGTGGCACAGCAGATAGAATGCTGCACCTGGAGTAGGCAGAACTGAGTTCAAATCTGGCCTCAGACCCTGGGCAAGCCACCTCACCTCTGTCTGCCTTAGTTTCTTCATTGGAAAATGAGGATGATAATAGTACCAAGCTGATAAAATATTAAAGTGCTCTATAAGTGTTAGCTATTATTATTATTAGCAAAAATTGTTTATTTGCAATGAGTAGCATAAGTGATGTTAATGAGAACATGTATGACCAGATACGGAAGTGAAGTTGTCATCTAGTGAGAATGAGAGACAGCTAAAATGGTCTATTGCCACTGAAAAGACTAGCAAACCAGCCTAGCTGGAGCAGTAAGGCATCCTGAAGGAGAGACAGGAGATGACAGCTAGGTGGCGCCATAGTGCACAGAGTACTGGGTCTAGAGTCAGAACGACTCATCTTTATGAGTTCAAATCCAGCCTCAGACACTTACTAGCTGGGTGACCTTGGCCAGGTCACTTAACTCTGTTTGCTTCAGTTTCCTCATCTGTAAAATGAGCTGGAGAAGGAAATGGCAAGCCACTTCAGTATCTTTGCCAAGAAAATCCCAAATGGGGTCATGAAGAGTTACACTCGACTGAAAAACGACTGACCAAAACAACAACAGTTCATGGTCTCAGGAGAATATAACTGCTGTGGGGGCAGCTAGGTGGCACAGTGGATAGAGCACTGGCCCTGAAGTCAGGAGGTCCTGAGTTCAAATCCAGCCTCAGACCAAACACTTGACATTTACTAGCTGTGTGACCCTGGGCAAGTCACTTAACCCCAATTGCCTAAATATATATATATACGTATATCTATACGTATATATACACACACATATATACGTGTATATATATATACATATATATATATGTGCTGTGAAGGCAAGGACTGCCTTCATTTTTGTCTTTGTATCTCAGAGACAAGCACAGCACCTGAAAGCCTGGGGGGTGGGAGGGGCACTTTATACTTCAAAAATAAATATCTACTGAACTGAACAGCCTCAAATAAGCTCAAAGCCTCCAGTCAGTTGGGTGGATGCTTTTTTTTTTTTGCCAGGCAATGGGGTTAAGTGACTTGCCCAGGGTCACACAGCTAGTAAGTGTTATGTGTCTGAAGCCAGATTTGAACTCAGGTCTTCCTGACTCCAGGGCTGGTGCTCTATCCACTGCACCACCTAGCTGCCCTGGGTGAATAATTTGGTAATGAATTTATGAGAAAACACAGACAAGACATGATTAGAGAATAAGGCATTAAGAAGAGATAGCATTGGAAAGAATATCCATGCCATAGAATTTCCACATCCTACAAAAAATCAGTCTTATCACTCTGTACATTCTCTTTTCATAGAATGATAAAACCATAGATTTACAGCTTCAAGGGTTCCCAGAGACCAAGACCAACCCTTTCATATTACAGATGAGATAACTGAGGGTCACAGAGGTTAAATGACTTACCCAGGGTCACACAGCTAACACACATCTCAGTCGGGAAATGGCTCATGAGTCACAGCCGGAGAGTTCCTTAGAGTCATATGGGTCAACCCCCAATTTTACAGATGAGGAAACTCAGACCCAGAGATGTAAAATGACTTGCCTGAGATCACACAGACAGTAAAAACAGAGTAGGATTCAAACCAAAGTCCTCTGGAGGTGAATTCAAATCCAGAACTCTTTTCACTAGAGCATGAGAATTCCAGGAAGGTCCCCAGCATGTTGGGTGAATCCCTAATGGATGATTTATGAGAGGATATAGATAAGAGTCACCTAAGGATGGGCAGGCATGGGTTGGTTGTGATCTGCATCACTGCATGGACTGACCCCATTGATGAGATTACAGAGCCAGTAAAATGTCAAAGAATGCTACAGAGATGTAGCTCACCCAGATTCTAGATGGGCCATTGTGTGTCACTATTTGGCCATGAAAGGTTAATGTGATTACAACAAAGTGAAATTCTCAGCCTTTAAAATGGTCCCAGAAGCATGCCCTCAATTACAAAGATAGTCATGATGGGAGATGGCTACAAAAATCATATCAAGTGACTCCTGCCCCTGGGAGCGCTCAGAGACTTCTGGTGACCAGCGGATACAATCTGGGGTCTGGTTTACTGAGTGCGATTGGTGCTTTTACTGGAACTTGAGTTTGGGTGAACTTGGATCAGCCAGAGAAACCCTACCACTCATGAGTCAAGTTGAAACCAACTATGGAACTCCAAGGACCCACTGTTAGAAGGACAGCTCCTGACAGTCAAGACAAGAGGCTGCTATGTTGGACCAAGGTCAGTGCCATTCTGCCATCACCAAGGTCTGCCTGAAATCCAGACCATGGTCATCCTTGTTCTCAGATGTCCAAGCAGGAGCAAGCTTTTTGAGAAGGGTTTTTGTTTTCTTATTACCATGAATCACCAGAGGGACCACGTATAACTTTGGCTTCTTCCCTAATAAGAATCAGTCTTGAATTCCAAAACAAGGAGGGCTGGAGAAATATTGAGGGTTCCTGAAGTATGGGCTGGGTGCCTCGGTTGGTCTGTAGCGTCCCCAGTGATTAGCACAGTGCCTGGCACAGAGCAGGCCCTTAAAGGCTGGGTTTTGGGGATGATTGATTATCACACACGTAGGCTTCTTATAGTAACCTGAGTGCTACTTGAACATTCGGACAATCGTCAATATTTCAGCACTTGTGTTTACGACCCCCAGAGGGAACAATGAGAAACATAACGAGAAGGGTCAGTCCAGTGCAAATTGCTTATGCCTTCTTCCAAGCCCCATGAGTCAGTCAAGTATCTCGGGTGAACTGAGTCATCTGTTATCTGGTTCTGAGGCCACCTCTCAAATACAATCATCTTCCAAGCATCAGTTGAGAGTCACTCCCTTGAAGGCACTTCGGCCTTCCAAATGCCATCTTTTATACAAGTTCATTCTTCTCTGAAAAACAGCCCTCCTGGGGAAAGGCGGGGGTTATGATAACAGTTGGCATTCAGAGTCATCCACTGTGACATTTAGAGAACGCCTGCTTGTCTCTCGTTCACTGCTCGTCTGGGATTTTGTAGCCTGGTACTCTCTCACCTCCTCACCAGCTCAGAAGGCAGGAGCTCCAAAGAATCCTCTTCTTCCATCGTTTCCCGGGAGGGCAGTGTGGCCCGGTGGGCAGAACTTGCTGCTAGAGTCAGAGGACTTCAGTTCAAACCTTGCCCCTCTCTCTTATTACCTGAGTGAGGCTTTCCACTAAAATGGGTCTCAGTTTCCTCTTCTGTAAAACAAGGGGGTTAAACAGGATGGTCTCTGATGTACCTTCCAGCTCCAGGCCCAGGATACTATGACCTGGGTGCTGAGCCTTGGTTCTGCCATCACAGACGGCAGGACTTTGGGCGAATCGCATACCCTCTCATCCTCTGGGCCTCAGTTTCCTCTTCTGAAAAATGAAAGGCTTGGACTTGACGGTCTCTGAGGAGCTTCTGACCCTTAACTGACTTCTCCACGCCAATCTGGCCCAGGTGGTTAGGTCAGCCCTGGCCTCCCAAAGAGCGATGAATTCTCCAGCCTCCAACTCTGACTCAAATTACCTGAGAGTATGTTGGGAGCCACTTCTCAGCCAACCAATTAATCGGCATTTATTTAGTGCCTACTATGTGTCAGGCACTGTGCTAATCGTTGGGAATGAAAATACAAAAGCAAAAGAATCCCTGCCCTCAAGGAGTTTATGTTCTAATGGGGGATACTGCATCGAGCAATAAACACGTCTTAAGCACCTACTATGCGCCAGGCCCTGTGCCTAGCACTAGGGATATAAGAAGTGACAAAAGACAGTCCCTGCCCTCAAGGAGCTTAGATTCTATCAGGACAACAATATGTGCATAACTAAGAATAGACAAAACAAATAAAAGGCAGTTCTTGGGGTGGGGAGAGGAGCCTGCCCTAGCAGTGAGGGAGATCAGGAAAGACTTCAAGGAGAAGGTGTCACCGAGGAGAGTTGTGAAGGAAACTAAGCATTCAAAGGGGTGCAGGTGAGATGGGATGGCATTCCAGGTATAGGGGCCAGCCAGTGCAAAGGTGCAGAGATGAGAGATGGAATATCACCGGTGAGAAAGAACAAGAAGACCAGTTTGACAGGGGCATAGTGTTTGGGAAAGGGAGTCATGCATGGAGAAGCTGTAAAGGTCAGTCTGAGTGAGGACGTGAGGGCTTTAAAAGCAAAACAGAGGAGCTCAGATGTCCGCAGGTGGAGAGGATTAGAATCTACCATTTCCAGGAACAGCTGGACACTTCTGTACACTCGGGACAGTTTTGCAATGGAGGCTACATTCTTTCAGCAGCTGGAATAGTGGGAGAGGGGAGAGTCCTGGGAGGAGAGAGAGTTGACTGGAAATTTGAAAGAATGTAGATGGTGGCCCCAGGAGAGGGGCCTTCCTAATGATGGGAGTCTGTAGATTTGGGAAAAGCAGGTCATGTTCATATAGAACTTTCAGGTTGCTCTCTTCCCCACAATGATTCTGTGATTAATGTAGTATTAATATCCCCATTTTACAGATGAGAAAATTGTGGCTTGAGGTTCTAGTGATTTGCAAAGGACCACAAAGCTAGGATCATAGGATTATAGATTTAGAGCTGAAATAAGTTTATTAAGCACATATTTGCTGATAGCACAGTGCCAGGTGCTGGGGATACAAAGTCAGGAATGACCCAGCCTCTGCCTTCAAGAAGCCTCCACTCCACTAAAGTCATATCTAACATTTAAGGAAAGGTGGAATTCCTTACTTCAAGATCTGGGATTTGGGGGGGTGGGTTCGTTCTACAGCAGCAGGTCTCCAAGCGGGCTGTCTCCTAGCCTTAGCCTGCACTTCTCCTCTCTGTTTCACGAAAACCCTCGTTTCCGCCAAGGCTCAGCTCAGTGACCTCCTTCTGCGGGAAGCCTTTACTGAGCATTGTAATCTTTCATACCAGACCAGAAACAGTTTGCATTTCATTTTTATGCGTATCCTATTTACTCTTCAGGTTATTCCCACCTTTAGGGTGTAAGTCCTCAAGGTCTTTTTTGTCTTTGAATTCTCAGGGCCTAGCACAGTGCTGGGAGAACAGGAGGCACATCAGATCATGAGCTCCTCAATAGCCTGGACTGGCTTTTGCATTTATTGTATCCTGAGTGATTAGTGTGGTGACGGGAGGAGGCACTTAGCAAACACTTGTTACGTTGGACTGATAAAAATACTTTGCCTCTGCCTAGATCAATGAGATACTGGGAGGACCAATGATAAATAATGGCAAAGACTTAAAATTACGTATGAAGCTAAAATACTACATAATATCCCAAGTTTAATTATATTACAGTTCAAATTGTGATATGCACAATGGAAAGGCTGGCATATGGCAAAGGGATCAGACTATTCTGTTTAGTCCCAGATGACAGGACCAGGATTGGGGGGTAAAATATGCAAAGAAGTCACTTTAGGCTGGATTTCGGGAAAAAAACTCCCTCAGCACAGGAGCTGTCCCCAAGCAGAATGAGCCACCTCAGGAGGGGGTGGGCTTGTCTTCCTTGGAGGTCTCCAAGCAGAAGCTGCATGACCACTTAGCAGGTATGTTCTCGTGAGTATTCTTCCCATTTGTGTTGCACTGGATGGGCTTTGTGGTCCTTTCAGCTCTCAGATTCTGTGATTCTCTGAAGAATAAACCTGATGTTATACGGTGAGGGATTTGATAAAACCTTGAGGGTGGGATGAAGAACAGAAGGAAAAAATAGGGTGAGGAAAAGGAGGCTCTGAGGATTCTATTTTCTTAAAAGTCACGAAGTTGGACAAATTCCAGAAGACCAGAGAGCTCGAGAGAAACATAAAACTTGTAAATGTGACCCAGAATGGAGCTGCGGACTTCAGAAAACAGTCAGCACAGAATATGTTCTCATGTAGCCAACCGCCCTGCCTGCCACGATAAGCATAAGGTGTTGTATTGGGGTCAGCTTCAAAATGCCAAGAATGGGCTGCTATAAACAACGCAATGAGAACTCATTAATTATCAAAGAAACTTGACAAGAAACAGGGAGAGCTGAGATTCCGAAGCCCATGGCGTGGAAGAAACAGTCGCCGGAGGGGAAGGGGCGTCTTCTGGCCCACGCACTGAGCTCCCCGAAGGTGCCAAAGCCACGTGCTCAGGCAGCCGGTCACCTGGTCCCAATCAGATGGGCGCTTTGGCACATGGTCCTGGGAACCCCTGTGCGTCCCCCTCCCAGTCTTCAGAGGAGTCCGCAGGCGGGAAACATACAAGCAAGGAGATTTCTCCCCTCCATCTCATGGAACTGCAGAGCAGGTGGCCCATTTGGGATTTCATGCGAAATGCCTCCAGGGTGCCATCCCACATAGTCTTCCTTTAAGGAAAAGAATGGTGTCTCTGTCCTCAAGGGCACCAGGGGGCGCCATAATGCACAGAGCAGGAGACCTAGAGTCAGGAAGATCTCTGAGCACAAAAGTGGCCCCAGGCACTCCCTAGCTGTGTGACCTTGGGGAAGTCACTTAACCTCTGTTTCCCTTGGTTTCCTTATCTGTAAAATGGGAACAATACCTCCCAGTGTTGTAAAGCTCAAATGAGATCCTCATAGCACAGGGTCTATCACATGGTAAAACACCATAAAAATGTTTTTATTATTATCATTGTTGTCGTATTGCACGATAAGTTGATAAGACTGAAACAAATAACCACGTTACACATTTTTTAGTGGAACTGTGATCTTGGGTAGCCCATACAGGACAGACGCTTCACAGCGGGTGGCTTTTGTGTGGAGTAATGAAGTCATGTACACAAGGTGCTTTACAAACTTGAAATGCTGTATAAATGTTGGTGATTATCATATCCGGGGCAGATGTTATTATTAGGACGGGCAGCCTGGAGAGCCGGGGCCTCCCCTCCTTGGAGGCCTTCACGCAGAGGGTGGGCGACCCCTTGGTGCCGTGTTGTCACGGGGATGCCTTTGGTTGGATGGGATGCTTGCTGGGGGCCCCTCCAGCTCTCCGATTCTGTGAGTGCTTTATTGTTGGGGTTGTTGCCGCTGTATCTGCGACATACACTAGAGAGAAAAAGGAGTCAAGCCCAGAAATGGATGGGAGGAAGAGAACAGCATGGAGGGATTTTAATGACCCCAAGCTGCTCTCTCGGGGGAGGGCGTCATCCCTTTAACACAGTTTTCACCTGGACACGTAATGTGGCCATGAATCTTGGAGACCCTAAATCCCTGAACAATCCACGATTCAGGTGACCCGAAGGGGTGACGGAATGGTGAGTGCGGCGAGGATGCCACATGTTTCCAGTGACTTACGAGGTGTCAAGGAGATAGGATTGAAAAAAAAAAGCAAGTTAGGATTTATATAGCACGTTAAAGTATGCAAAACACTTTACATATACTATCTCATTATCACAACACCCTGGGAACGAGATATGCCAGGGATTATTGTCCTCATTTGACAGATGAGGAAACTGAGGCTGAGAGAGAGAGGTTAACTGACTTCCAGGGTCACACAGCAAGGGACTGACTGAACTCAGGTCTTCCTGATTCCAAGGCTAGCGTTCTATCCATGAAACCACCTAAGAATGAGGAACGACAGATGGGTAACCTGGTATCCATGAAATACATGTATGTGCATATATGTGTGACATGTCAATACACATGTATATATGTATATGTATACCTGTGCACACATGTGTTTATGCGATACATCAATACAGGTGTATATATGCATGTCTACACATATGTGTGTGACGTGTCAATGTATGTCAATATGTGTGTGGGCATATACACGCGTATATATGCATGTTTATGATCTACCGACACACATGTATATATTCATATATACATGTGCACATATGCATGTGATATATCAATACATATGTATACACATGTATACATGTATACATGTGTTTGTGATATCAGCACACATGTATATATGTATGCGTGCATATATGTGTGTGATATATAAATACATGTGTATATGTATGTGTATAAACATAGGCATATATGTGTGTATGTGATATATCAATACAGGTGTATATATGTATGTCTATACATATGTGTGTGATATGTCAATGTATGTCAATATATGTATGGGTGTATACATGTGTATGTATGTGTGTTTATGATATACCGACACATGTATATATTCACATATACCTGTGCATATATGCATGTGATGTATCAATACATATGTATATATGCACGCATACATGTATA
>NW_020954582.1:12031651-12031800 GCF_900497805.2 Vombatus ursinus
TATGTATATAAACATAGGCATATACGTGTGTGTGATATAGCAATACATATATACATATATCATATACACACATATATACCTATATATGTATATACATATATACAGATATTCACATGTGTGTATATATAGAGAGACAGAGGCAGAGAGAG
>NW_020954582.1:12031900-12062731 GCF_900497805.2 Vombatus ursinus
CAGATATTCACATGTGTGTATATATAGAGAGACAGAGGCAGAGAGAGTACATGTATAGATTTAGAGTTAGCAAGGACTGAGTGTATATGTGTATGTCTATACATACACATATACATATACATTATATGTGTATGCACACACATTATAGAATATATTACATGTATATATGTGATATATACTGATACATATGTCCTCATATGTGTGTATATACATATATACACGCATATCATATATATATCTATATATAGTATGTGTGTGTATGTATAGATTTACAGTCAGTAGGGACTGAGTGCATATATTTGTATGCATATGTATATATGTGTGTATGTACACTTACAGATGGGGAAACTGAGGCAAACAGCATGAAGTGAGTTGCTCAGGGTCACACAGCTAGTAAGTGTCTGAGGTCACATTTGAACTCAGGTCTTCCTGACTTCAGGCCTGGTGCTCTATCCTCTGTGCTCCCTAGCTGCCCCAGCACCACCACACACACCCTTCTATAGGAAGTCTTCCAGAATACTGGGTGTATCTCCTAGGGAGAATCCATGGTAGAAAATAGGGTTAGACTTTCACAGGCCGGGAAGGAATGAATAAACAGGCTGGTGTCTGCACTGCAGGAGGAATGAGATACATGAGGTCACTGGTTCGCTGAAGAAGGAGATGAGCAAGAAATATTATTCTGTAGGAAGGGAAAGAGCCAAGCTGCCCCATTCAGGGCCTGATTCTTAGGGATTCTTAGAAAATGTAGCCACCAGACTTGTCCAAGGAGCAGTTTGGAATGTAAAAAGCAGGATTCACACAGCAGTTACTCCGTGGAGATAACGACTTCCAGAATCACAAAGGCAGTATTTTTAATAAGCTGGAGACCTCTTCCTTTAATGTGCCAGCTGTTTTCATTGCATTTTTTCACCTTGAACGTTTCTTTGATTTTTCTTCCAGGAAATAAACCAAAATGATTGAATGAACCATAGTTTGTTTTTCACCCCTCTCTCTTCCCTTCTCTCCAAGGCCCCAAGAAGCTAGATAACTGTGTTTCATGCTCTCTTGCACTGAAATCCATTCTCTGGGCCAATAAGAAAAGACTCCGCAGAAGTTCCTGCTTGTTGGTTTATGCAGGCGTAAATACGCATCTGGCCGGTTTTTCCTCTATGGGGCTGTTTGCTGCTAGGATGAAGCTATCGGTCTGTCCCTGTGAGGTGGGAGAGAGACCTTAAGAGCCCCAAGGTAGGACCCACCCACTTCAACCCAGAACTGTCTGGAATCCAACAGACTCTAAAGTGTTCCCAAAACATGAACACTGGAAACCCCTTCCCTGCAGCCCCTCAGTGCATCCTGTCCACACTTTAAGTGATTTTCATGAACATCCATCATCCTGTCTCCAGATTATGATGAGCTCTGAAAACTTGGCTAGGCTGATCCTCTGTTCAGAGGACAAATAAGTATAGCACAGTCTTACACAGATGCATATGAATGTATGTCTAGATAGGAGTAAGATTATAGATATCTAAGTGTAAGTGTATGTATGTACGGGTATATGTATGTATATGATATATGGATATCTTTGTGTGTATATGCCTATATGTGTATGTATGTGTATATATATGAAGGTGTATGTGTATGTGTATGTACATATATCTATCTATATATAAATATATTCATGCTTAATTGTAGCCTTCTAGGGTGGGGAGAAAGGGGGGAAAAGAGAACAAAGTAAAAAGTGCACAGCAGAGAACAAAATAAAACTTACAAGGAAGCAAAGAAAAGATGGACAGCTCTCACCACGATGTAGAGTATTTATTATATAGGCTTTCTTGAAATGGAAATTTATTGCTGTACATTTGGAATCCTCTCTCATGCTCTGCTATGCACATGGCAATGCTTTTTTTCTTATTTTGTATTATTTTAGTTTTAATATTGAAGTTTGTTTCTTTTTTCTTTTCTTATTTTGTATTTAAGTTTAAAATTTAAAAAAAATTACAAAAAAAGAGCATCTAGGTGGTACAATGGATACACCTTTGGACCTAGAGTCAGAAAGACCAGAGCTCAAAGTGTGCCTAGACACTTATTGCTGTATGACCCTGAGCATGCCACCTTAGCGCTGGCTGCCTCAGTTTCCTCATCTGTAAAATGGAGATAATAATAACACCTACCTTGCAAGGTTGTTGTGAAGGTCAAATGAGATGATATTTGTATAGCACTTGGAAAACCTCAAAGTGCTATATAAATGCGATTATTCATTTAATAAGGTCATCTAGGTACAAGGCAGAATTTAAACTCAGGTCTTCCTGACTCCTTATCAGACACTCCACTGAGCTACGAGCTGATAATTACCCGCTATTGCTAGCAGGTAAATATAAAATTTGGCACACAAAACCAGCAGAAGGAATTCTACCGTCCCATCCCCATCTTATTTGAAATAGAACACTGCCAGGCTCTAAATGAAATTTTTCCAGCTCAGGCTATGTTGACCTCCAACGAATGAACAGCTAAATAAATACTCCTGGAACCCCAGCTGGTTCAAATGTTGGCATTGTAAGGATGCGTGAGCAATTGTTTTTCTTTTCTTTTTTTTTTTTAAGTCACAATCATAACATCACAGAATTTGAGAGTCTGAAGGAACCACAGAGCCCTTCAATTCATTTCAATGAGGTACGCGTTTCTTAATTAACCACCATTCCCCAGGCCCTGCTGGTGTTAGGGATACAATCACGGCTGTAAAGAGAGTAGGTCCTACGGGGGAGGCAATGTGTCATTATACTTGCCTGCATCAGGAAATACGGAATACGGGGATGGGGACCAGACCTATGGCAATTTCATTGGTGCAGCACATTCCCACTACTAGCAGTACAGGTCAGCTCTTTCTCTACACCTTCTCGTCTTAAGACAGTTGACCAGGGCACCGAGAGGAGGTGACTCAGCCAATACCTTGCTAGTATTTGTCAGGGGTAGGACTAGACCCCAGTATGAGGCCAGCTCTCTCACCATGATGCCACATTATCTACAGGGAAGACACAAAGTACTTTCTGGAGGTTGGGAAGGTCTTAATTACCAGTGGAATCCAGGAAGGCTGCCTATAGGAGGAAGTCCCTAGGAATATAGGAATCAGTTTTATTTTTTCAAAAAATAGAGTTTTCTATTCAGTATCTTCCTCCACCTGGAGGGTTACTCAAAAGTAGATTTCATCTAATGGAATTATTTCTTGGCTGCAAGAACTAAAGCAATCATTTGATTTCGTTAATCCAAAACAGACTGAGTTAATTGACAAGCACATAATGTAATGTATGGACCTCAGTGCTGGCTTGGTAATGTCCAGTCATCATGAGAGTTACTGGATTTCTGTCAGACATGATCGAGACTCTGGACATAACAGTTCTTCCTCTGAATTTTTAATCTAGGTAATATAATGCAGTCCAGAAGTTATCGTCATAAACGGGCTAGTGTTTTCTTCCTCTTCAAATGGTCACATACATACTTAGCTATGTAACTATCCACCCCTTCCCCAGCTAGAATGTAAGCTCTCTGGGGGCAGGGACTGTTTTCCATTTTTTCTTTGTATCCCAGTGTCTAGCTTGGTGGTTTGCACACAGTAGATGTTTAATGACCACTTGTTGGATTAGATGGGATTCCACAAAAATCAGTCAACCACCCAACACCAACGTGCTTCGGCATATTAACCTGTGACATCAAAATGGTGTACTTGGGAGTGACCATCAGTAGTTTAGACAAGTCCAGTTCTCAAGCTTTCTTGAACCTATTTTCAAGTTTTACTGATTTTTGTTTCTTGTTTATATTCTAAAGGTTAATACTAATCCACATGGCACATTACTTTTCTTTTAAACATTTATTTACTTTAATGGACCCAAGATTTAGTATGATTACTTTCAACGAGCATTTATTTAATGTCTACTATCAGAATTTGGGGCAGCTAGATGGTGCCATAGTGCACAGAGCACTAGGCCTACAGTCAGTAAGACCCATTTCCTGAGTTCAAATACAGCCTCAGAATTTACTAGGTATATGACCCTGGGCAAGTCACTTAACCTTGTTTCCCTCAGTTTCCTCATCTGTAAAATGAACTGGAGAAGGAAATGGGAAACCACACCAGTATCTTTGCCAAGAAAACTTCAAATGGGCTCATGAAGAGTCGGACATGACTAGAAAATGACTGAACAACAAATCACAGAATTTAGAGCTGAAAGGAACATCACTGACCAGCCCAACTATATACAAAAGGAATCTCCACTATCAAGTGCTTGAGAGGTGGTTTTCCAGCTGCTTCAAGGCCGGGGGGGGAGGGACTCACCACCTTGCAATGGCCCATTCCACTTTTGGACATCTCAAATTGTTAGGAAATTTTTCCTGAAATGGAGATGAAATATGTATGGGAATATATATATATATATATATATATATATATATGTGTGTGTGTGTGTGTGTGTGTGTGTGTGTGTATATATGTATATGTGTGTGTATATATATATATAGGTATGGGTGTGTGAGTGTGTGTGTGTGTGTGTGTGTGTGTGTGTATTTCCTTTTATGCCATTTCTCAAGTATACATCACTGTTGGTAAGATTACACAGCTACATATGCCCACTAAATAGCTTCCATTGCTTTTGATTCTTCTTGGATTGAGAAGTTCCATGTTAATGGGGAACAGTTACTTTGGTTTCTTAAGGAGGATTCTTGGGATAACCACCTCTCCTTCCCATTGATCAACGTCTACGTTTAATGGGCCAATAAACAAAAGTGAGTCAAGTCTCCCATAGGATAGTGTGCAGTAGGGAAAGAGGGTTGGATTTGGAGTTGAAGGACCCGAGTTCAAATCCTGATTCCTCACCTACTCCCTGTGTGACTGTGGGCCAATTATTTAACTCTCTTGGGCATTAGTTTCCTCATCTATATATATATATGAAAAAGGATGTTGACCTATTTGACTTCAAATTTCACTTTTTTCAGCTCTAAATGTGATCTGACTACTACCTCACATATTAAAATCACCCCCAACCCCATTAATTTTTTTTTGGAAATGAAAGTCTTCCTTTTAGATAGACCTAGTCAGGGGTGTGTTAATAGACATTTAAGAAAAGGCTCTTTGAGAAAAATGTATGAAGAAATACTTTTAAGCTAGTCTGAATCATTATAATTTTCCGTATCACTTTCTTAAATCTAGACAATCAACAAAACAACACATCAAACCTTGATTTCTAAGTTATGCTGATTTTTAAGGTACAAATGATCACACAGAAAATTCAAAAATCAAGTCTCTCAAGCCAGTCTGAGCTGCCTCTGGCACTCCTCTGCCTAGAAGACCCATAGGGCTGGGGCTCAGGAGGAATCTGACAGGTTACTTTACTGAGTCAACAGCCAAAGGAACGTGATGGATCAGGAGATGACAGGGGGTTCTACTCTGGTGTGGTGGAAAGGTTACCTGCATCTACTCCTTATTAGTTTTGGGAATTTGGGGGCTGGGCATGTCACTTAACTGTGCCTCAGTTATCTCCTATTACAATGAAAGCTCCTTAAGGCAAGCCCTATCTCACTTTTACATTTTTATTTTCAGTGCTTAGCATGGCACCTGCCACACAATAAGCACTAAATAAATGCTTTTGTCATTCATTCATTTGCTCATTTGTTTATTCCATGTTTCATAATAATATAGTATCACAGGGAGAATTTTTATGTTAAAAATGTCTGTCTTGGTGGCAGGAGAACCTTGAGATCATTGAAAGGGCTGTGTGATATCTCCCATGTGACTTAGCCTGCTTTCCTCTTTTGGTTTAATTCTGGGTCTGATTCACTGTTCACCTACAGTTCCTATCTGAGATATAGGTGTGAATGATCTAATTTTAAATCAACTTATTTTTCAAAAATATTTTAATAACCATATTTTAATGTAATGGGCTTCCTTTGAAATCCCAAGTATTTTGCTTTATACATTTAAAAACCCTATTCTGAGAAGGGATCCATAGGCTTCATAGACTGCCAAAGGGGTCTTTGAAATTAAAAAGGGTAAAAATCACGAGAATGGTAATCTAGTACCCTAGGGTTCCACTCATCCACAATCCTCATGACTGCCTACAGCAGGGCTTCTTAATCTTTTTTGTGTCCTAGATCCTTTTAGTAGGCTCATGAGGTTTATGGCCCCCTTCTCAAAGTAACATTTTTAAATGTATAAAACAAAATACATGTTATTACCAATTATGCTGAAAGTAAAGGTGTATTCTTCTCATTCATGTTCACAATACTCTTGAAATCTATCCATGGACCTTTTAGATGTTTGTGGACCCTATGTTAAGAACCTTTGGACCAAACCAATACTCCCTCATTGGCCCAAACTCCCCTGTATGTGTCCTATCCTCATAGGTGAATGTAAGTTTTAGAGGGCAGGGATTATCTCACTTTTGTCTTTGCATCCCCAGCACCAAGGCCAATGTCTGGCATATAGTGCACACTTAATAAATGCTTACAGATAGATAGATAGATAGATAGATAGATAGATAGATAGATAGATAGATAGATGGATGGCTAGATAGATAGATGAATGATAGGCAGATGATAGTTAAATAGACAGTTGACAGATTGTTAGGTGATAGGTAGACAAATGATTGATAGACATAGATGATAGATAGTAATTGTTAGATAGACAAATAGATGATAGGTAATAGATTGTTGGACAGTAGATGAAAGACAGATGGACAGATTTGGAAGGGTTGGGTTGGAGGTGGGGGAAGACATTCATTGGAGACATCCTGAAGACACTTGGATTTGTAGGTCTCTCCATTTAGAAGAGGGGTCAGGGCTGCAGCTCTGGGTTGGGGGGCCACCCGCAGTGGGGTGAGAGCTGAAACTGCTGCCAAAGGAGAGTGTGGAGAGAGACAAGAGCAGGAGGCCAAGGACAAAGCCTTGGAAGATACCAACTTTCAAGGGTTGAGTAGGGGGAGAAGAGTTAGAAAAGTACACAGGGAAAGAATGCTGGAGAGATGTCAAGAGAATAAATGAAAAAGCATTTATCAAGCTCTTTCTATGAGCTGTGCACGGTGCTTACTGTACTCAGCCTCTGCTTTCAAGTAGCTCACGTTCCAATGGGGGAGACACACACGTATGTTTGAACAGCCAATTGGAAGAGCCCCATGGTCCCTGGAATGTATCAGCAAAGCCAAGGGTCCAGCCTCCTCTTTAATGTCATTTCCATTGATGAAGTCATACCAGCTTCTGATGTTGCGCCATTTGAGAGCAACAAGCACTTTGGTGGTGAGAAATTTCTTTGGGGGATATTTGGTCCCTGTGACTTCAGTACCCACAAAGCAGTCACCAGTTCACATCTCTGGGAATTGTTTCCCAAGATGATACTGAGGACACTGGGCTGGAAGCAGGACTGATGGTCTTGGTGAGGGCTGGGGGAAGATGCTGACACTCCCTGGGCATCAGTGGTACTTGGTCCGTAGTTGGTGTTGGTGGCATCAAGACAGGTGGGCCTCTTTTCTATAGGAATCACTTCCTTGTCACAATAGTGTGACAAGAGCCATGTTGGGGAAAGGGCCAGTGGTCTGGGAGATACCAGCATTCCCAAAGTTCTTGGGCTCTAACCATTGGGATCAAAAGGGAAGGGGGTGGCATGGATTTGGCTTGTGTGGCACATGCCACCTCTTGTCTCTCCTCAGAGTACCAGGCTATTTCAATCAGGCTCACTTGCCTGCTCAATAGCTGACTGACTATGGTGTTTTACAAGGTGAGAAAGGTGGCATCATATGCTACCAAGAAGTCAAGGTCAGGGGACACCAAAAAAAAAAAATTCGTGGGCTTGGCCATGAATCCAACACAGTGAAAAGAGGGAGAATCTTTAATGTTCTTTTGAGAAACAACCTTCATTTGAGAGCTTTTTATTTTAAAATGCCCTTTGGGTCTCATTTTCTGCCTATGCCTTCCAGTTCACATCACCAATATGGCCCCAAAAACCATACAACTGATTCACAATGCTTGTCCAGTCCACTGTAATCAATTGAGGTGTCCATGTGTGACTCTGAAGAGTCTATTAACATACTATAAAAGCCTTATTGCTAAAGTGACCTTTCCTTAGAATCTCATGTTTAATTAAAACCCACACTTGAGCCATTTCTAGGGAACTAACACAAACCCATCTACATCCCACCAATATCAATCATGTTCAGGACTGTCACAGGATGAGCAAAGAGGGAGATCCCGCCTTGTATTGTGGAGGTGGCTACCCTTACATTGTCGAGGTCATGGAGAGGAAATGGTTTGAGAGTTCTGCAAACGTCTCCTCCCCATTGGCCAGTCTCACAGAACTACAGACTCTCAAAGGAGGCTGGGGCTTCTAAGCCCCTCTAATCCAGTCTTGATCTCAACAAGAATCCCATTCTCAATGACTGGCGATCCAGCCTCCACTTGAAGACTTCACATGATGGGGAATCTACTACTACTTCATATGATGGGGGCCACCATGGACAGCTCTAATCATTAGGAAGGGCTTTTTTTGAATTGTTGTTGTTGCTGTTTTTACATCTATCCTAAATTTTAAATGGGGCATCTAGGTGGTGCAATGGGTCTGGAGTCATAAAGACCTGAATTCAAATCCTGTTTTAGATACTTACTATTTGCATGACCCTATACAAGTCCCTTGACCATTGCCTTCCTCAGTTAATAACTGACATTTAGATAGCATTTAGTATGAACCAGGAACTGTGCTAAGTTCTTTATGAGCCAGATGTGAACTCAGGTCTATCTGACTCCTAGCCTGATGTTCTATCCTCTGTGTGACCTTTCTGTACCACCTTACTACCAGGATGTAGTAAGACCTCCAAGAGCTCTCAGAGCCCATTCCACCTGGACCTCTAGAATTGGAAGTCTCAAACATCTGCCCAGAGGACTAAAACCCTAGAGCTGGAAGGGCCCTGAGAGGCCGCCTAGCCCAACCTCCTTATTTTACAGATTAAGACACTGAGGATCAAGGGAGAAATATGACTTGCCTAAGGCCACAAAGCTTCAGACTTGAGTTTTGAACCCAGGTCCTTTGACTCCAGAACTGGTAGTCTTTCCAATGTGCAACATTGGCTCCCCTCCATTATGGTCACCACCTTCCAAGTAAAGACCTTCGGGGTACAAATTTGCATAATAATTTAAATACGTGTTTCCTGCTGAGTCCACCAAATAGATGGCCTAATTTGTGAGCCTCTAACCTCTAAAGCTAACGAGAAACAAACATTCTCAAAAATAGAAAAAGCCTCAGCAGCTTACTATTAGAAAAGGAAGAAAAACCTCTGTCCAAAGTCCTGGCTCCAAACTTGCGTACTTATGGTGTATATTTCACAGCCAGTCTGCACGTCCCTGACCCCTCCCTGTGGGCCCAAGGATAACCCTACGCTTGACACAAAAGCTTTGCTAGCATTCTGCTTCAGCTGACCCAGCTCTTTCTCTTTTAACATCTCTTTGGAGTCATTGCTAAGCCTCATCTCTCCTGCCATTTTTTTTTTCACCACCTCTTTCCCCGAATTCCAGCTTCCATCTTTTGCCCTGACAAGGAGCTCAGCTCCTTTGTGCTGGCCATGAGCTAGCTCTCTGTCCTGGCATTCATTCACAGAGGGTCCCCGGCCCTCCTCAAGGTCAAGTATTCTACTAAACCTGGCTCCAATGGAGAGACATTGAGCATCCTTTACAGGCAGGGGATTAGGTCCCCAGGGAAACAGGAAGTTTCTCCTCTTTCTGTAACCTTGCAGAAACATTGCCAAGAGGTTCCATAGCAACAATTCATGAGACTTGAAAGTTGGCAAATAATTTTATGGACATCATCTGATCTGAGCTCAATGCTGTCTTGTGAGGTAGGGTTTTTTTTGGCACAATGAGATCTGTGATTTCATTGGTATAAGGTACTCCTAGAGGAGGAAACTCCCTCCAATGATGCATATTGGCACCATTCTGCCACCTAAGAGTCTTAGAGCAGAGTTCTACACCTTGTTGGTGCCCTGGACCCCTTTAGCACTCAGTTCGGTAAAGCCTAAAGACCCCTTCACAGAATCATGTACTTGAATGTATATAATAAAATGCATAGGATCAAAAAGAATTGTGTTGTGTCATTTTTCAGTCACATCTGACTTTTCATGACCCATTTCTTGGCAAAGATACTGGAGTGGTTTGCCGTTTACTTCTCCAGTTAATTTTAAAGATGAGAAACTGAGGCAAACAGGGTTAAGTGACTTGCCCAGCAACATACAATTAGTAAGCGTCTGAGGCTGGATTTGAACTCAGGTAGATGAGTCTTCTGATTCCAGGCTTGGTACTCTATTCACTGTGCCAACTAGTTGTCCCGAGGGTCAGAAAGGAAGTCAATTATATTGAAATATAGATAACAATACACACATACATATGTGATACAGTAATATAGTTAGCAGGAGGTCTAATAACTACAGTAATTTCAAATCTGGTCTCAGAAACCTACTTAGCTATGTGACCCTGGGCAAATCACTTAACCCTGTTTGCCTCAGTTTCCTCACCTGTAAAATGGTATGGAAAAAGAAATGGCAAACCACTCCAGTATCTTTGCTAAGAAAATCCCAAATGGGGTCACGACTGAATTTTAAACAAACACAAATCAGGACAGTCCCAAGTCCTCTTATTAAATATATAATAGGTCAGCCTGGAATAGAGGATAGGGGGCAGGCTTGGGGTCAGGAAGGCCAGGTTCGAGTGCTGGTTCTGACACCTACTGACTGAATGACATTTGACAAATCACTTCAGTTTCCAGTTTTCCAGGCAACTCTCCAAGACTATAGTTATAAATGAATTACTGGTCTGCACTAGTGGAGGGATTTCCAACACTGAAAGTTAACTGTACTCCAGGAAATCACAAATATAGAACCAAAAAAAGAAAAAAAGAAAGAAAAATGTTAGGACCATTTAATGGTATTGTTCCCTTCCTCCGTTGGCAGTTGCCTTTATCCTTAGAATTTCCCCACATTTTCTTCTTGAATAACTGAGGTGAATAAGAACCCCATGTTCTTGTAGAGCTTACATTAATATGGTTTGCAAAAGGTTTTGGAAAGAAACAGACAGGCTCCGGGCATCATCATGTCCTCTGCAAAGTAGGGAAGAATCTGGGCCGTGGAAGTCTGAGGCCACCCTTAATTCTCAAGGAGAAGCTCTAGTCTGATTCAGGCTTGGAATTCCAAGTCCCTGGTCACTATAGGAACAGATGCTCCGAGTGACCCAGGGCAGCCCCCTGCCATCTGGTGCATCTCCCCCATCCCCACACTTGCTGCTTTCTCTCTTGACTGTACTGGCCAGTATCCCCGAGGGTCATCAACCTAATTCCTCTGTCATACCTGGAGACTCCAGTGCCCAACACTGTGGTCCTAGGAAAAGTTGTCCCAGGAGAAACTGAAGAGTGGATCTTCCTTCACCCCCCACCTCAATAGGTGAGAGAGGACGACTCAGCTATGACTTCTCCCATGGTGGCCTCTTTGTTCATTTGTCATTCATTTCCACCTCCTGGAATCCCCAGATTTGTTTGAAATCTCAGCTTAGGTGCCGCTTCCTACAAGAAGCCCTCCCTGATCCTTGCAGTTGTTGAGACTTTCTCCCTCCCTGAAATTCCTTTGCATTTCATTGCTTCTGCGTGTGCTATTTGCCAGCAGGAGAATGCACACTCTTTGAAAGCAGGGACCATTGCATTTCTGTATCTCCAGTACCTAGCACCTTCTTTTTCGGACTGGATCTGTGATTTCATTGGTGTAGGAAACTCCCTCTATCAATGGAGGTGTATGGAGCACCTTTCTTGCATCTGTATAATCTTTTTATCTGGGGGCCATCTAACATAATTTTTTTAAGATGGGAGAGATGACTCTTTGGGAAGGTTTACCTCAAGATGTAGGAGAAGAGGCAAGAGTGTCCAATCGTTTGGGACCTCAAGTTCCCTGGTTTACTTACCTTCCTTCTTTCTTCGTTTAATCTCTGTGTCCCTAGACAGTACTCTAAGATAAGAATTCTTAACCTGGAGTTTACAGAAGGGGTCCAGAAGTAATTTCTTCCTTCTTTCCTTCCTTCTTTTCTTCTTTCCTTTTCATCTTTATCTTCCTTCCTTTTTTCTTTCTTCTCTTTTTTCTTTTATCTTCCTTCCTTTTTTCATCCATTTTTTACCTAAAGCCGCCAGAAGGACTCCCACATACCTGACTTACAGGCCTAGGCTTTCATCCACTAACTCTCCGACCCACCCTGGGGCTTTTCTTTTTGACACGCGGCTAACGGTGCCCAGGAGACATCGGGCGAGCTCAGTGCCTAATCATGACACTCAGTGTCTTCTCTCCATCCTGCCTGGGTAATCGCCCTCAGACACCCAATTACTCACCACATTTCAAAGCCTTCTGTCTTTACAAAATTGCCAGGCTAGAAGAACAGACTGGGTTTGCAAGAGGATTCAGCTGAGTATTATCTAATTATAGCACACTCTGGTTCCTCCCTGCAAAGGATATCCCTTTATAATTCATAATTGTGCACTAGACCTCAAGACTTAAACCAATTTAAAACAGCCAGTTTGTGACTGTTTCTCTTTGTTACAAGAAGAGGGTTCAATGGGAGAGGGGAGAGGGTACCAAAAAGGGAAGTGAATGTGGCTTAAAAACACAGAGACCAAGGACACAGCCCAAAACAAGTGGAGGCATGTTGGCGATGTCACTTAAGAGTCAAATCATTTAAATTCAACAAGGATTTCTTACATGTCTACGATGTTCCAGGGACTTGTTCTCTGTAGGACAAAGATAAAAAGAAACAGTCTCTGTGCTTAGGAAGCTTACATTGTACTGGTAAGAAACACGACATAAATAAAAAAGTATCCACAAAGACACTAGAAAAATAATTTGTATGGAGAGTTGGGGAGCTGAAAACTAACAGATTTAGAAAAGATGCACAGAAGAATTGTATGTAAACTGAACCGTAAAAGGAGATCAGATTCCAAAAGGTAGAGAGGAGGAAGGATTGAATCCCAGGCATGAGTCACAGCCTTTGCAAAGGCAAGTAAGAAGAAAATGAAATGTTGTGCAAGGAGAAGGGCAAGTGGGCCATTTGGGCCAGGACAGAAAGTATATGAAGGGGAATCATGTGAAATGTCTAGCAAGATAGGTTGGAATCTGACTGTGAGGGGCTTTAGATGTCAAGCAGAAGTTGGTATTTTAATCTGGAGGCATTAGGGAGCCCCTGAAACTTCTTAAGCAAATGAGGGATATGGTTGGTCCCTTCCTGTACATTTGGCAACTGCAGAGGCTAGAGTGGCAAGGAGTAGGAAACTGAGGGAGGGAGATCACCCAGGGGATATTCTACCAGTTCTGACAAGAGGTCATAAGGATGCCACTGGGGTGATTGTTTTGTGGGGGAAAGATGGGGACAGTCGTAAGAGATTTTTTTTGAGACAAAAACTGAAAATATTTGGCAGCTTCCAGCACTTGGGGGCTGAGGTTGGAAGAAATGTTGAGGATGGCTGAGATGAGTTAGCTCTGTTACTAGAGGAATGGGGATGCCTTTGACAAAAACAAGGAGGTGAGGAAGAAAGGTGGGTTACGTGCCCATTTGGGGGATATGCTGAATCAGAAATGCCTATGGGAGATGCTGGTATGACTGTCCAGCATATGGCAACAATCTGGGTTGTGGACCCAGGAGAGACTAGGGCTGGATAGATGCATGTGGGAGTCACCTGGATGGAGAATCCCATAGTAGCTGATGAAATCACCAAAAGAGAGTGTTGAGAGAGAAAAGGACCCAGGACAGAGACAGAGCTTCACTCCCCACCAAGATGGGGCAGTGAATATTGTGATCCTGCAAAGGAGACTTAAGTGTGACCAGACAGGGAGGAGGAGAACCAGGAGAGAGAAGTATGAAAACCCAGGAAGGGAAAAGTAATCAGGATGAGAGGATGGTCAGAGCTGTCAATTCTACAGAGAGATGAAGAAGGCTGGGGACTAAGGATCAGGCTTCAAACTCAGTTTCCTATAGGAGGAAAGCTTCAATAAAAACACAAGCTCCCTAAGGGTAAGGATTAGCTTGTATTTTGTCTTTGTGTTCCCACAGTCTACCACTGGCAATGCACCTTACATTCAGAAGGTGCTTAATACATGCTTGTTGGATTGAGGATCTAGCTTAACCAAGAAATCACATTGCTGCTGTTTATGTACCTGCCAAGTCCCTCCTGAGATTTCTGTCCACCACTCTTAGGATGGCACTCTGAGTCACAAATCTTTCATTCCTCCATAAGCTGCCTTTTTGTTCTGGAAACTGAGGTGCCTGATACACAAAAGTCTGGAGGGAGGGCACCTTCACATATCTTTGCTCCTGTGCAGCACTCGGGAATATCCCGACATCGGGTGCTTGGCAAGGTGGAAGAGGAGATTTAGAAAAGGTTTAGAGCAGGAAGGGACCTCAAGGGCACCTAGGCCAGACCTCGAGGAAGCTGAAGACTTGAAAGGCCAAATGACCTGTTGCAAGTGACATCAGCAGGATTTGAACTTGGTTCTAAAGCCAGAGTTCTTCCACTATATCAAAATTCAATAGAAATCCACAAACATTGTTGAAGCTACCTGCTGTGTTTGAGGCATACAGAAACAGAATAGTGCCTGCCCCCAAGATGCCTGCATTCCCCCGGGAAGATACGATACATACACAGGTGAGCAAGTATGAGGTAGATATAAAGTTATACAAAGTCATTTTAAGGGGCAGAAACAGAGACAGAGAGAGTTCACAGAGAGAGACAGAAACAGAACGAGACAGACAGACAAGAAGCGGTATTTGAGTGATTTAAAGGGAGAGGAGAATTCTAAGAGAAAGACATAAAAGAGAGCCTTTCTGGCATGGGGAATGGCCTGAGCAAAGGTGTGGAGGGAAGACGGAAATGCTATTGTGAACAGTAAACAATGAGTAGGTTGGGATGCAGAGGACCTGAAGCTGAATGTGAGATGAGCCAAGAAAGGCGGTGGCGGGGTAGCCTATAGGGGGATTTTCAGTGCCCAGGGGAAGAGATTACGCGTTCTCCCGGAGACAAGAGGAGCCACTTAAGATTTTTTAGTACAGGATGACATGGTGAAATCTGTGCTGTAGGAATATCACTTTGGCAGCTACTGAGGATGGATCGGAGTGGGGAGTAGTGTGAGGCAGAGACGCCAATTAGGAAGCTATCGCAATAGTCCAGGAGAGAGGCCCTGTGGGTGTATGAGTGGGGGGCAGAGCAGCTTTTTTGTTCATACTTTTTGATAGCATCCTTTGTACAACTTTTTCATAATTCCTTGTTTGTAATGAGTGCTCATGCCCAGCATGTACCTCCCCAAAGGGCTGTATTATTAAGTTATGATTATTAGTCAGTCAACAAGCATTTATTAAGTGCCTATTATTTTTCAGGCATTGTGCTAAGCACTGGAGATACAAAGAAAGGCATAAGGTAGCCCCCCCCTCCAAGGAGCTCACCGTCTAATGGGGGAGACAAAACATAAATAAATGTTCAGTGGGGACATGGGAAAGAGAGAAAATAGATTTTTGTTAATTGAAAAAGCAATTCAGTTTAAAAATAAGATGGCTATTCAATAATCCAGGAGAGAGTTGACGATGGCCTCCACCAGGGCAGCAGTAGTGTGTGGAGAGAAGGGGATGTAGATGAAATGTTGTGAAACTAGAAGTACAATTTCACAATCGATTGGATGTGCGGGGTAAGCGTGAGGGGCTGAGGGTGACATGCAGGTTGTGAGCCTGGGGGGCTAGGAAAGTCGGTGGTGCTCTCCACAGCAATCGGGACGTTGGGGGAGGTTTTTGGGGAAAAGAGAACGAATCCAGTTCTGGACACATTGAGTTTGAGATGCCTATGAGTCATCCAACTGGAGATGTCTGAAAGGCCGTTGATGATCTGGGATTGGAGCCTGACAGATGTAACAGTTGCAGCTTTTGCTCTCCTAACAATCTAGCAATCAGCAAGCATCCATTAAGCACCCTCTACGTTGGGGCCAAGGCATCACACCAAAGGACTGAGGATCCAAGGCTGTCTCTGTCACACAATCAGATTTCCCACGTCACTGACCCTGGAGCCTAGAGCTGAGATTTCACAACCAGGTGAGGACAACGAGGTGGATGGATGACAAAAATGAGCTTCACCTAGCCCGTGATTTTGATGAAGCCAACTCTTCCCCAGAAAAGTGGAAGGACACTCTTCTTCCAGTCTTTTCCCCGTGTTAGTTCATTCTCTGCTCCCAGGACCTCAAATTCAACCGGTCACCCCTCGATAGTATTGGACTTCCACAACCTCACAGGGGGCTGGCCTGGAAACTTTCCCATCACTGATCACATTGTTTCAATGAGAAGATGCTTCTCAAATTCCAGATCCCTGATTTAGAAAGTAACCATTTGTGAATGGGGGATTGTTGGCATTCAGTTTGCAAAGCCACTAAGTACAAATGAATTAATTGCATAGTAGAAAGAAAAGAAAAAATACTTTGGATCAACTATTTTCCCATCAAACTAAAGGGGGAAGGGATGTCACTGTCCAGCTATGAGTCTGAGATAAGCATCTGAATCTTCTATGGTATCACTGATGGCTCCGGTTTCGTTTCTTCTTTCCTCTCTAGGGCTTATCTTTTAGTTTTTATTTTCTCTTGGTGAAAGTTAGATTTTCTTGTCCTGAAAAATTTGCGTTGCCTGTAGAAGGAAGGGCTCCTTAGTGCACTTACAGAGGCAATCTGTAGTGAATATGCTTCAAGTTTTGGAGTTAGTGATTTTTGTTGTTTAGTCATTCTGTCGTGTCTGACTCTTTGTGACCCTGTGGAGCATACTGTCCATGGGGTTTTTTTGGCAAAGATCCTGGAGCGGTTTGCTATTTCCTTCTCCAGGAGTTAGTAATGCTTGGGATTCAAATCCTGCCTCTGACACTACTTATGTGATCTTGGGTGAAGCCACATGGGGCCTCGGGAGCCTCAGATTCCTGTAAAAAGGGGGTCTGGCAAGATGGCGTCTGAGGCTCTTTCCACCCCTCGTCCTATGATCCTATAACTTAACCTCTCACAAAACTCTATGACTGTAAGATGTAGAACAGGGGCCATCTTACATCTGTGGAGGGAATTCCCTTTACCAATGGAACTACAGGAAAGAGAGAAGAGGAACCAACCCAGTGATTTAAGACCACAGCTAACATTATGCCCATTTTATAGATGAGAAAACTGAGAATCAGAGAGGTTAAGTGACTTGTCCGTGGCCACAAAGCCAATGTCAGAGGCAGAATTCAAACTCAGGTCACTCAGAGTCCTAGTCTAACACTAGCAGGTAGTGCAACGATTAAGCACCGGGCCTGTAGTCAGGAAGACCTGAGTTCAAATTCAGCCTCAGACACTTACTGGCTGTGTGACCCTGGAAAAGTTATTTAACTTCCGTTTGTCTCAGTTTCCTCAGTTGAAAAATGGGGATTGTAATCGAATCTACTTCCCAGGGTTGTTGTGAAGATCAAATAAGATGATAACGGTAAAGTGTTTAGCATTGCCCCTGGCGCACAGTAGGTACTAAATGTTAGCTATTATTGTTACTATTACCATCATTGCCGTTGCTGTTGTTCCCATCACCTCACGTTCGTTCCATGATTTTACACAGCCTGGTCTTCCGGCATCTTCCCACCCACCCGTTACCAACACAGAGATGACAACTAAGATTTACAAACTCTGTCAAAACCGATGAGGCAGCCTGGTAGTCAGTCGGTCAACAAGCATTTATTAAGTGCTTACTGTGTGCTAGGCACAATCATGGTCTCTACCTCAAGGTGCTCACATTCTAATGGTGAATGGCACTGTGGAAAGAGCCTGAATTTGGAGTTGGAGGACCAGGGTTCAAGTCCCAGCTCCCCGAGCAACTTTGGGCAAGTCCTTTCCCACTCCGGGCCTCAATGTCCTCATCTGGAACCTGGGTATGGTGATACGTACATCCTCTGCCTATCCAGTGTGAGGGCTGAATGAGACGATACACGCACTGTTCTACTAACCTTGAAGCACTGCATAGATCCCGTCTCCTCTTCACAGAATCAGCAGTTTGGAGCCAGAAGGGCCCAACACAGATCACCTAGGCCCATCCCTCCATCTTCCAGTCGAGGAAACGGAGGCTAACCAACAGAGGTGAATCACTCACCCAAGGTCACCCAGATAGACAGACAGCCTTCAAGTCAGGATTTGAACCCTCATTCCTTGCTTCCAAAGCCAGACCTCTCTCCCTGATACCATAGTACCCCAACACATCATTTTTCACAAAATGGCATGCTAGCCAGCAGTCTGAGAAAGTCCATCCGCTCCATCCAAAGACAACACACCCCAACCCACCCTCCCTCATCAATGGCTCCTGCTCCCTGGGGCGTCCCTTTGGTGGTCAGGAACGCTCAGGCTCCACCACGTGTATAGAGAGGCACCACACCAGGTTTCTCTGGTCTCTCCAGCAGCTGCTTCTGAAAAGTGGAAAAGAGCTTGTTGGCTGGAGCTGAGCATGGTCCTAATCAGGGGGATGATTTCAGTGAATTGGCAATTCTATTTTTAGGTAGGAGTGTGATCATCAGGGCCCCATTTGGTTCCTTTCCTGCTACCATACAGGGCACATTTGCAAAGCTTTAGAAGCTGGCTGGGACACACAAGCAAATGCTGAAATCCATGCCAAGAGAAGCAGGTCTCCTTCCACACTCCCATTACCTTACTGTGGAGGTACAGGAAAGAGCATTTTCTATTTTCTATCTAGTGTGATGGCAACAGAAGACGCCCTGAAAAGCACTAGGTTTGGGCTCAGGAATCAGATCCAATGATTGCCATTGAAAGGGACCTTAGAGGTCACTCCATCCCACTCCCTTCTTTCACATTGGGGGAGCAAAGGTCCATAAAGGTTAAATGACTTGCCCAGAGTCACAAAGGTGGTAAGTGGCAGAGTTAGGATGCCAGGTCCTCTAATACAGCATGCCTTCCACTGTTCAAGTGCCTCAGTTTCCTTAGCTGTAAAACAGGAATGATAATTCCTGTTGTTCCTCAAAGGGTTTTGTGAAGCTCAAAGGAGATTAAGCATGTAAGAAAATATATCTTAAATCTATAGTAGTATCATCATTGTTGCTTCACATAAACAAACCTGTAGCTGACTTAAAACGCTTTCACTTGTTTCTTGTTTTTCTTAAGCATCATCACAGAATCATAGCCTTAGAGCCAGAAGCCACTGAGGATACAAAGATAAAAACAAGACAGTCTCTGCCCTCGAGGAGTTTACATTCTAATGGTGAGAGAAAAATGGTTGCCTGGGTAAGGAATATTTGAGAAGTCACAGGAATTGTGAATGGAGTCATAGATTAGTCCGTTGTCATGCCTTTTTCAGAAGCAATGGTAGTATTGATTCAAAACCCCCAAATCTTTCCCATTCCATTTGCTACTGTTAATTCTTCCACATTCTTTACTTTTGTAGTTAATTTTTTGGACCCTAAGGATGAGACTTTACATTGTGTTCAGATTACATTTTCAGTTTGTTGGTTTTGATCCACTGGTGGATTTTTAAAAAAATCTTGATACTATGATATGATACAAAGTATCCTTCCTAATTTTTCCATTACCTATCCACTTAATGGAGAGATAGAATGGCCAAGTGGATAGGGAGCTCACCTAGATCTAGGCTCACTCTGACATGTACTGGCTGTGTCACCCTGGGCAAGCCACCTAAGTCTTAGTCCTCTAGCAAACTCTGTGTAACACCATAAATTTCTGAGAAAGGGCCAACCTGCATTGGTAGGAGGAATTTTCTGCCTTAGGAATTTCTGATTCCAGTTAAGGTATAGTCCTTATCCCTGCATACTTCGTATGCAACACTCCATCTAGGTCTTTATCCAAGTTGGTGATTAAACCTTTGAAGAATTCAGGGTCACAACAGTAGTTACTACAATCCTACTTATTACCTGCAACATGTTAGTGGAGGATTCCCCACAGACTGGCACATTTATGAATCCACACTGCAGCCAGGCCCCCTAACTGTATCACCAGCCAGCCCACATTTCTCCCATTTGTCCACAGGAATACCATAAGGGAAGGATTATATTAGTTGGATTCTAATTCTTTGAAAATGGGCAGTCTGTGGTCACCTATGTGGCAGCTCTCTATTAGCAGAAATATACAATAAACCAAAATGTTCCATTCCCTAGCTGTCCTAGAATAATAGTCATAAACCACATTAGATTTTAGTGGCTCACTCAAAGAAATCATTACAATGTCTGGGGAGCATCAGAGAGATGACAAAGGAACACAGCCATGAGACCATAGGATCAGAGAGATGGAGCTAGGCAGGGACCTCAGAGGTAGGGTAGTAGTCATAGAACTGTAGGGTGATAGAGCTTCAAGGAGCCCCTCACAGACCAGCTGGTCTAATCTTTCACTTCGGAGATGAGAAAACTGGGTGTCAGAGACCTGAAGTGTCTCTCCCAGGGTCACGTAAGTTGGAAGCTCCAGAAGTGAGATACCAAACCAGATTGTCTGATTCCAGAGCCAGGCCTCCTTCCCCAGTTCCAGACTCTCCTCATCCTCCTCAATTTTAGAAGTGTTAAGATTTGCCAGGATTCTTAGAAAAATAAAGAGGGAATGACTAATGTAATCTGAATAGCAACAGAACTTGGCTTTGACTCCACCTCTGACACTTATGATGAACAAGTTGATAAACATTTATTAAGCACCTACGTTGCAGGCACTGTGCTAAGTGCTGGGGATGCAAATAAGAAAAAAAAAGACAGTCCATGGTCTCTAGAAGCTTACAATCTAATGGGACATTTGTCTACTGTGTGACCCTGGATCAGGTACTTGACCTCTGAAAATCTATACCATCATTATGTAGCTGAAATTTATACTGTCTTTTTAAGGTTATCTCATCAGATCCTCATAACAAGCCCGGTAAGGTATTATCCCCATTTTGCAGAGGAAGAAACTGAGGCTAAGAGGGGTGGCCAAGGGGCATTGTAGAGACAGAGTTGGGCATGGAGTCAGGAAGATTTGAGTTAGAATCCTGACTCCAGATTCTTACTAGCTTTATGATACTAGACGAGTTGTTTCATTTCTCTCAGCCTCAATTTCCTCATCTGTAAAATGGGGATAATAAAGACCATCTACTTTCTAGGAATGTTATGAGGACCAAATGAGATAATATATTTATGATACTTTACAAACCTGAAAACGCCATATAAATACAAGCTATAACTATTGTTCTTATGAAATTATTTGCCTACGGTACTACAGTTGGTGAATGTCAGAGGCAGAATTTGCACCCACGTCTTTCCGGCTTAGAATCCAGAATCTAGCCATGAAGCTCAGAGCCCAAAAGAGGACGTCAATGAGGTTTCTACTGACCTATGAGAGAAGAGGAAAAGGAAGAGGTAGAGCCTGCAATGGACCTTCCCTGGAAGGGAGCATCACGTCGCCTGCCATCTACTGTTTGCAGAGGATGTTTGTTGTTCCACTTCTTTGACTCCCAGGCAGAGCAGTCCCGAGGGTGCAGGGCCATCCCTGGGGGATGTGCAGCCGGCCAAGCTCCAGCTATTTTTGCCCAGACACAATCATATTCACTTTTATCTGGGTGAAATCCCATTTAAACATTGATGAAGGGCAGCCTTAAAGGGGTCAGGAAATGAGAGGGTGTGTGGGGAAGTCTCGTCATCGGCTCATAGGACTCTGATCTGAAGGTCAGCTAGTCCAATCCTGCCATTTTACAGATGGGAAAACTGAGGCCCAGAGAGGCTAAGCAACTCACATAGGTAGCCAGGAGAAGAGTACAGAACCTGAATGAGAGCTGATCTCACAATCAGGGCCTCTTTTCAGTGTACCAGATGTACCTAGTAATGGGTATGTGCCTGGCAGCTGGGGGAGGTGGGGAGAGGATTACATGTTGTGGAATGCACAATTTCCTGCTAAAAGTAGTGTTAAAAACATATCCTTGCTAAACTCAGCACAAAGGCAGAGGTGCCCATCTTAGCGACCACCAGTTGGACCTATGCCATAGAAGAATTTTAAAAGCCAAAGGGCCAACTGGTCAACTTCACAGGACATTTTGGGGTGGGGTTTCATGGCTATAGGGAACTCCCAGTGTGGAACCTCCCACTGCTAATCCATACCACCACCTAGTCTATAACTTAGCATCTGAAAGAGCTGGCTGGGGCACAGATAGTTTAAGTGACTCTCACTGGGTAACCCATACAGCCAGCATGCGTCAGGGGCAGGACACGAACTCCATTCTTCCTGCCTTCGAGGTCAATTCTCTATTTACTATGCCACTATGGACCTTAACACCCTTTTAGTGGAAAGAGCAGAATCATAAAATTTGAGGGTTAGAACAGACCTCAGCAGCCACCTTGGCCACAATAACATACTGAAAAGAGGTTGTCTGGCACCAGACTTGGAGTCAGAAGACATAGGTTCTATTTTGACTCCACCCCATTTTTTCCTTATCTGTAAAATGGGTACAGCATAGCTGCACTATGCCTAGCTCACAGGGTTCTAGGGTTTTTAATCCTGTTTTGTGTCTTGGCTCCCTTGGGTGGTCTGGTGAAGCCTACGGACCCTTCCCAGAAGAGTGTTGTTAAATGTATAAAATACAGTATAGCAGATTACAAAGGAGACAATTACATTGAATCAGAGTCATCAAAATATTTAGAGAAATAAATTTAGAAAAATTTAAAAGCTTACTGTTCTCAAGAGTCATAGGCCTAGCATGGGAACGGACCTCAGAGGTCATCATGACCAACAGCTTCTTCCTAGAGACGAGGAACCTCAATCCTCTGTAAGTGACAGCCCAGATCATATGGATGAGTGCTGATATGTGGCACTGGATTCCAGGTTCTCTGACAGTGCCCCAGGGTTCTGGACCTTTATGGTGTTATAGACACCTTTGACAATGGGATGTAGACTATGGACCCTTTTTCAGAACAAGGTTTTGTGGTCTACACTCATAACTGGAAGAAACCATCAAATTTCAGGGTGAGGTTAATGAAGATGAAAATGTAATATTTTTTCCTAAGTCCACAGATCCCCTGCGGGGGGGGTAAGGACCCCTGCTCCACCATCATGCTCTTTCCACTGTATTTCACTGTCTTAGGGGAATAAGGAATGAATTCAGAGACCAATTCTTTCAACATTTTTTCTTGCTTTTTCAGAAGAAGAAGAAAATCAAACGTGCCTTCTATAAAAATGAAAGTGAAGGTTCAGCACTACAAAATCTAACTGGGATTGGCTTAAATGGAGTGAATGTCCACTCCTTCCAAGAATGGATGTGCTCTTCACCAAATGGCCACCTGAGTAGATGGATGAATGCCCACTGAAGGTTTCAGTGTACCTTCGGTTATGGGTGATCTTGACATCATCTCATTATGTTTTTCAAAGGTTTATTTAGACCCAACAAGACACTCCAATGCTGGCAGCTAGGTGGCGCAGTGGATAGAGCACTGGCCTTGGAGTCAGGAGGACCTGAGTTCAAATCCAGCTTCAGATGCTTGACACTTACTAGCTATGTGACCCTGGGCAAGTCACTTAACCCCGATTGCCTTACCAAAAAGCAAAAGACAAAAAAAAAAACAAAAAAGACACTCCACTGCCATGAAATCTCATTATTTGCATTGCTAACATAAAACAATAAAGAGGCCAGAGGTGGAATTCAAACTTGAGGATGTATCTTAAATATGCTTGATTGAAAGTTGGGGGCCCCATGGGGGTTGGCAAGGTGGCCCTCGATTCTTGAAGGCTGTGGCCAATAAATACTTGTTGATTGATGAGACTGGCAGATCTTCCTAAGATGCGAAGGCCTAAAGGAGGGTGGGTCTGACAACAGGCCGAACATCTGCCATAGAGGAGGGGCCTTGCTCCATCTTGCCAGTCACTGGAAGGTTGGCCACTAAGATATAGACTGCCTGACAGAGGCTGGCTTGTGGTCCAGGAGTTCGAATATCACCTCAGGCAACACGATTAGCTCATCTACATGAAGCCTTTCTGAGTCCTCTCAGCTGAAGAGTACCTTCCTCTAGCCAATCAACTCACATCTGTTTAGTATATACCTACATATGTGAGGAGCAGCTAGATGGCACAGTGGTTAGAGCCCTGACTCTGGTGTCAGGAAGACCTGAGTTCAAATGTGGCCTCTGTCACTTACTAGCCGTGGGACCCAAACAAATAGCTTCACTTCTGTTTACTTCAAATCCCTCGATCATAAAATTAAGATAATTTTAAGATAAAATTGAGATAACAGCAGCTGCCTCCCAGGGTTGTGGGGAGAATAAGATGAGATAGTATTTATCAGGCACTTAGCATAGTGCCTGGAACACAGTAGGCACTTAATAAATGACTATTTCCTTCCTTGTCCACTTTGATAGAATACAAGTTTCTGGAGGACAGAAACTTTCTTTTTTTTTCTTTGTATTCCTAGGGCAATAGCACAGCTCCTGGTATATAACAGGTGATAAATAAATGCTCATTGATTGATTACTAGCTGTGTGACCCTAGGCAAATCACTTAACCACCTGTGCCTCAGTTTCCTTATTTCTTAAAAGGAGAGAATAATAGCACCTACCCTCCTAGGGCTGTTGTGAGGATTGAATGAGATAATCCTTGTAAAGCACTTTGCAACCCTGCATGTGCAAGATAAATGCTAGCTATTATTACTTTAGGCTTGAGTGCAAAGTGCAAAGGCATGGAGGTGGGAAATGGAGTCGTGTGTGAGCAGCATCAAGAAAGCCAGTCTGGTTAGACCGCTGAGTGTATGAATGGGAGGAACTGGGGAAGGGCTTTAAGTCCGAAACACGGGAGATCATCCATTATCCCAGAGGCAATATAATAGGGACATTGGGGAGTTTAATGAATAGATGGGGGCTATGTTCTTCAGGTGAATGGCTGCCCATACTCCTTGCCATCCCTTTCCTCATCCTATTTCCTAACCTTTCACAATGTGGCTTCCAATCTTATCTAAAACCCCTCTCTCCAAAGTTAAAGGTATTAATTATACCCCCAAATCTATATGGGAAACACACTCAAACTATACAGTCAAAATACACGAAATCTATATGGAAAAGAGTTCAATTTTTCTTTCAATCTTACCTCATCTCAGGAGCATCATTCTAAGCCCCAATTACTGCTCACCTTCAGATAAAACGCACCAGCTCAAGTTTCTGCGGTGTTTCACAACTGGCAAAGGGAGGGGGAGAGCAAGTCTCATCCCCATTTTACAAACAAAGAAACTGATACCCAGAAAAATGAAGTACCTTGGTCAGGGTCCTACCCAGAGGGCATGGGAGAGCTGGGAGGAGAACGGGGGCCTGCTGAACCTTCCCCCTGCTATCTTCTCACTCTATCTCATGGCTTCACAGCTTTGAAAATTAGCCTTTTACTAGAATATTAAAAGGCTTAGCCCTCCTGAGAACACAGAGAGGGAGAGATGGGAAAGCAAATAAATCTTCAAAAGAAAAAATGTTAAAAATTCATAAAACTAAGTTGGAGAGTCATTTCTGCATGCCACTCTGGGGAAGGGAATCTCACTGTTTTATGTTTCAAGTGTCCCATGGCTATCTTAACTCATAACAGTTTACATGTGTTAGAAAATAATGCTACTGAGGCTAATTATGCCATATTTTATGAGGAACAAAATCTGGGAAAACGGAGTAGGAAGAAGAATGGTTGACTCTTGAGTGGGTTGGGTGTGAATCTGTGTTTTCTGTCAGGTGAAATAAAGCTACCGTGATATTTCATGCATTGCTAGCTTATGTACTTGCATGGGAGATGAGGGCTCTTTACTACTGTAAATGGTGTGTGTGGGGGAGCTGGAAAGGGATTAGCTAAAAAGACAGATCTTTAAGATGCCACCAAGAGTAAACTCAGAGATGTCACTCTGGGCCAAAAGTTATGTCTAGGGAGATTTTTACTTTTTTCGTCCAGTCCTATGATTTCATTGGTTGAAGGAACTCCCTATAAAGAAATTCTCTCTACAAATGCAGTTTGGCAACTATTAACAACAATAATATCATTTTATACAGTGCTTTAAAGTTTCCAAAAACATTACAGCTATGATCTCACTTTATCCTCATAAGTTTGTCCCCTGGAGGATATTCTCATTTTACAAACAAGGAAACTAAGGTAGGCATCGGTTGAGTGACTTTCTCAAGGTCACACAGCTAGTAAGTGGGATCTGAACTCAGCTCTTCCTGACCCCAGGTGCAATGTTCTATCCACTGAGCCACATAGTTTTAGTAAATTGTTCTGTAATTTATATCTTAAGAGAGTTACCCAGGACATTTGTTATTCACTTGGGCTAACAGTCACTATGTTTCAGAGGTGGGGCTTCAACCCAGCCCTCTTCCTACCTCTGAGACCAGCTCTTTCCATTATCCCAGTGCAAGGTGTGAAATTGTCCTCTGATGGAAACCACACCAATTGCTTGAGGGATTACAGCTACTCTCAACAGAGTCCAAAAGGGGACATTGAGAAAGTGTTTAGGGAATCAGTAATCATTGGTTGTTTGATAGACCTACAGACATTTACAGAAATTAAATCTCTGGGTGTTTCTTTAATAGACCGTCGCCCTCCTCCTTTCCTTCCCGGGATCAACCCCGTGGGGTCATCTCAGCTGCAGACATCTTTTGCCCACGATTTCTTTCTTTTTTTTTTAAGTTTGAGTTTGTACTCACATCACACTTCATAACCATATTCCAAAGAAGGGGAAAAAAACCACACCCTCATTATTGGCCAGACACGAACAAAAGATATTCTTCTGTATTTGACAATTTAGAACATTTACTTTTAATGAGATGCTCACACAGTTTTGGAAAGTTTGTACTATTTTTAAAACATTGAAGAGTTGTATTAGTCATGAATCTTTTAAAGTAGGTCATCCCGGTGCCCGCCCTTAGTCATTCTAAGGCGAAGCTAATGTGGCACAGAAAAAGCCAGCACGCATGGTCCCTAATCAGGAGGCACATTCCTTGCTCCAGTGGACGCTCTTTGAGGGCAGGGGAAGAGTCATGTGCAAAGTCGCGGTGGATCTGGTGAACCACATTGGCTGACGAAGCATTTCACTTTCCCACATTAGAAAGATATCATGAGAAACAGGCCAGTGTGATGGAGAATCAGTCAGCCCTGGGTTTGAATCCTGCCAATTGCTGTGTGGTCTTGGGCAAGTGACTTCTCTCTAGAGTTCAGTTTCCTCAGTAGTAAAATGCACTGAACGAGAATGCCTCCCAGCACCAAATTTTAATCTATGATGCATCGACCAACTTTCTTACCACTGTTAGAATGGGATTGAAATGTGCTGGTGGAAGGGATTCCCACACCGGGAGGTCATGATGAGCACAGTCCCAAAGAGGAATGGAGGTGCTACCTCCAGAGAGAGTAGTTTTCCCCTTACCGAAGGGCATTCACTGACATTTGTCAGGGATGTGCCACCCATCGGCTCTGCAGCCAGGTTAGCTTATATGTGTCCTCTCCCCCAATTACAGCAGGAGCCCCTTGAGGACCAGCACAGTCTCACTTTTTTCATTGGTATCCTAAGCACTTGGCACACAGTAAGCGCTTAATAAAAGGCTTTTCATTCATCTTTCATAAAACCTCTGAGGATTAGGCCATTCTGGGCCATGGGGCTGAGCAGTGCCTGAGTCGAAGGGAAGGATGAAGAGATGTCAGAGGCTAGGCCGGCCCCCCTCCCCCCATTTTGTAGATGAGGAAACCGCAACCTCATTCATTCGGGAAACATTTCTTAATCGCCTACTGTGTGCCAGGCCCTGTGCTAAGTGCAGGGTACACACAAAGAGGCAAAAGATAGTCCCTTCCCCCAAGGAACTCACAAGGTAATGGGAGAGACAACACACACACACATACACACATATATGTATGCAAGCACGTATGTATATGGAAATATTTGTATGTTTACACACATACATATATAGTCATTCTTGATGTACATCTGTGTATACATGCATGTATACATGTATATGCACATACACACATGTGAGTATAGATAACTATATATACATGTGTATAGGCAAGTATATACACACACATGTGTATGTGAATGTATGTATGTGTATATTCACATATATACACACACACAGAGAGTAAGCTATGCTCAGGATAAATAAAAAGTAATGAACAGAGAGAAGGCGCTAGAATTGAGGAGGGTTTCCTGTAGGAGGCAGGATTTTAGTTGGGACTTAAAGGAAACTGCAAAGGTCACACAAGTAGAGGGCATCAGAGGCTGGGTTTGAATTGGGCTTGTTGTTTTCCAAAGCGCTGTTCTTTTCACTATACATACCATGTCGTCCTACCGCAGTCCCCAGTCTGTGATTCTCAGGGTTCACAATCTACCTGTGGCACACACTTCCAAACTCCCAATACTGGCCATCTTGCTAATGGCTTTGGGTGGGTCCCAACACTAATCTTTGGGAGGCCTTCTCCAGCACCATGTACTAGGGCATCTCAGTCATGTCTAAAGGGCCTACTTCTTCAACCAGCCATCAGGAAACCTTATTCCATGAGAGTCCAGGCCTTGGCTAGCCAGTGGGCCTGGGGGTATCCCTCAGGTCCAAATGGATGGTTCTACACTTCTAAGAAATTCATAGGTTCTCATAGGTTATTGCCTGTCTTGATTTAGTTTGGTTTCTAACCCACTCCCATTAAGGTCAAGGCCCCTCCAAAGTGAAGGTCACCAGCCTTCTCTGGAGTTCATTCTTTGGTAAAGTTTGCAATCTCTTCAGACATAAAGAGCACTAAGAAAACTCTCTATCCCAAGAAGTTCCATCTGCCTGAATCACTTCTTTCTTTGTACTTCCCCCACCCCCTAGTGCTTGGCATGTGATGAGCGTTTAATAAATGTTTAGTGATTGATTGATTAATTGGAGGGGTTCCAAAGGGTAGTCTATATATCTATCTCTTAAAATGGAATTTTCTACAAAAAGATGCTAATTAGGAAGCTGGCTATCAAGGAAGAAAGATGGCCTTGGTGACGGCATTGTAACATGGACAGACCAAACAGTATGTTTTTGCCATTCTATCTGAGACACCACCACTACCACCACTCTCTGTGGGCCTTGGGCTGACCCTGCTTTGACTTCTTGAAAGGAAGACTATCTCTGCCCCGACCTTGTATTTTTCTCAAGCCATCACCCTATAAAAGCTCACTTCTCTTTCAATGACCAGATTCCTAGAAAGAAATGTTGACTTTTGGTGGCCACCACCTTCTCATTTCCCCCTCACTTTGGACAAGTCAAGTCAAGAAGCATTCCTTTAGTGCTTACTCTGTGCTAAGCCCTGTAGTAAGTAACTACTGAGAAAACAGAGTAAAAAGAAAGACAGCTGTTGTGCTCATGGAGCTCACACTCTAATGGGTGAAGATGACGCATGAGAAGAAGCTTAGACACAGGAAGTGGGAAAGGAGACGGTCCCCAAGAGGGCCACAGTGGGGAGAGGCAGGACAGAGCTCAGAGGAGAAGGAAGGTGTGAACATGGCAGACCTAGGCACTTTACTTAAAATGGAGGTTCTGAGAGGAATTAACCAATGAATCTGCAGAGGAGGTGGGACCTTCCAGGGGAAGAAGGCTGATCTCATGGGCCAGATCTCAATCAGCAGCATTCCTCTTTCGAAAGCTTTGAATGCTATTCCCTCCACTGAACTCTCCTCCTCTCCACATCCCCCACCCCACCCCATACAAGGCACATAATTGCGCAATGACCACGTTCAGACAGATATACTGGGGTAAAGGGTGGTCTCCTGACGATATCCTCGATCCAAGTCTGAAATTCAACCTCTTCCATAACTTTAATAATTGAATAACATGAATAATGTGAAGAGAATCTAAATAACCAGCAGAACGTGATACTTTCGTAAATATTCTAGTGGATTTTATTTGTGAGCTTAAATGTCACATAGTAGGGTAAGTCAATAAAAGTCTCTTTTTAATAAAAAGAAGATTAAACAACAAAAATTATTTAAGATATGGACGATAGGTCCTATGACTGAAGATGAGAAGAACAGATGAAAAAGAGCTGTTTTACACAGAGAAGAAAAGGTGGAGGGATGACATTAATAACTGACATTTACAAAGGGTAATTTTTCTTTAATCAGGAGGCTGTTGAGTTCTTATCCGTGGAGGAGAAACAAGCAGAAATGGGATCAAATTAAAGGCTGGGATAATCCAATTGATCATAGGAAAGAATCAATCAAGATTAGGATGGTGAATTCATAGTGTGCACTGTTGAAGGGGCTTGGGGAGAATCTCCAGATAGATTCATATATTTAAGTGTCCAACTTCGATAGGATCCCGGTCCCTGGGGATTTTCACTAATCACCACCACTACCTTATAGCACGATGCTTTTCAAAGAACTTGTAAAAATCATTCCTCCCTTAGAGGCAGAAAGACCTTAGGTTCAAATCCTCCCTTGGATACTGGCTGAATGACCATGGACTAATCAGTTAACTTTTCCAAGTCTCAATCTCCTTACCCACTCAGTCACCTTGGCCAAGTCTTCTTGACTTGACCTTTACAGCATCTCTTACAATACCCCCTCTGTTCATTTTCATTTCCTCTCTCCCAGACTACTGTAGGAGCCTCTGACCTTGTCTCCCTATCATAAGTCTCTTCTCACTCCAATCCATTTTCCATACAGCTGCCAAATTGATATTCCTAAATCACAAGCACGACTATTTTATTCTCTTCATCAGGGGACTCCATTGGCTTTCTATTACCCAGTACAGAATTTGGCACATAGGAAACACTTAATAAATGTTTTCCTCTCTCTCTCTTTCCTTCCTTCCTTCCTTCCTTCCTTCCTTCCTTCCTTCCTTCCTTC
>NW_020954582.1:12062741-12176570 GCF_900497805.2 Vombatus ursinus
TTCCTTCCTTCCTTCCTTCCTTCCTTCCTTCCTTCCTTCCTTCCTTCTTTTTCTTTCCCTTTCTTTCTTTCCCTTTCTTTTCCTTCCTCTCTCTCTCTCTCTCTCTCTCTCTCTCTCTCTCTCTCTCTCTCTCTCTCTGTCTCTCTGTCTCTCTCTGTCTGTCTGTCTCTCTCGCCCCCCACAACAATAATTCTGGGAGGTAAATGCTATTACCATCCCCATTTGCTAGATGAAGAAACTGAGGAAAACAAAGGTTAAGTGACTTGTCCAGGGTAACAGAGCTACAAGTGTCTGAGGCAGGATTTAAACTCAGATCTTCCTCAATCCAGGTCCAGGGCACTATTCACTGTACCATGTATTTGCCTAAGATATTTACTGAATTGGAGTTGAATCTGTAAAATGGGCATAATACCTATCTCACAACATTATTTTCAGGATCAAATGTAACATTTGCAAAGCACTTTAAAACCTTAAAGGGATATATAAATGCCTCATTATTATCACTAATTAATATTATCAATAATATATTTGTTGGATTTATCCATAATGCAATCTGAATAGGCTTTAAATACCACCACTCCCCTTGGCCTCCCAAACAGGTATACAAACACTCATTTTTCACTAAGGGAGAAAATTCCATTATCTTACCCAAAGAGAGGACAGGTCAGATCAATACAGCCTGAATTGGACTGACTGATACAACCCCAATCCCATTTCCTCCCATTTTCTCCATGACCTTGATCTATCCATCATCCCCTCTTCTCTCACATATTTCCACATGTCTTTGGCCAGCTTCATGTTCTCATGTTTTCTCTCAGACTCTCCCAGATTCCTTTTTTAGTCTACTAACATGCTAAGGTGTCTCCTACTCTAAAAAGAAACCAGCAAGGAACCATCCGCGTTACTCTTGACATCCACTTATCCTTTCATCCTCTTCTTCTCCAACTTTCATCACCAAATTTCTAAAAGTGGATCTACTACAGACCCTTCCGCTATTTCTTTACTATTGACTCAATTTCTTTAATTTAAAAAAAATATGAATTTTAATTTTTTAAAAACTTTAATGATCAAAAGAGAACATTTCTATATACAAAGGAGAACAGAAAATGAGGATTCTATGTTAAACCATGGATCTCTATTAAGTACAGCTTGCTTAGAAAAATCATTGTTTAATACATCCACCAGGCTTATCTGAATTTCCCTCTGAATTCCTGTGCTCACTCAGTTCTTAATCTTTTATAATCCATCTTCCTTATACATTTTCTCTCACTGATTTCAAAGGCAGTCTAGTGGACATGCTCTGGATTATTATCAGAAATTAATAAAATCACCAAACCCTCTACTTGACTCAGTACCCATCCCTCCTTGGGCAAATCTCTTCTCCCATTGGTTAGATCTCCTCTCTCAGTCTCCGATCCTGAATTTCTAGGCTTAAATAAACACCATGCCGATGTGATTTGTTAACATCAAATAATAAAAGCATCACAAAATTCTGCCCATTTGTAATGAGAGAACTCTTTATTGCTAAATCCAACATTTGTTTGTGTTTGCCTCACTGCCCAAGACCTCTCTGTGGCATATGCCACTGAAATGTAGACCAGCTCTTTCCTGGAGATATCCTCTTCTCCCTTCTCCCTCCCATCTGTGCCATTCAGTCTTTTTCTCAGTAAAATAAGGGGTTTGGGCCAGATGATCTCTTCCTGCTATGAGGTCATCATCCTCTACCCACTCTAATGGTTTTCTTCCTGCCCCCTTGGGCAATCCTCCCCTTGTTATCATTGTTTGCTGTTCTCCATCCCCTCTCCTGCCCCTAAAATGGGGGTGTTCTCCAGCATTCTTTCCTTCACCCTCATTCTCTCTTCTCCAAGTCTCCCTCTCGTGGTATTTCTCATCTATTCATATAGCTTTAATCTTGCCTACGCAGATGACTCTGAAATCTCTGTTTCCAACCCAAACATGTACTCAGAGATTAAGTTGAATTAAATTGTTACTTATGCAGTTATTAAGCGTCTACTATGGTCAGCACTGGGGATACAAAGACAAAATAAAAAACAGTCCCTGCTTGCCCTCAAGTGGCTTTAATTTTATGGGGGGGAGGGGGACAATGTGCACATAGATGAGTATGTACAAGGTGTCCTAGAAGCCTTAGTACAATTTTAAGCTTTTTTAACTTAAAGCTTCAAGTTGCACTAAGGCTATTGGGACACTACATCTTATCTAAAATATTTACAAAGTGATTCATGGGGAGGACTCAAACAGCTGTATTTTCTGCTGCATCTGGACATCTTCACCTGCTTGACTTGCTGGCACCTCCAATCAAGCCTCATATTCTCCCCCAGAGCTGTTCCTCCTAACTTCTCTCATTCCATTGATGGTGTCACTATCTCCCTGCCCCTCCCCATTACCCATGCTTGTATCATCAGAAGCAGGATTGAAAACACAGACCTTCCTGTCTATGACAGACACCAGGCTCCCCCTCCATGTGAAAAATCATGTAAATGGTGTCTCTTCTTCCTACTTGCATGCAGTTATTACCAGTAGAAGCTCCAATGACTCTCATAAGGTGGCCCTGCCTGCCCCCAAAGTCAGGTAGGGCAGCAGAGCCTGGAGTAAAGAGCCAACCCCAGCTCTATGCGGAGGAGGTCAATTTGTCACAACATACCACAAAGCATGGGAGTCACTGATTGGGAAACACAGCCCTGCTGGGCAGCAGTACCTTGCTTAAATAATAAAATGGAGAGAGCTCAGCTGGGATTGTTGTGTGTGTGCCACCATGGCCTATCAGATACCTGCCAGAAGTCCTCTCTACCAGGGAGGGCAAAGAAGGAACGAGAGAAAACAGAGAACATGACCTCTTTTGATCTGTTTGCTCATCAGAAGAGACCAATGCCCACCACTCTGAGAAATCCCCCATTGTATTCCACAAAAGGATATATAATTACTCTGAACATTCTCATCCCTCAAGAGACCCCTAAGGGAATCAATTATATGAACTCTGACATCTCTTCTCAGACTAAATCTATGATAATATACACAATGCTGTAACTAGGGCAGGGCAGCTTGGACTTTTTCTCAGAGCAATGAAATCTAGAGGGCGCTGATATTGGTTGTATTTTTCCAGCCTCTAGAGAGAGTTGAGTTTAACATTTGCTTATCAAGAATAATTAGTTAAAACATAACTAATACAGAAATACATTTTGCAATAGCTTCTATTGAATTGTTTGCCTTTCAATGAGGAAGGTGGGGAAGGAGGATGGGAGAGAATTTAGAACTCAAAGTTTTAAAAATGAATGTTAAATTTTGGTTTTGCATGTAATTGGGGAAAAATACTAAGAATTCAAAAAAGGAGAATATTTTGTTAAAATTGTAAGCTTCCCAATAGTGTACTTTCCACCCCACAGCTACCAGGCCCCCAGTAGTACCTCCCTAGCCAGGTCATGTTTTTCCCGGATCTCTCTTTGTCAGTACTTGTGTGGGTCTCTTCCCTCCCACTGCTGGTTTCAGAAATAGAACCGCTAGTTATGTGTCTGCCTATGAGTCACCTGCATGTGACCATGACCAACTTTTGCCCCATTCTGAATGTGGTGAGAAGAGAGAAATAGAGATATTGGGGGGAAAACAAATACTCGGACTGCATACATCTTGTACGTACATAGCAATCTGCATGTTATCTTCTCCTATTAGAACGTAAGCTGCTTGAGGGAAGGAATGGGTTTTTTCTTTCTTCATATCCCCAACACTTACCACAACACACCCAAGTCATCATTGGAAAGGTGCTGCAGTCTTCTTATCATGCATCTTTTCACTGCTCACATTTGGATTACCCACAATCATGAAAATTAAAGATGGCAGGGTTGAAAGATTTGGAATCATATGACATGAGTAGAACACTGATATTCGAGAAAAGATGTATGTGTGTGCGTGCTTATTGGGAAGCAGATTAAGATAAATCAATCAATCAACAAGCATTACAATAAGCACCTACTATGTTCCAGGCACAGTGATAGTCAATGGGAACACCAACACAGTAAGTGAAATGGTCCCTATTGCAAAGGAAGGCCTCTCTAAAGCTTCTACAATCCAATCTGGTGCCTTCTCTTCTTCCAGGTCAGTTCTGAGCAGAGCTCTCTGCCTTTCCGAAGTGCTTGTCCCAGACTGACGTCCTAACTCAACAGACCAACGTTCCAGCTTAGTGCCGCGGTGCTGACAACATTAAGTCCCAGAACACATGAGGGCTGCCTCAGTGAGCCATGATCCCTCGCAAGAGCTCAGCCAAACCATCCACGTGTTCATTCACGGCCATTCTTCTACATCTGGCTGGATCTGTGAGCTCCCAATGTGGGCACTCTCTCTAACATGCAGATTGCAACCCATCCACACCTGATCACCTTGAGCAACTGTTGCCTGTGTCTAAATAAATCCTCCATGACGGATTCACCCTTATATAATGGGGGCTTATTCTAGGTGTGAGTCAATAGGCAGCTAGGTGGGACAGTGGGTAAGGGAACCACTGGACCTGGAGTCCAGAAGATCTGAGTTCAAATCCTGCCTCAGACATGATCCTAGGCAAGTCACTCAACATCTCTCAGTCTCGATTTCTTCTTCTGTAAAATGGGGATAATAGTAGTGCATATCTCTCAGGATTCTTATGAGGATCATGACATAACATATGTAAAGCATTTTACGAACCTGAAGTGCTTTATAAATGCTAGCTATCATTATATGTATATATACATACTCACGTGTATAGATATGTGTATGCATATCGTAAAAGAACGTAACAAAGCACCTAGCTGTGGCAGCTAGGTGTCGCCATAGTGCATAGAGCGCCAGACCTGGATTCAGGAAGACCCATCTTCCTGAGTTCAAATCCAGCTTCAGACACTTACTAGCTGGGTGACCCTTGACAAGTCACTTGACCCTGTTTGTCTCAGTTTCCTCATCTGTAAAATGAGCTGGAGAAGGCAATGGCAAACTGCTCCAATATCTCTGCCAAGAAAACCCCAAATGGGGTCAACATGACTGTAATGACTGAGCAATTACAGCAAAACCTTAAAAGTGCAGAATAAATTCTAGTCATTGTTATTATATATTGATATATATCCACATACATGCCCACACATCTCTCAGGGGTTCTTAACTTGGGTTCCAAGAATTTTTTTTTTTACTCTTTTTATAACTGAATTTCATTATAATTGGTTTCGTTTATAATCTTACATATTTTGTTTTATGCATTTAATGACATGATCCTGAGACAGGATACAAGTTTCACCCCTGCTATTCAGAGGGGTCCAGGACCCGGAAAAGGTGATGAACCCCTGTTCTGTGGGTCTGACAAAGCTCACTGCACACAACCATTAGTGAGTGACGAGATTTATATAAGGCAGAGACCCCCTGGGGCTGGATTCAAGATTCTCTCCATACTTGAGGATATGTTCATGTTGCCATTTGCTGGGAAAGTGCAATTGATGCTGTATCTCCCCCCAAAGGCAGCCCACTGGAGCAGCTGAGAGGCACATGTAGCCATACCAGGCTTTTGGTTGTTTACATTGGTAGTGTCTGAAGCACCCTTTGGCTTAAGAGCACCGGGTAAACTTGAGGCTGGGACGATGGCAGCCGAGTACATGGGTCCTGAGAGGCACAGAAAACGAGATGGAAATAAATGGCTTCCCTGGTCTTAAAGCCGTCCATCAGGGAGGGAAGCATAGGAAAGGCAAACAGCTCAGCCCATCAGCCCATCAGCCCATCAGGGTGGGAAGCGGTGAGGGAGGGAACACGGAGAATTAAACCTTATGTCAAAAAGCAATTAGGGAGAAATTAGACAGCCCTGGATATTGGGGGTGGGGGGGTGGAATCCATTACAGGAATTATAGTCTCAGCATGTCACCAGAGATCTATCTTCTCCCGGGGAATATGCAGTGGAGACCAGATGGCAGTCAACTGAGTCACTGGGTCTAACCACCCAACAGCCGCCATATCTTTGGTCACTCACCTTCCTATGCCTAGGAAGCAGTGACCTTGCTATCGCAGAAAAACCAAATATCTGGCCAGGTTTGCTTTGAAGGCAGAGAAATCCCAGCTGAAATTCGTCATTCTGAAGACGATCTCTTTTTCTTTAAGAACGTCATGCTTATCTGTGACAATCAGATCAGCTGCTTCAGCAGGAACCCTTGTCATGGTAGGGTTAGGAATTCCCACTTCTAGTTGGAGGGTAAGCGGTCAACAATAAGACATGTTGGTTGATGCATTCTTTGTTCCTGGGGAAAATATTTTCTAAATGACAACAAATTTTTATTTCTGAGTGTTGCAGATTGAACTCAGTGGGACCTTGGACTTTATCTTTCTAGACCAAATGAGCGTGTTGGCCCCCCACACTCAGATGGCCTCTAAAACCATTTCAAATCTTAGGATTCCATAAATGCAAACTTGTAAGTTCCTTATACTAATGAGTCCCATGTTGAGTTCTAATTCCTAGCCATACAAACAGGGTCTCTTTGCATGGGAAAGTAAATGCATTGAGGACAGGGTTTTTAACATTTTTTTCTTTGTAATCTTGGGTGCCTAGCACAGTGTCAAGTACCTAATAGGTGACTAATAAATACTTACTGATTAGTTAAATTATTAAATTAGATTTCCACAGAAAGTAGTCTATTTTACTGTTGGACAACTCTGATTATCTTAGCCTCCCTTCTACCAAGGTCCAAAGGTGAATTTTTTTTAAAAGGAGCCTTGTTCTCACTTGGGTGACCAATTGGGAGAACATTACTGAAATGCTCTTTCCTGTCTGTGGGCCTCAGTTTCTTCATCTGTAAACTGAAAGAGTTGGATTAGATGACCTCTAACTTCCCTTCCAGCTTCATAGCATGAGATTTTAATAAGAGTCATGATACTACCTTATTTTTACACAGTGCCTTTGATTTCTCAGACCATTTTTTCTTTTATGATTTCATTTTTATCTAAATAACCATTCCATAAAAGAATCACTATCTCCATTTTTATTGATGTGTAAATTGAGTCACAAGGAACAGCTGTGGTATGATAGAAAGACAGCTGCATTACAGAGCAAGGGGTCTAAGTGTGGAGCCTGTCTCTTACTTACTACGTCGGTGTCCTTGAACAAGTAATGTCTTCTCCCTCATCGCCCCCTCACTCCTCAATCCCTTTCAGTCTGGCTCCTGTTCTCATCGCTTGCTTTGATGCTTCTTCTTGCCAAGGTCTCCAATGATCTCTTTATTGCTAAATCCAATGGCCTTTTCTCAATTTTCATCCTTCTAGAGTCTTCTGCAGCCTCTGACCGTACTTCCCACCACCTTCTCCTTCAAGGAGACTCTCTCCTTCCCGGGTTTTTGGGGAATTGTTTTGTTGTGGTGCATTCTCTACTTGTTAAGCCGATTCTCTTCTGTCTCCTTTGCAGGATCATTTCCCATGTTCCGGTATGAGTGAGGAAGCCCCAAGGTTGTGCCCTAAGCCCTTTCCTCTTCCTTCTCTATGTTCTCTCATTTGGTGAGCTCACCAGCTCTCATGGATTCAACTACTATCTTTTTGTAGAAGACCCCCAATTCTACCTCTCCAGTCCTCATCCCTCTTTTGTAAGCTCCGGTCTTGAATCTTCAATTGTGTACTGGAAATTAGCAAATGGATATCCCCTAAGAATCTCAAACTCTACCTGTTTAAAACAAAACTATTCAACGTCTGTCCCCCTAAACCCAGGGCTCCTCCTAACACCCCATTCTGGAATGGACAGCGCTCTTCTTTCAGTCACCCAGGTTAGTAACCTAAAAAACACTACATTCTTGTTGACTGGTAAGATTCATCTATAAAACAAGGTGAGTCAAATGAAAAGAGCTCTAAGATCAGTTTTAGCTCTAACTCCCATGTTTATATGGAGCTATGAAAAATGATGGGCAGCTAGGTGGCACAGTGGAGGGAGTGCTGGCCCTGGAGTCAGGAGGACCTGAAAAGTTCAAATCCAGCCTCAGACAGATACTTCCTAGCTGTGTCTCCTTGGGCAACTCACTTAACCCTGTTTGCCTCAATTTCCTCATCTGTAAAATGAGCTGGAAATAGCAAACCACTCCAGTACCCTTGCCAAGAAATTGGGCCACAAAGAGTTGGGTATGACTGATAAAAAAAAACAATTAAAAAATGATAAAATTGATGGTTTAAAAGGAGACTGAAAAGTTAGTGATGATAAACCTTAAAAAATATATCTGATATTTGTTTTATAATTTTTTTTGTTTTTCATATTTTGTTTTCCATGAGAGCTGTTTTTGTTTTATAAAACATATATATTTTTGAAGGTTTATCATGTTTATATGTTAAAATATGTTAACCAGGGCAGCTAGGTGGTATGGTGGGTAGAGCATTGGCCCTGGAGTCAAGAGGACCTGAGTTCAAATCCAGCCTCAGACACTTAACACTTAGTAGCTGTGTGACCTTGAACAAGTCATTTAACCCCATTGCCTAGCCAAAAAAAAATAAAATATGTTAACCTCTGGAGCCTGTTTCCTCATCTGTAAAAAGACAATAACCATAACTGTAGGACTTCCTCATTAGGCTTTTATTTATTTCTTTAGCTGAAACTGATACTGCATTTAAAGGTTGGCGAAGCTGTCTCTTCCCCTGTAACTTACTTTTCCAAATTAAATTATTGCTTACTTGCTACCTACCACTCCTTTATATGTGTTACTTCCTCCTATTTGAATGTAAGTCCCTATAGGGCAGAGACTGTCTTTGCTTTTGTATTTGTAAATCCAGTCCTTAGTACTGTGCTTGTTACATAGTAAGAACTTAATAAATGCTTTTTCATTCATTCATTCATCTATTCACTCATTCATTTTCCATGCATTAAATGAATAAGGTAACACAGTTGTAGGGTGGGCACTAGGGAGTTTGATTAAGCCCATTTTATAGATGTGAAAACTAAGGCCTAGAGAAATGAAATGCCTTGCCCAGATTCACACAGCTAAGCAAGTGCTGAAGGTGAAATTTGAACTGAGGTCTTCCTGCCTCCGAGTCCAGCACTGCATTCTTTACAGACCATTGCCTTTTCTCACAGTAGGATTGTTGTGAAGATCAGGTGAGATAATGTATGTAAATTGCTTGGCATACCATAAGGTATTCTATAAAGATCACAGATGAGTTATTGTCTTTCAGTTTGAGTAGTTAAACATTTCCAAGCAGAGTCATATGGGTGAGATAAAACAGGAGTTAGTCTTATCAACCTTTTCCCTGCTGACCTAGAGAGACCCACAATACTCATTGCTATTCGCATCCCTTCAGCTAATTACACTGTGCAAAGGTTAATGACATTTTTTCATCAGTAACAAAATGTCAATGGTATTTTCACCTCTTCTCTCTTGTTTAGGCCTCAGAACAGGCATTATTACCCTTAAATCAGGCCCAAATGAGATATGCACAAAGCATTTTGCAAACTTTGAAGTACTATGTTATTATTAGTTATTATTTGTGATCGTATAGTGGAAGGCTAGGACAGAATGTTGGGCTTGGAGTCAGGAAGACTTGGGTTCAAACTTAACCTCTGACTTACTAGCTGTGTGACCCTGGAAACTTCCTAGAATTATGTTTTGGATGGATTGTGATCTCTTGTGGTTGAGGGACTTCCCATACTGGAAGTGAAAATCAGACACTTTGTGTATTTGATTATTTATTATTATCATCCTGCTTCTACAGATGGAAAAATAGACACAGAGATGCAATGACTTGTCTAAGACCACACAGTGGGTAAGCATGGGGGTCCAGAGGCCAGCATCCAAGACTCACAGAACTTCTCCAGGTCTCTAGACTCAAGCCCATATATGCTCTTGCCACTAGATTATGTTACATACTGGAAGATATTTTCCATTCCTCTCCTTGCTCCTCTACTAAGAGGGGTGGACAGAACCCTTCTACAGGACAACCATCCAAGGAATTTTCGGGAAGAAGGGGAGCACTTTCTTTCTTTCTTTCTTTTTTTTTTTTTGGCTAGACAATGGGGTTAAGTGACTTGCCCAAGGTCACACAGCTAGTAAGTGTTAAGTATCTGAGGCTGGATTTGAACTCAGGTCCTCCTGACTCCAGGGCCAGTGCTCTATCCACTGTGCCACCTAGCTGCCCCCCTGGAGCACTTTCCTTGATAACACCCAATAATTCAACTATCATTTACTAAATGCACTGTGCTAGGCACTTGGGATATACAGAGACAAACGCAAAACTGTCTCTCCCTCAATGAGGTTACATTTTAATGGGGGGAAAGAAGTGTGAAGTGTGTGTGTGTGTGTGTGTGTGTGTACAAAGTAATTTCAAGAAGGAGAGATAATTAGGGAAGAGGAGAATCATGGAAGGCAGCACCTGACTGTGTTTTGTGGGAGGCTAGGAATTCTATGATGGGAGGTAAGGTGGGAGCCATTGAGATGGCTTCCCCACACCTCCCCACTACAACTCACTTGGTAGATAGAGCACTATCAGGTAAGAAAACTAATGGTGCAGTGAGGGGTGACATGACCCCCAAATGTTAAAATGTAGTTGGCCTTATGACATCACCTCAGACATTTTGCATTTATTTCTACAAGGTGCAGTGGATTCATGGCTACTTTTTAAGGTGCTCCTTATTGAAAGGGAGAAATGACGCATATTGTGGGCACCTTGAAATAGAGAAGCATCTCCTGTGTAGCTTTTTAAAAAGATTCTCATGCCTTCCAGTGGAAGTCACAATACTTTCAGAAAAGCTATTCATGACCTCATTCAAATAGGCATTCAAATAAATGGGTCTTTCATTCTTCATAACATCTGGTCTGGAGTGACTCTAACTGCAGCCCTAATCATCTCCCATCATTTACCTGAGATAAAATATGCTTTTAATAAAGTCTGCTCATGAACGGAGTGGTAATCACTTTCCATTCAGACCCAGTTACCCTGCTTCACTACATAGCCTCCTGCCTTTTTCCTACAGGAACCACATCAGGGAGCTCAGAACTCTTTTCCTTGACAATCCAGGTCATCATCAATCACCTAGTTCAAAGACAGTTGTGTACTTCCTTCTGACTCCAGGGAGGCCCAGCAATGTTTCTTGGGAATAGGAAATTTTCCTTGACACAATTCATCATTTGAAATTTGTTTTAGATGCCTTCTCTTCTTTTCTCCCATCACATCTCAAACTTAAAACATCTCTATTTGTGAATTGTTTACCCCTCCACACTACCATAGAGTATAAGCTCTCTAAGGGCAGGGACTATGCTATTTTTCTATGAAAAGCAGAACAGGATAGAGAAGAGGGGAAAAAGAGAGGAGGGAGGGGGACAGAGAGAGAGAGAGAGAGAGAGAGAGAGAGAGAGAGAGAGAGAGAGAAACAACATAGCAGCTTACCTTGTTCGGTACATCCTGTTTTGCTTTCAAATGCCATAAGATAGGTTTGTCTGTGTACTCTTCTCCAGCCCTTCATTGGCCCCCTCTACTCTGCCTACATTCCTCTTCTCTCTCAGTTGCTCAGTGCCCCTCTCCTATCCAGCCTGGCACAGTTAAGCTTAAAACCATCTCCTCTGGTCTTAAAGAAGCCAGGATCCCCACCCGAAGCTAAAGAGCCATTCCTGCCCCATCTATAGAGTCATGGAGTGGATGAAAAGCTTTAAGATCTGGAGGATGCCTTGGGGAGATAATTGAGATGCCTTTGAGGCACATGTTGGATTCCTTGCCCCATGTTCCCTCTTCTATGTTATTTCCCATATGAACAATTCCTCTCCATATTTCTACTTTTCCACACAAATGTATTTCCTAGTCTGACTATTCTTGGTTTGCCTCTTTAAGGTTCCCCCTTTAAGGGGACAAGCAAATATAAAAGTTGTTTTTCAGTCATGTCTTGACTCTTCATGAGTCCATATATTTTGTTTTCTCGGGAAAGATACTGGAATGGTTTGCCATTTCCTTCTTTAGCTCATTTTAAAAATGAGGAAACTGAGGCAAACAGAGCTAAGTGATTTGCCCAGGGTCACACAGCTAATAATTGTCTGAGGCCAGATTTGAACTCAGGAAGATGAGTCTGCCTGGCTCCAGGCAAGATGCTCTATCCACTGCAGCGCCACCTAGCTGCCCAAGGATAAAAATACTCTTTGACTTTTAGCTTCTTTTCAGACTCTCGTCTAGTGCATTTCAACTCTCATCCCTCTTGCAGACACAGTCCTTAAGATAAAAAGAATGTCGGATGCTTTAGATGGTGCATTTGGGTCAATCGGTGCCCACCACAGGGATGGTCTGTTTGGCTCCAAGTTCCTTTCAGCTCTGTTACTCCTTATAAGGACTTACATAACACATGATCATAAAATCCCAGATTTAGAACTTAGGGGTCACCTAGTTCAATGTTTTCATTTTATGGATGAAGAAACTGAGGTTCAGAGGCAAAATGACTCATGTAAGATCAAACAGATAGTAAATGACAAAGCTGGGATTTGAACCCAGGTCTCCTTTGACTCCAAATCTGGTGCTCCCTTGGTAAAATATGTCTCTCTCCATCAATCTCCATTGAGTCTCCCTTCTCTAGACTCTCTGCCTGCTCTTTTACCATATTGTTTATTCCCTTTATCACATCTACCAATGTGATACAAGGTCCAAATCCCATGCTCCTTCTACCATGATAGGCTGCCTTTATCAACAACAACAACAGCAGCAGCAATAATAATAATAATAGCTAATTTATATAGCATTTAAAGGGTTATAAAGTGCTTTATGTGCATTGTCTCAATTAGTCTTCACAATAACCCTGTGAGGTGGGAGTTATTATTCTCTCTGTTTCATAGAGGAAGAAACTAAGGCTAACAAAGATGAGATGACTTTCTCAAGGTCACACAGCTGGTAAGTTTCTGAGGCAGGTTTTGAATTTAGGTCTTCTCAACTCCATACTTAGCTCTTTATGCACTGTACCACCTAGCTGTCCTGAGCACACAGAAGCCCCATCCCAACAGTTTCAATTAGCCCCTCCCAGATGCCATTTACCTTAAAGGGTCCTGGGTTGGGGGTGGGGGGAAGGTCAAATTTGTTTGCAAAGATGCTTGTTCTTGCCTAGTACGTTCAGAGCCTCTTTATCGTCTTGCTAGGCTTCACATAGCTTTTAGATGGCGTCAAGATAATGCTTCTGGGCACATCCACAATTCTCAGCCAATCAACAGTTGCTACTTCACTATAGCCCATGTTGCCTGTATAACTCATGAATATCATCCCCTGGATGACCAGCAGAGGCTCACCATCCCAGGCTTCTCCAACCCTTGCTAAAGATGGGCACCACAAAGGTTAGGCTGCCCATCAGAACGAGGATAGTGGGAAACCAGGAATTCCTGCAGATGGTATCACCATACCATTTGATCCAAAATGCTTCAGACCAGTCAGATGACACATCAGTGAGCCAACTGGCTCATCCCTAATTGCGGAGCCTTTCCCAAACCGAATTAACAAAGGGAATCCTTGTCTGACCAGGGGAGCAGAGTCATCATATGTGAAAGGGAGAGCTAGTTCTGCTGCGTGTGCAGAAACAGGCCCTCTCTGCTCATCCTGGTAGGAAATAAGTGGGCCTCAGGCCACATGCTTGGTCCTCCCCCCTCCCAGGTTCTGCCCATCGGCTCCCAATATCAACCTCTCTGTCAAGATTCATAGGACAATAGATGTGGAGTTGAAAGGGGCCTATAGAGTCATCTAGTACAACCTTTCCATTTTACAAATGAGGAAAGCGTGGCCCAGAAAGGGGATTTAATTGGCCCAAAGTCACACAGGGAATGCTTGGTGGAGCTGTGCTTGAGGATGCGAAGCCTGGTACTCTGACAACTGCCGGGCTCCTTCCACAGGATGCCCTCGCTCCTCCCTAATTTTCATCCATTCACTCTCTCTTGTTCTTTCAGAAATCACAGGCTCAGAGGTGTTGGGATGGAGGGGACCTCCCAGCCATCCAATCCAAGCCCCTCATTCTCTAGGTGAGGGAGCTGAGGCCTAGGGAAGTTGTGACTTGCCCAGGGACTTACTTACGGGAAGTAATCCTCAGGGATGGGACAGCACTCACACTGTTTTCCTCCGTTATTCACAGCATATGAGGATCTTAGAATGGTAGACTCAAAGAGAAGCCGAGTGGGCATCCGTTCTAACTCCCACCCTATTTTACAGATAAGAAAATTCAGGCTGTAAGAGATTGTGCCCAAGAACATGCAGCTAATAGAGATCCGGGAGGGAGGGGAGGGGTGGGGGCGGATTTAAACCCAGGTCCTTGGACTCCCGGGGAAGTCAGTGCTCTTTCTATCATGGTACCTGCTCAAGGGGAGTCTTTCCAGCCGAGCCAGCACAGAGGAGGTCCCTTTCCTCTTTGCCCACTTTAGCTCTATTTTTCTTCAAACTAGATCTTTTGTACTCTGGCTGAAACCAACTATATCCTGTATAAAATGATCTGTCCGTGCTGTATGTGCTAACCACAATGGCATGAGGATACCATTTATTGTGGGAGGCAAATTCTCTCTATGGGAGCAGGGGTGGGGGGTTAATTGTTCTCCGACCAATTGAATTTCTTCCTCCCTCCTTTCCCTGAAGAAAGATTTTCTTCCGAGGGTCAGGTTCTGGCTCAACTATGCATGGTACTGTAGAGACGAGGCAAACTTTGGAGTTAGAAGAGCTGGGTTTGGATTTCACCTCTGTGACCTCGGACAAGTCACATAACGCCCGCTGGCTGGCCTCAGTTTCCTCATCTGTATAACAAAGAATTTGGACTAGTTGGCCTTTGAGGTTCCTACCAGTATTAACGAATGCTTATGGATTGACTGATTGTTACATCTACAATCCTATGATCTTTTGTGGCCTTCTGTAACAAATCTGTAAAATGAGGCGTTTGGCTTCTTGGGCCTCAGAATTAGGCTTAAACATATGATCCTATGACATGAATAACTTGCCCTAAATAAGCCCCATTAGCTAGTTAATGTATTAATAGAGGTTAGTGTAACTGATTAATAACTCATGACCACCGGTATTTCCATCTAGCAGTAATCTGGGCCCTAAACCAGTGAGTCAAAGGACAGATACTTTTTGATGAGGGAGTTGGAGGGGGGCCAAGGGAAAAGAGAAGAAGGGCGGTGCCAAAAAGGTCCATGTGGCCAGTTATGCCCTGAACTAGGTGACTTTGGAGGTGCCTTCCCTGGGACTGGACGTTTTTAAGAATGAGGATGGACCCTGGCCCAGGACCAGCAGAGCACCCAAAATGCTGAGCCGCAGAGACAATCTGCCCTTGCATCCTTGATAGTTTGCCTCAGGCTGAGCTTTCGTGCGCACTCTAATATTAGATATAGAGAAAATGGAAATCATATCAAGCCTCTTTTTTTTTCTTTTAGAAAGGCAAACATCCTCTGGCACAATCAAATACTGATAATCTTGTTTAACAAAAACTGAGAAGCAGGTGACAAAGTGTGCTCCTAACAGCTCAATTTATAGGAGCCAGCCCCTTCCGTCTTGGGAGCCATCTTCACCTCCACAGAATTCTTAGCCTACAAGGTCCCTTCTTCCCTAGGGCGCTTTCCTCTGGTTGGTTGTTTCTTCCGGGAAATGGCATTTTAAAGACAGTCACAATGTTCACACTCCTTCATTCCTCTCTGAGTCCTATTTGATGTGACATTTATGTAGAATATAGATTTTTTTTAATTGGGGATGTAGTGGTGACCACGCTTATGGTTTGATCAATGAGGGAGCTCTCAGTGTGGAAGCTCCCTCTACCAATGCATATTGGCAAGTAATCTATAGTTTATAGTATTGGAAAATTGCCTGGAACACTGAGATTTGAAGTGCTTTCTCTTGCCCAGGGTCATATAGTCAGTATATGTTGGAGGCAATACTTAAACTGAACTGGGGTTTTCTTGGCTCCCAGGTGGCCCCAGGTCCTCCTGTACTGTCCTGCTCCCTCTGCCCCTCCTATCTGTCTTCCATATACCCTGTTTATATATACAAATAGAAACATTATTTCTATTTGTGCATGAAAATTGAGAGAGATTCAGAGAGACAAGAGAGGACAAGATTAATATCCCTTTAAGTTTCAAAAAAACTTATTTTTTCACAACCATCCTTGAAGGTACATACGGCAAATATTATTAACATTCCCATTTTACAGATGAAAAAATTGAGGCTTAGAGAAGTTAAATAATTGCCCAGGTAGTGTGCTGTGTGTAACTAGAACTAGAACCCAGGTCTTCAGGCTTCTAATTCATGGCTTTTTGCCCTTGAATTAGATGCAGATACCAGTATGTTTTCCTACGAGCAAATCAGCTTCCTGTTTCACAGAGGCTGTGTGGGTATTGAGAGTAGGCTTTGGGAGCACAAAGTAAGAGTGGGGATGGTCCTCAGAGGGAATCAGAGGAACCGTGTTCAAAACCTGCCTCTCAGACAACTGCTATGACCATCTACAATATGAGGGCATTGGATTGGATGCCTCTGAATTCCCTTCCAGCTAAATATCACCTTCCAGTCCTGTGTCACCAAGGGTGCTTTTGTTTCTCACTGGGGTGGTCTTGGGACCTCTTAACCCAGTTTAGGAATACTCCAGACCCACAGCTTTTAGTCTACAGGGAGACAAACGCTTCCTCCATGGAGGAACTGGAGCTGAGGGTCTCAGTTCAAACTCTGTGATTCCCAGTCCTAGAGCCGGGAAGATGCAGAACACGGTAAAACTCACCCAGGCGCTTTTCATCCTTTGAGTAGTAAATACACGCACACATGCACACGGATAAATATTCAGAAGCACACAAATAAACCTGAAACATTGCCAGCAGTCTCAACAAACAAGTGCTACATCCTTGACTCAGACACATTTCCCATGGTCTTCTCTTAATCGCTCCATAATCTTCTTTATCACTTGATGAAGTATAAAATGCAAAAGAATATCTGTACCTCAGTAGCTACTCCAAGCCCCCCTTTCTCTCCACCCCCCCGTAGCAGCTATTCAGTTGTAAAAGCCGTTGATTTCTCAGAACAATGAGCTCTCTCTCTCTCTCTCTCTCTCTCTCTCTCTCTCTCTCCTCTCCTCTCTTATCTTTTCTCCCTTCTCTCTCTTCTCCTGTTTCTGTCTCTGTCTCTCTGTCTGCCTCTGTTTCTGTCTCTCTGTCTGCCTCTGTTTCTGTCTGTCTCTCTCTGTCTCTGTCTGTCTGTCTCTATCATCTATCTGTCTGTCTGTCTATCTATCTATCTGTATGTCTGTCTGTCTATCTGTCTTTCTCTTGCCCAGCAGGAACAAATCAGGAAAATGAAAATGGGCACTGGCTCGTTGTCTTAACTCCTGTGACCCATGACCAGGAAGAGGCACATTCTTACTGCCATGGTCCTTTGGCTGACATCCAGCAAGCATTAAAAGGAAGGTGTCAGGTTTCCACCCTTTTGCGATTTGGGGGTGTTGGGGTGTAAATCCCAGTGAATGGCCAGGGGCTGGGGGCCTACTAGATTTTAGGATTTGAATCCAAAAGGGACCAAAGATATCATCTCATGCCCCCTCCCCCCAACCTCTCCACACCCCTCTTTACAGATACTTCAACGACAACCAAGGAGAGAAAGCCTGGCCCAGGGGCCACGTGCCAGACTCAAGAGTCAGAAAGCCTGGGGTTTGAACCCCACCTCAAATATTTACCAACTGTATGACCTTGAGCAAACTGCTTCTGTCTTCTAAGCCTCAGTTTCCTCATCTGTAACATGGGAGCAGTAACAGCACACTATGAAGTGTCTACTCCACAGGAAGGTCCCAAGGCTCAGGAAAACCTTTGAGTTCTGTAAATGCCAAATAGAATAACGGAGAATCCGAGAAGGGGAGAGTTGGGAGGGAGCCTGCAGAACCATACAACCCAACCCATACTCAAAAGGAAGTCCTCACTGTCATGTACCTGACAAGTCAAAGCAACGAGCCTGTGTAATGGGCATTGTGCTGAGTGCTGCAGATACAAAGTAAGTCATACAGAGGGTTCCCCATGAGGCTGTCAGGGAGGGGAGCCCACCATCGGCTGAGACAAGCGACCGGCACAATAGGCCTGGGCTGCAATCAGGGCCTGTGGGCAAACCCTGGTAGGGAGAAGCAGAATGCTTGTTTGCTACATCACGTTTGAATAGGCATCACTGTCATCGGTGGCTTCAGATCCAAAGGGTGATAGCAAGACCCACTGGCTATGCCCATCTTCCTTCTCCAGGGACAGGGGTTGAAAGCAGACATTTCCTTCTCTCGGGTCATTTGATTTATTCCGGTGTGCACAAATTAAACACAAACGTTCCGATACATAAAGAACAAAAAACTGTATATGAACTGTATATGAAATTGGGAACTTCTGATAAAGGACCATTTGTTTCTCAAAACTGTAAATTAAATTTAACTTGGTAATTAGAAAAGTGTCCTGTCTGTATCACCTTCTGAACTTCCTTGGTTCTCTTCTGTGGATTTGCTGATGGTTTACTGACGTTCTTTTCTCTGCTTTTCTGCTTCTCACTAATTCTCCTCTCAAGCCCATTGAAGCCCTCTCATAAAACCACAGGAGGATTTTCGAGGCGAGCCACACCTTGGCTTGTTTGCCAACAGACTATGGAAATAATCAATCCATCAACAATCACTTATTAAAGTGCATCTACTCAGTGGCGGCTCTGGGGATACAAGATGCCTGCCCTCAAGAAGCTTACGCCCTATCAGAAGAGAACACCCATACGCTCTGAGAACAGAGGAAACAGATACAAAATCATGGGTGAGAGAGGCACCAGTAGAGTGGGGACCGAGAAAGGCCCCCATACAAAGGGTCGCGTCAGGTAAGCTTTGGAAGAAACTCCCCCCAACCAGACTTGTCAGGAGTTAGAGAAGAGGCCCTGCCTACCCTGGGAAGAAAGGACCAGAAATAAAATGGCAGGAGTGGCATTCATACAATTGTAATGACCCAACAGCCAGCTCAGGTGTACATGGCCCTTTAAGGAAGACAAAAAGGCTTCCCCCCAAGGCATCCTGTGAGGGAGGGGCCGCACTCATTCCCCTTCATTTACAATCTAGGGGTCTGAGGTTTGAAGAAGGAAGGTCTCTTGGCCATGGTCACACCACCAGTGTGTGTTAGAGCCTCCCACTTTCTCCCTCCTCACTCTCCCTCCCTCTTCTCTGTCTCTCCCTTTGTCTCTGTCTCTCTTCTTCTCCCTCCCTCCCTCTCTCCTCTCTCTGTCTCTCCCCTTGTCTCTTTCTATCTCTCCCTCCCACTTCCCCCTCCTCTCTCTCCCTCCCTCCTCTCTCTGTCTCTCCCTTTATCTCTCCCTGTCTCTCCCCTGTCACACCCAGCACCAACAGGAGAAACACAGGCCTTTGAGGAATTACACGCCTCTTTTATGGCCTTTGCACTTTTCCTAGGAACAAAGGTCTATATTTTCCATCCCAATATTTCATCAAGCTTGCTGTGTATGCCTGGGAGACATGGACAACTAACATCTCCAAAGCATTAAAAATAAGTATTGTGCAGAGGGCAGTGGAGAGGCTCGGGGTGGGGGTGAGCTGGAGGTGACATGAATTCAGTAAGCAGTGACAGACAGAACCGGGATAAAGGAAGTCACCAGGAAAACTTGAGAGCTACCAAGAAGATGATGGGCCATGGGGGATCGCATGATGACTGGTGGGCAGCCCAGGGGCTCCACCTCTGGACATCAGGGTAAATCAAGGAAAGCTTTCTGCCCAGACCCTTCCAAAGGGACTTAGTAACTATGCAATTTTCTTAATGTGCAGCTCTGACCATATCACCCCCTACTCAATCAACTCCAGCAGCTGGCTCCCTATCACCCCTAGGGCAAACGCAAATCCTCCATCGAACATTCAAAGCCCTCCTAACCTTCCTCTGCCCCATTTTCCCAGTCCTCTGACACCTTAGTGCTGCCTACTCTGTGATATAGGGCTATGCAGTTTTATTTAGTAAAAACTTTCACCCAAGGGAAACCATCTAGCTCGATCCTCCTGAGTAGTGGACCATCTCATAGACCAATGACCTGGACTTCAGTAGACTGTCTCGGCGCCATCTTGGCTCAGTCACTAACCTCTATATGACCCTGAGCCAATCATTTTCAATCTGGGTCTCTGTTCCCCTATAAAGTGTGGAGTGTGGGGCTGGACCAAAGGTCTCTACAATTGCCTCCAACGTCCACATCCTATTATTCCAGGTCCTTGACAAGAAGTTTGATGTGATGAACTTACATTCAGAACTGACGCCAGAAGGGGGCTAAGCTGTCACCAACCGCCAGGTTTATATTTACTGCAGAGTAAATCACACAACAGCTCAGCAAATTCAAGTCTGCCTATCTATAAACTTGGTGCATGTTTTTACACATTTCTAAAATGTGGGTCTTAGTGCAGTTACTGAGAAATCAAGCCATTTTGAAAAATAAAAGGTAAAAGGGGCCACTTTTTCCACAATTAATCTCAAATCTCTCCTTATTCCAGTCTATCTTCCACACAGCTGCCAAAGTGATTTTCCCAAGTGAGAGTCTAAACATGTCACTCCCCTATTCCATAAACTCCAGTGGCTCCATATTGCCCTCAGGATAAAGTAGGAACTCCTCTCTTTATCTTTTAAAGCCTTTTTAAAGCCCTGCTCCCTAAATCACTTTGTATTGATTCACTTTTTTTTCTTATATTATATGAAACAATATTTATAAAGCACTTGTCACAATGCCTGGCACATAGAAGGAACTTAATATATGCTTGTTCCCTTTCCCTCCCTTTTCTCTTATTCTACATATATTTGCATATGTACCTTTGTCTCTCCTGTAAGAGCTTTTTGAGAGGAGGGATGGTAGCATTCTTTACATTTATATCCCAAGTGCCTGGCATATATTAGGCGTTCAATAAATGCTTATTGAGTTCTAAAGAGTTTTTAAGTATGGAACTGGGAAAACAGAACTACTTGTGAACAGAAGAAGCTCATTTGTCTTTAGAGCTAACCAAAAATCACATCGTCAAGGAAATTAAAGTAAAGATTTGATGGTAAAGTCAAAGAAGAAAGGAGATCAAGAGATGGGTAAGCAAATAGCTGAGCTGGATTTCTTTGAAATTAATAGAAAAATGCCATGGATCTTTTGAGAGAAGCAAGTGAAATTCTCCAATCTCTCAGTGCCCCAGACAGACTGCTAATCCACTGAATGAGGTGAGTTTACCACTCTGGGAGTTAGTTTTATCCGCAAAATATAGCCAAGTCTTCTATGGGAATAATCAATGTTGGAGAAGTCATGGAAAGACAAGCACAGAAATGTTCTGTTGGGAGAGCTTTGAACTCATCTAACTAGTCTGGAAAGCAATTTGAAATCATGCTAAGTGGTTAATATGTCCATATTGTTTGACTCAAGATCTTTGACTCAGCAAATGGCCCAGAGAGGTCAATCTCAAATGAAAAGAAAAGCTCCATCTCAAATATTTATGGCAGCAGTTTTTGTAGTCTCAGAGAATTGGAAATAGAAGTCACCCAAAGACTGGAGGGTGGCTGAACAAGTTATTAGACACTAATGTAATAAAATGTATTTCACCATAAGATGGTATGAATAAATAAATAAAGAGAAGCATGGAAAGAACCCTATGAACTGATGAAAAGTGAAGAAAGCAGAATTGGGAAAACAATGGACCCAATGATTGATTACTGTGATGCAAGCTGAAAGAAAAGCTTAATGCTGTGAAATGGTAATGACCAAACTTGGCCCCAAAGAGGGAAGAGAAGGCATTTCCCCCATTCTCTGCAGAGGTATGGGACACTACATATGAGGTTAACCTTTTACAACATGTGTTAGTTTGTTGGTGTTTGTTGGTTTTTTTTTTTTTTTTAACCAGGTTCCCCTCCCCTAGTTTTTATTCTTTGTTTTAAAGGATGAGTCTCTAGGAGAAGTTGAAGGAGGAACATATTGGGAATTGTAGGTGATTCAAAAAGAAAATATATCAACAAAATTAGATTAAAAAAAGTCGTCTTTCACTCACGGCTTATTTGGTTGCCCCAGTTTGGTGTGGAAGTCCCCTGAGTTCTTTGTCACTCTGCCAGGAGACTGAAAAGTCTTTCTAGCTCCCACCAATCTGGAAAGAGTTCCAGGATGGGCTTGGAGATGGACAGTGCCTTCACCATCCAGCAATGGGGCTAACTAAAACTCTGAGAAGCTTCTTGCCAGGAGGCTGGCCAAGTCATGGGGATTTTTTTCTTAACTAAAGCAACTCTTGAAAAGCTATTTATCCAGGCATGGAAGAATGGAAGGGTTGCAATGAACATCTACAGAAAGAGTTTCTCCACAGACAGCACCGTAGAGATGTTGGAAAAATCTGGAAATTAGGTTGTGCAAGAATCTTCCTTGTTAGCCACGCTGGGGACCTCTAAAAGATAGATTCAGCCTACAATTACCTTTGCTACCAGATGCTGTATCACTCTGTCTATAAACTAATAAAAATGAAACTTTTTATTGTCTATCCAATATCCAATAGGCATCTGGGTGGCTCAGTGGATAGAATGTTGGACCACCTGAGTGACTGGGGAGAAGCATTTAATATTTCAACCTCAGTTTCCTCATTTGTAAAATAATAACAATAGCATCTACTTTACAGGGCTGTTACGAAGATCAAACAAGATAATATTTGTGAAGTATTTTACAAACCTTAAAGCAATGTGTAAATGCTGGCTCTTACAGTCATGTAGGACCTCTACAACATGCTAGATATTCATTTACTCTCTCTTACTAAATCAGCCAGAATGATTAAGAGTTGACTCTGGGTATGGATATGACTCTAACAAGTTAACATGCAAATTTTGTCTGGAACTGAACCACAACACTGCTGCCCTCCGTCTTCTGAACGTTCTTCCTGCTCATTCCCTCCTCTTCCTTTCTGGGCTGCCTTAAAAATCCAGCTCAAATTCTGTTGAATGGCTGAAACCCTAGTGTGATACTTCCCTCCGCTAATACAGAATGGCATTGGCTTAGCAACATAAAATCCTAGAAAATTGCTGGAGGAATTCAGAAGTTATGTGACTTGTCCAGAGCCACACAGCCAATATGTGTCAAGGGTGGGGCTTGATTTCGCATTTTCCTGATGCGAGGCTGGACAATGCCATGCTGCCTTTGAGATAAGTCTATATGTGTATACATACACACATATATGAGCACACATAAAAACACGGGCACACTTATGAATGTGTATACACACACTTATACACATATACACAAAGACAGCATGATGCTAGAGAGCTGATGTTAAGTCAGAAAGACCTGGGTTAAAGGACCTGTCCAGGATCGCAGGGGCCTAGTATGTATCTGAGGCAGGATTCGAACCCAGATCAAATGCCAAATCCAACATTTCATCCACTCTGGCATACTGCCTGGGATGTAAGCCACTCTTTTCCATGTTCAGGTCCTCATGTTAGTCAGAGGACTAACCTCTCCACTTCCTTTTGGCCAGGGAATAGAAGAGGAGGCTGGCCATTTGGTCACAGTTCAGATGCCCAGCATGAATCTTAAAGATGGGGTGGGAAGCTGGGATTAGGAAAGACAAGGTGAGGCTAGGACCAAATAAAGTCGGGGCCAACTACCAGAACTGGGCCTGAGGACCCTCTCTCCCCAAGCAGGAACCCAGGAGCACACAGCACAGCTACAAACAGCTTGGCAAGGGAGAGGTAAGAAAACACAAACAGCCTGAATCTCAGGTTTGGGAGAGCCAAGGCAAAGGAAACCCCAAGGAGGAATTCTAGGAGATTTGAGACAGGTCCTGCCTCAGGGAGGAGGCCAGGAGCCAATCCCAGGGCATGCCCAGCCTGGGCTTGTAGGTTGGAACAGATAAACCGTATCAGGGAAACCCTAAGTAGGTCAAGCTGGCTGGGGCACGGGGGTCAGCTGCAGATGGATTCTGACAGCGATCCAAAAAGCACAGAGAGGGGAGAAGAAGACTTGGTACATATGTTTACGGGGGAGGGACAGCCTGATTAATCAATAAACATTTAAATGCAGGTTATAGGCCAGGTACTATGCAGTCATCAGTCAGTCAATAATAAAGCACTTATATATTGCTTTAAAGTTTGAAAAATGTTTTTTATCATCACAACAAGCCTGTGGGGTAGAGGTTATTATTATCCACATTTTACAGCTGAGGAAACTGAGGCAAACGGGTGACTTGTTCAGGGTCACACAGTTAGCAAGTGTCTGAGGCTGGATTTGAACTCAGGAAGACGAGTCTTTCTGACTTCAGGTCCTCTACTCCATGCACCACACCCCTCGCCCCCATCTGCCTCAGCATTTTTAAGCAGGCTCTGGTATCACCCTCGAAACACTGGTCCTCTTAGAGAACAAAGGATGAATAACAACAAAACTCCATTGGAGATACAAGGACAAATAAAGCTTATATTCTATTAAAGGAAGTGGCATGAACACTCTTCGTAGATCTAAAGACACTCTCGTGGCCAAAGGCAGAGGTGTAGATAGAGCCCACCTATCCTTCCTTCTGGAGAAGAGAAGTCTTGGCAGGAAACGTATTAACTGTCTTCAAGAAGGGATAAGACTTCTGCTTGACTCCAGAGGACAGAGCTGGTTCCTACGGGGGGAGGTTACAATGAGGAAACTGTCCAACAGAGTCTTGAGGGGGACCGGGGGCCCCCCTCATTGCAGGTCTTCAAGTCAAGGCAGGATAACTAGCTGTCAACTATGTCACAGGGGGATAGTTTGCTCGAGGTGGGAGGGATGAGCTGGCCAAGGAGAACCCTTCCCGACATGAGATTTTGGGAGTCTGGAGGCTGCAAGCCATGAAGCCAGGGGAGGTTTTTCTGAGCCAAGTAAGATCGGGTGCTCTGTGTGGGGCATCTTGGATATTTTTAGGATTCTTTCACTTCTGCTAAAATGCCTCCACAGAGCATTGGTCAGAGATTAGAATAGTTTAGACTGGCGAAAAAAGAGTTTTAGTCAATGACTGAACCCAGCTGTAAGACACTGCACCAAATTTATTGTAGCCCAAAGGCTCCAGTGGTTCTGCTAGTTTAAAAAAAAGGCCTGGTGATCACTGTGCTTCAGAATCTCAGAAAACGAAAGTGGCCTGTGATGGAGAAGACATCTTACTTGGCCGGTTTCCTTTTCTTCAGTCTGAAGCTGGCGGGCTCAATAAAAGTCAGGGGTGAAGCTGATCGGCACAGTCCGTTATTAGCAATGACATTTTTATTACTTGATCCCAACGTGATTTTATCAGTAGAAGGAATTCCCTGGGAGAAAACTCCTTCTACTAACAGAGCCCCAGGTGACCAGAGCATTAAGAATTAGGAGATATGTGAGAGGTCGTGGAGGAGGAAACTGAGGTATAGAGTGAGTGGTCCAGGATCACCTGGCTGGCATGTGTCAAAGGTAAGGACTGAGCCCCAGTCATTTTGACGCTGCACCATGCAGATTTCTGTCTGATACTCCAACATGGATAACCAGTCACCTTACACTTCTACATTTTCTAGAGTGATTACTTTACAAACACAGAGATGGTATTAGCCCAGTGGAAAGAATCCTGGCTTCAGAGTCAGAGAATCTGCCTCTGATCCCAACTCTGCTCTTTACTTCCTGTGTGATCTTGGCCAAATTACTTATCTTCTCTGGGCCTCAGTTTTCTTATCTGTGAAATGGGAGAGTTGCCTTAGCTGGCTTCTGAGGACCTTTCCAGGTCTAGGTCTATGATGCTATGACCCGGGTTTTCAAGTTGACTTTCTGCATCCTTCCACCCACGTGATCTTGGGCAAGTCAGTTAACTTCTTAGATTAAGTTTCTTCCCCTGTACAATGCAGGGGTCTCCACAATCCCTTCAAGTTCCAAGACTATGAATCTTTGAACCCTGTGAAAAATAGCAGATAATAATGGGCTGGCATTCACATGGGCAGCTAGGTGACTCAGTGGACAGAGTGCCAGAAATTCAAATCCAGCCTCAGACACTCCCTAGCTGTGTGACCCTGGGCAAGTCACTTTACCCTGTTTGCCTCAGTTTCCTCATCCGTAAAATGAGCTGGAGAAGGAAATGGCAAACCGCTCCTAAGAAACACTAAATGGGGTTGTGAAGAGTTGGGTATGACTGAACAATAACAAAAGTATTTAAATAGCATTTTAAGTTTTCTGAAGTACTTTACAAATATTTATCACATTTGATCCTCACAACAACCCTGGGAGGTAGGTGCTATTCTTTTCCCCATTTTACAGGTGGGGAAAGTAAAGCAAAGCCAGGGACAAGTGACTTGCCCAGGGTCACTTAGCTAGTAAGTGTTGGGCCAGATTGAAACTCAGGTCTTCCTAACTCCAGCTCCTACCTCTCTACTCACTAAGCTATCCTCTATTTTTCTTCCTCCTCACTGAAATTTTTATAATGTTGCAAAGTCTGCAAAGTGCCTTATACACATAATCTCATTCAATCACCACAATGACCTGGTGGGGTAGGTGCTGCTAGAGGTATTATTGTACCTATTTTATGGACAAAGAAACTGAGGCCAAGAGAGGCAATCAGCAACAGCAAAGTTGGAAAGTCCCAGCTGGGGGTTCCTTCAGTCTAACCTGTCCTTTCCTGCTCTGGCAAGCAAGGAACACTTTCTGGGGGCTCAAGTCATCAGGTATTTTCCGTTTACAAGTCTTTACTTTTTTAAAAAATTTTTAAAAAGGACACCTTTCCTATTTTCCAGCCATAATATGATCCTGATTGCACAGAACAGTCGTACGTTAGCGATCCAATTTGAGGAGGGTTGTCATGGAGACCGGAGAAGGCAGACGGGAACTTCAAAGAGGAAAAACAAGATTTCATCATTTGATCTGGCAACTAGCCCAAACTGGTCCGATTTCATCAAAATGTCATGGAAAGGAAAGTGCCCTACTGCCTGGGTTTGGTGCCCAAGTCAAGAAGAATGGAGATGGGCAGAGAGGCAGTGAGCCACAGAGGGACAGAAAGACCTGGGTTCCAATCCTCCCTCAGATCCTTACCAGATGAGGGATTCTGGGACAGATCATTGAACATCTCTCAGCAACCAGAGGATGCCGGGAAAGAAGGAAAAAACACTTCCAAGCCATGCTAGTGACAGGCATCGGAATCTGGGATAAGAATAGGGAGGATACCTTCCTTCAACTCAATTCAATTCAATACAGCAAATACCTATTATGCAGCAACTATGAATGAGAGGCAACTGGGATACTATCTGTAGCTCTGATTTTCTATTCAGGAAGCCCTGGGTTCAATTTCCACCTTTGACATATGCTGACCATGTGACTCAGGGTAAATCATTAATTTTTTTATTGCTCAGGTAAATTCTTGAAGATTATGTTGTATATTACATTGTGAATTTATAATTATATAAGGTTATACAAATATGTATATATACATAATATAATGGGGTAGAGAGGCATGAGGAAGTTGATCTCAGTTTCCTTATCTGTAAAATGGAAATAATAACGGCACCTACCTCCCAGGGCTGTTGTGAGGATCAAGTGAGTTAACATATGTATAGAGCTTCACAAACCTTGGAGCAGTATATGCATTCTAATTATCATCATTACGCAGCATTTATTAATCATCTACTATGTCCCGGGTGCTGTGATGGCAACACAAAGGATGATAAATGTGGAGAGAGTTTCCTTGTCAGGCATTCCCTTTACTAATGAAATCACAGGTCTGATTCCAACCTTTCCCTCAAAAAAAAAAAAAGAGTATGTCACTGGCAATACAAAAACAAAAAACTGAGCAGGATGCTTCCCTGCGGAAGTTTACATTTGAACCCCTCCCTCTTGTCTACATCATGGAACCAACAGAACCTCTAGAGATCCAGTCTTACTCCCCCATTTTACATATAAGGAAACTGAGCCCCTGAGAGGCACAGGCTCCCAGTTTGCTAGTGACAGCCAGAACTAGCAGCTGGGACTGCTCCCAGCTTCCCCATCCTTTGTCCTTCCTCTTTTCCATGTGGACTATTAGTTGGTGCCTAGTTATTGCATAAGAGCTGAGAATTTTTGCCTCATGTGTGAACTTTAAGTGATGGGGGAGTCTAAGTCAGTTTGCCTTTTCAAAAAAGCCAAACTCCAGCGTCTGCTTCCCTCTTGCTCTAAGTGATGGCATTTAAAATCCCAAACTAGCAATTTAAGGGGGAAGGTACAGTAAGGATAAGACACTAAATCTGTGTCACCATCCTCAAATCCCATCATAGCTTTAAGCCAGGATGATAGACTGCAGCAGGAGGGATCTCTGAAGTTCTAAGAACACATAAAGGAGTCATTAACCTGCTCAATGCCTTTGACGCAGCCAGCAGCCTGGAGGTGATGGAGCAGCCTCGCCTCCAAGCTCGTGACCATCCCAGGACTAACTGACCATAGAACGAACAGGTCTGAACAGATCAAATCCTCTGGAGCTCCGCCCCCCCCCAGGGAACAAAGGCCAAGGCTCTCTGGCTGGAGCTCTCTCTCTCTCTCTCTCTCTCTCTCTCTCTCTCTCTCTCTCTCTCTCGTGGGGGAGGGGTTCTTATAGCCAGACTTGAGAACACAATGAGGATCTGGGAAGGCTCAGTGTTCTAAACTCTCTCAATCTGCCTTATGGTAGAATCTAAGCCTCCCCCCCCGCCCAAGGGGAGACAGGGAAAGGATGAGACGCTGATTCCATTGCATTAAGAAATTCAGTGTGGTAGACGATAGAGTAATATGCATTTGGAGTCTGAGGACTGGTCTGGGCACTCGATGGTTGTGTGACCCTGGGTAAGTCCCTGAACCTCCCTGGGCCCTAGGATCCTGATCTTCACAAGAGCACTGAATTTGGAGCCAGAGGAGCCCTGTTCAAATTCTAGCTCTGGTTCTGACTTCCCACTCATGCGACCTCAGACAAATCACTTAGGATCATAACTTCAGATGTGTAAGGGGCTTTATAAGGTCCTTGAGTCTAACCCCTTCATTTTACAGGTGCATAAATGGAGCCCCAAAGAAGTTAAGTCACCTTCCCAGGTTCACACAGTTAGGCGTCCTTGAAGCAGGATTCAAACAGGACTTCAAATCTAGCATGTATGCCATTCATCACTTAACTTCATCTGTAAAATGAGGTGGGGCATGGACATGATGTACTAGATGACTTCTAAGTACTTTAACGTAAATCTATGATTCTCCGTCAGGGAAATCTAATTAACTTAACGATTTTGCCCAGAATTGAGCCTTTGTTTGGGAATCTGATTGGACTTTCCTGGAGAGGGTGTGAATATGTCCATGAACACCTCATTTGTTTGAGAGGCTTCTCAATATTTCCTGGACCCAGGATTGAACTTGGCCTCCCTAAACCCAGAGCCTGTATTCTGGGGCTTGGAATGGAAAGTGATTCAGATGTCATTGTCAGCAAGTGCTCAGTACTGGACAAAATTCCATAAACTCCACAAGTGGCTAGGTGGTGGGGATACTAAAACAGAGATGAGAACAAGACAGCCCCTGCCCTGAAGAAGCTTACATTCTATTAGAATAGCTCTGAAAAAGCAGAAATGTAAGAAATGCTGCTTCACTGGAGTGTATAAATATCTTCACTGGATGCAAAAACACGCCTCTCAAATTCAGCCTTGAGGTAGGAAAAACTTCCCAACAATTAAGACTGGAGAGGGTATGGACTGCCTTAAGACAGAAGGAGCTCTCTTTTTATTGGAGGTTTCCAAGCAGAGACTGGTTGACCATTTGTCAAGTGCCAAAATGGGGACTCCTTTCAGGCATGGATCGTTGGGTTGGTGGCCAAAGAGGTACCTTCAATCCTAAAGTTCTGAGATGCCTTCTCAGTCTTCGTAGGGTAGCTTGGGACCCCATTGGCTCTTCCCTGGACTGACTTGCTTAGCTACCCTGGAAAATATTTGTTTTGTCCAGCAACACCTCATTATGTACATTCCCCTTCCTCCTCTCCCATCCGCAACCCTCCTCCACTCCCTAATATACATACAGCTACAACATCATGACTAATTGATCTTGGAAGAGGTTCCCGGTCATGTGTCCCAAATCAAATGAGTAGGAAGTTCTTTTTTTCCCTGTTTGCTGGGTTGAACCTGGACATACATTGTTTGGTTCAAGACTGACCTGTCTCTCAAAAAAGGAAAAGCATTCTGATTGTTCCTCAAATCTGATAAAGATCTTTAATGTTAAAAATCCACAATTTTTCCTCCAGTGGGGTTCAGGGGGAGCTAAATAACAGGTTATAAAGACTGAAGCCAGAGGGATGGTATCTACAGTGACCTCAGAAGATTGGAGGCAATGGGAAGGAGGTAGGGAAGGCGTGTGAAGGATGCCTGCTCTCTGTTTTGGGCGGATGCAGAAATGCCTGGTTACTGTTCTTCTTCCCTTCTTTCTGGTTCAGGCCCTGAGGCTGGAGGTCTCTTTTCAGGAATATAATTTGTCTTCTCTGATGGGCACAGCAACAACTAACACCAGGAGAAGAAATCTAATTCCATCTTCTTTGCCTGGGTGTCATCTTCAAAATCATTGCTAGCAATTATATCTTTAATTTGGAGAAGTCATTTTGATGGATTAATGCTTGAACTGAGCTAGAAATTTCCCCAACCAGCCTTGTCTTTACTTGTCCTCATGAAATCTGCCTCCCCTCCCTCCCTTTCTCCTTCCCTCCCTGCCTCCTTTTCACTCTCTGTCTCTGTCTCTCTCAAGTCAGTTGAGCCCCTATATCCTGTCTTGTTATAATTTGGGTGGCCATGCCCAAACCCAACTACTCTTCTTGCTTCTAGTCTCCCCTCCAAATTATCCTATATAGTTTACTATTCTGACTTAATCTTTTCAATGGACATTTATAAGGTCATTCGTTTACTACATAGAGGGAAGGGAAGGGAATAAGAATTTACATAGCACCTATGTGCCAGGCACTGGGCTAAATGCTTTACAATTATTATTTCATTTCATCTTCACTGCAGCAGCTAGGTGTGAAGATAAAGACCCAGCCCCGGAGTCAGAAGGACCTGAGTTCAAATCTGTTCTCAGATACTCACTAGCTGTGTGACCCTGGACAAGTCACTTAACCCTTTTTGGTTCAGTTTCCTCATCTGTAAAATTAGCTGGAGAAGGAAATGGTAAACTACACCAGTATCTTTGCCAAGAAAACCCCAATTGGGATCATGAAGAGTTAGACGTGACTAAAAAGCAACTTAACAATAACAATGGAATTCAATGGTTTGGGCCTGAAGAAGCAGTTCTGGGTATTTCAAATGGAGACCATGTCCAGACTGGTTCTCATCCATGGACTAAGTGACAATTGAATAGACCAGTCAAGATGAGAAGCAAGTCGGAGTCCACTCTGAAGGGCATTAGCGATTCATACCACTCCTGCTTATACATCTTTAAGAATTTCTCCTGGTTTTACTTTGGAAGTTTCCAGCAGGAGTTGGAACTGCTTGAAATCTACCCTTTTTCCCAATACCAAAGACTATCAGAGATATTCTAGGTCAATGTTTTTTTCTCATACTTTTCGTTAAAAGTTTTCTAAGGGTAGGTCTACCTACAGCGACTTTTTTTTTCTGAAAGACTAGACATACTTCAATGGAGCCATGATTTCACTGATGTAGGTAATCTTTCTGATGGTGCACACCCACTGACAGTGGCTCATCTTGTGTACTTTCCATTCCTGTCTCAATACACACCTTCCAGGTACATACATGGATCAAATTGAACAGGAGACGCATGAATGCATTTTACCACCAGAGAAAAGTTATAGCCAAGTAACCTGCTTCTGGTCATGGCCACAGGGATCAGTGACTCAAGAGACTAGAACAGGTACCTACACTGCTGGCTGGGGCTTCCCAAGTTCTGGGGTCTGCTTCAGAGTGCCCTTGGCCTTGGTGTTGAGGTGAATGGTGGGATGAAAACAGAGAAGCAAGGAAAAGGTAGAAAGATGGCATCATGAGGAAGAGATGTGAGTATGAAGCCACAGAGAGCAGACAGATGGGGAGCTCTAGTCAGTTTTGAGATGGGTTAGTGAGCACAATCCAGGTATGAACTTGAGAGAAGTCTATGCTGCTGATTGAGCAGGGAGAGACGGTAGCGTGTTACCTCCTCTTTTATTTCTCTTCTCTCCAGGGAGAAAGGTGAATGTCCCTCTGAGTTACTCACTATCCTCCCTGATGGGCTTGGGAAGCCTTAGTCTTTTTCACAAATGCACATTTTGGTTTACAATAATAATAACTAGCTTTTTGTAACACTTTAAAGTTTGCTAAATTGTCTTATTTGCTATTTGTTGTATTTTTTGTTCATGTGTGCGGATGAAAGGAAGAGATGGAGAATATTTCATCAAAGAGGCAAGATATTTGGTCGACTAAGGCCAATAGCGCAAAGCAAGGAGACACATCTGGCAGAAGGATTGGAGATCTAGACATTCCCCGTAAGAACCCATCAGATGGCAAAGCCCTGGGCTGGGAGTGAGGGAGCTCAGGCAAGTTCCATTTGTTCCTTCCCCAGGAGATCAGACTGTCTTGGGTTTGAAAAGAAGGCTTTGCCTCCATGAAGGGAGGGGTGAGAGGGAGGGAGTTTCCTAGATATCCTCGTGCAAGTCCTCCTGCTCAGGGGATGATTGAAGGCACCTGGGCCTTGCTCACCAGCAGCACCTGGTTCCTATACAAGTGTGGCGGGGCTTCATTATGGGACTCCCTCATGGAATTGAGGAATTCCCTAATCAGGCTGATGAATTTACAGGCTGAAGGTCATCATCAATCCCAAAGAGATTTGAAGAGTTCCCAGACCAAACTGATGAGGCATAGGCAACTCCCTTCTAGTGAAGAATCCTCCTCCGTGGAGCTTATGAAAGTAATTGGATTGTACTCAGTGTAGCTCTTAGCTCTTCAGGACTTGGTCTTGAACTTTTTCCTTGTCCCTTCTTGCAAAGGACAGCAAGGGTAGGGGTGTGTGTGTGTGTGTGTGTGTGTGTGTGTGTGTGTGTGTGTGCTCGCACGCGTGTGTTTTGGGGGGGGTGAAGGATGGGTCTTTAACAAGAGTCCATACTCCTGGGCCTTGAACCACCAGTCAACAGGAGACAGCTCCAGTCAATGGGGACCAATCAGAAAAGTTCACCATGTTCTCTTAGCAAGGCACATGTCACTCACCAAAGGGCCAAGGTTTCAGTCATGTCTGACTTTTTGTGACCAAATTTGGGGTTTTCTTGGCAGAGACACCAGAGTAGTTTGCCATTTCCTTCCCCAGCTCATTTGACAGATAACGAAACTGAAGCAAACAGAGCCAAGTGACTAGCCCAGGAACACAGCTAGTGAATGTCTCAGGCCATATTTGAACTCATAAAGAAGAGTCTTCCTGACTCCAGGCCCAGTGCTTTATCCATTGCCAAGATCTACTATCTGTAATCTCAACAAGTAGATTGTTGGGGGTGTGGGTGGGGACCCACCATATCAAAGAGGGGTTTTCCTGATCACCTCTGCTGCTAGAAATATTGATTAACTAATGTCTTGAGGTGACATGGGAATACTTATCATCTGGGACAGCATTCAAGTCCTTAATGACAGCCCAGCACCTCCTATAAATAGGAAATGGAAGTCTGCTTTCTTTAGTGCAGAGAATTCCTAGCATGGTAACTCCTTTCCCCAAGGCTGATCTGGGCCTGTCTTAGTGGCCAGATTTTAGGGAGTCTCCTGAGGCAAGTAAAATTCAAGTCAATAAATATTCCTTAAGTACCTACTCCTGGCTTTTGTCCAGTGAGTTGTTCTGTGCTAAGTATCGGAGACCCCCAAAAAAGATGGTGGAGACTGTAAGTACACAAGTATGGACAAATATGATACAGGTGGCAGGGATATTGAGGGCAATCTCAGAGCCAAGTTGCAGCATGAAGGGGGTCTGGGAAAGGTGGAATTTTAGCTGAGGTCTGAAGGAAGCCAGGAGGCAGAAATGAGAAGGCAGACGATTCCAGGCATGGGAGCCAGGGAGGAGGCCAGAGTCACTGGATGGTAGAGTACGTGGGGGAGAGCAAAGCATAGGAAGATGGGGAAGGAAGAAGGGGCCTGGAGGGTCTCAAAGGGTTTATGCCGTCTCTCCCAGGACCACTGAGCTGGTAAATTGTAACGAGGGTGCTGTAAATCCAAGCCCACCAATCTAGCCTCCACACCCCAACATCTAGTCAACAGTGCTCCAACTTCAGAGTAGGAGCTGTGAGCCAAACTGAAAACATTGTCATAAATAAGGAAAAAAATGAGTCAGGGAGGCAAAACTAACACTCCACAGCTCTTCGATCCTACCTGCTGTTTAACTCATGTTTAACTCACAAAGCTTCACTCGGACTTGGACCCCGGCAAGAGAGATCGTTGGAATCATCCAAAAACTTATATTTAAGAGGCTAATTGCACGTGGCACTGTGCTAAGACTTGTAGGTATAAGCCTCTCCAAGACAAAGAAACAGCCCTAAAGATCCAGCATGGTACAGAGGAAAGGGTCCCTGGCTCGTGAGTCAGAAGACTCGAGTTCAAATCCTACGCCTGGCAGGAGCTACCAGAGTGACCTTGGGCAAGTCACTTACTCTCTCTAGACCTCGTCTGTACATTGAGGAGCATGGGGATTAGATGTCTTCTTGGGCTACTTCCAACTCTATGCCTACGGTCCTAGGAATAGGGGAAGGAGTGGCTATTTCTTCAGTAAAGAGAAGTCCAATATGGGAGCGTCCCTGTACGGCAGATCAGGAGATGGGATTTTAGGGATTATGTACTAGATGATCATGTACTGGAGGCACACAGAAAAATAAAGGCCTTTACCCAGGATCTCAGAATTAGTGTCAGAAGCTGGATTTGAATCAAAGTTTTCCTGATTCCAAGCCCAGCGATCCATCCACTAGGGCCATCCTGACTCTAGTCAACAATATCAGAAGTGTAAGCCAGTACACAGCTACGTGGGGATATATTTATGCCTTCTGTACGTCAGGTGGTGCTTCCTACCTGTGTGACCTTGGGAAAATCGCGTAGCTCTTCTGGGCTAGTTTCTTCATCAGTAAAATGACAAGGTTGGCTAGGTACAATCCATGGAGGGCTAGACCTGGGGGCAGGCAGACCCGAGTTCAAATTCAGCCTCAGACACTCACTGGCTAGGTCACCAGGCAAATGACTCGACCTCTGCCTGCCTCATCTTCCTCATCTGCAAAATGGGGGTGCCTGCCAGCCTTGTTATGGAGACCAAATGAGATATTTTTAGAGAGCTTTGCAAACCTTAAAGAGCATGCTTGCTCTCATCAGATGGCCTCTGAAGTCCCTCATTCCAGTCTTTCAGGGCAGAAGGAATGGAGTCACACTGCCTTGGATTGAGCCCTGGATCCAGATTCAGAAGACCTAGGTTTGAATCCTGACTCTTCCTCTTATGGCCTAGGTGACCTTGGGCAAATCATTTCCCCCAGTTGGCCTCAGAGTGCTCAGCTATAAAACGAGGGGGTGGGGCTGGATCATCCAGAGGTCTTCACCAAGGGCGGGTCAACGTGCCTGCCTGTGATCTGCTCCATTCACTTCCCTCCCTGGGCCTCATGTCCTGAAGGTCAAGTGCCCAGGTCAGATGAGGCAATCTCTTTGACGTCTGGGATCCTCGGAGGAGAAGGGAGGGCTCCCTCCCAAAGGGGGCATGTCCAGGGAACAGAGGTTGCCTTTCCCTTATTTACCAGCTATCTGCCTTCTCAATCTCATATTCAGATGTTTATTTCCAAAATTTGAAAGGAGACAAAAAAAGTCTTTTATAGACACATGTCAAATATTTTAACCCTCAACATGACCTTTTTCAGGTGTGCAGCAGAAGAGAGAAGTAAAGGGGAGGGGGCTTCAGTGAGACCCCAAACCAGCCAACAACATCAATGATGACAACAATAATAACTAGCTAATACACGTATCATTTTGAGGTCTGCAAAGCACTTTACAAACATTATTTCATTTTGTTCTCAGCAACCCTGGGAGGTAGGTGCTATTATTATCCCCATTTTACACATGAGGAAACTGAGGCAGACAGAAGTTAAGTGTTTATCTATGGTCACCCAGTTAGTGAGTGCCTGAGGCAGGATTTGAACTTAGGTCTTTCTGACTGGAGAGCTCAAATAGTAAGTGCTTCAAACGGGCCAAGAATTGGGCTAAGCATTAGGAATACCCCAAAACAAAAGGCAAAAAAACCAACTCCCTGGCTTCGAGGACCTTCTACTTTAACAAGGGAGATAACACATAAATAACCAGTAATCCAGGGAATCAGGGAGCTAGTTGGTCCAGCAGAGAGAGCACTGGGCCTGGAGTCAGGGGGATGTGAGTTCAAATCCTGCTTTAGACACTCACTAGCTGCTTGGGCAAGTCACTTAGCTTCTGTCTTCCTCAGTTCCTTATCTATAAAATGAGGAGAATAAAAGCATTGGCTTTATAGGGTTGTCGTGAGGACAAAATGAGCAAACACATGTAAAGTGTTTTGCATAGGTAAGTGCTGGCTGGTGCCGTGGCTGCTGCTGTCCTCATTATGGCCATCTCTCTTGGCCAGTCTGATCCTGGGCCTTTCTGACCTCAGCGAGGCTCGGCCTCCGTCAGCAGGCAAAAAGCTGCTCTCAAAGCCCAGGATTCTTAACCTTTTCCATGCCCCGGACCCTTTTCGGTCCTCGTCATTCAGCTGAAGCCTGTGGACCCCTCATGGAATTGGGTCTTTAAAAGCATCAAATAAAAGACATAGGATTAGAAAGGAAGCCAATTATATGGAAACGCAGTTAGCAGAACATGAAAAGATCAAGTCCATAAACCCCAGGTTAAGAGCCTCCGTGAGGCCCATACTTGCAGTCTTTCCAGATGGGTAGGACTTTACCCTTTGCTGGTAACACTTTGAGAATGCGGAGGCACCAGAGAAGGCCCTTAGTGAAGGACATATACATAGGTAAGTCAGGATTGACGGCGGCCAGTCTTCATGAGCTCCTGTCACTATTACCTACCTCAATGCCAGATCTTCCTGAAATAATCATCCTATTCAATTCCAGTATTTTAACCTAGTTCCTTACTAAAGTTCAAACAACTAGTTATTACTAAGTGCTTACTATGTGCCAGGCCCTGGGCTAAGCACCTGGAGTAAAAAAGAAAGAGAAAAGTAGGTATTGCCCTCCTGCACCTCATGGTCTAATGGGGATGTAATAATTAGGTACTTTCTCATTCTCTCTCTCTCTCTCTCTTTCCTTTTCTCTCCTCTCCTCTCTTTCCTCTCTTCTCTCCTGTGCTTCTCTCTTTCTCTCTCTAGATATATATGATAAATATTTATATAAATATATATTCATAGATATTTAGATATAGAGATCTATATTTCTATATAGATATATCTATCTCTATATAGATACTATATCACTGTATTGAGATACATAGATATCTATATAGAGAAAGATATAGATACATCTAGATAGATAGATATCTCTAAATATATATATTTACTTATAGATATTTAGATCTCTATATAGATACATACATATATACAGCTATTACACTATACAGATAGATACATTCCAATGGACTGTGATGTTCAAGAGGGCAATAACTGTGCTGCGGTCTGGCTGAATGAATGACTTGCTAGATAAGGGGAGTTTGGCAGAAAAAATACAAGATGTAGGTTCAGATCACAGGGACTCACAACATGGTTCTCCCACTCACTGCCTGTGGGACGTTACTTCCTCTTGCTAGACCTCAGTTTCCTCATCTGTAAAATTAGGGAATGGGACTAAGTAACATTTAAGGTCCCTTCTGGCTCTAAATTTATGACCCCATATATGGACATGAAACTGCAGCCTAGGGGCCCAAGACGTAAAAATGAAAAATGGCGGACGCTGCCTCCGAGGACTTTACAAATTAAAGCCATCGAGCCCAGGCGCATCCTCATCAAACAGCCTCCAACTGAGGGTCTCCACAAGGTGCCCATTTCACTTCCAGGTAGCTCTAATTTTTAATTACATCAAGCTTACATGAGTTGCATTGCTTACTAAGCTTACTTAGTTACATTGGCTTCTCTGTAACTGCCACCCATCATTCTTGGTTCTCCATTCTGGAATGAGTAGAATAATTTCAATCCCTTGTCCACATGACAGCTTTTCATGTTCTTGAAGACAGCTCTCCTATGAGGAGTCCATTCAAGGCACGCTTCTCTTTCCTGGGCTAAGCAACTCCATTGCCTTCAAGGGGCCCTTGTACAGCAAAATCTCTCATCCTATTCCCAACCCCATTCCCTCATCCCCTTATGGAGACCTAGAACGTGGAAAATGTCCATGTTCTTTTCCTCTCTGATGTCATCGAGTCTTTCCCCATGATTTGCCTAAATAAATTTTTATTGAAGATGAAGCCTGTCTTTTTTAATGGTCTTTTTAAAAAGTTTAATAGTCTTTAACCTTTTGAATATACATGCAAAATATTGAGTCTAATAAGTAGTTTTAGGTTCTAGAACTCAAGCCTTAAATGAATTTGGAAAAAAAAAGAAATTGAAATTGACTAGAGACCTGCCCACCCTCAGTTGAAGGTGAAGTTTAAAAAATGAAAACAAAAGTCACTCTCAAAATCTGTGGGAATAGACGGGAGAACTCCAGGCATGCCTGTGCCTTTAAACTCCTAAAGTTCCGGGGATCTGTGAAGTGAGCAGTCACTCTGCTGTGACGTTCCAATTCCAATTTGGTAGCAAGTATCAGATCAAAGCATTTTCAGAACACTCGACAGGCCCCCATTCCCAGATGCAAAAATGTCTTCGTTGTTTACAAGAAGATCCAAGCAACAGGAGGTCAGAACCCCTTAACAGGGAATTGCAAAATGCCTAATTTTGAGCACAAATGGCTTTCAGAAACAAAGAGGGCTTTTGACCAGAATCAAATGAAAAGAAGTATTTTTTAAAACATTAAAGAATCATAGAATCACAGAGCTAAAATTAGGAGGTGCTCTCCAATGCTATCATTTTTTTTTCTGATGAGGAAACTGAGGCCCAGAGAGGTAAAGAGATGTGCCCAAGATCACGCAGGTATTAAGTATGACAGCCATGATTTAAGCCTGGGTCCTCTAGCTACATATCACATCAAGCAGCCTTCCTTCAAGAATACAGAAGCAATGAGGCCTAGTACCAAGTTAGCCAGAGTAATTAGTTTAAATAAGAAATTCACAGATGGTAGGCTAGAGTGAGCTCCTCATCCACCAGTCAGCTGAGGCCATTCTTTGGTTTGGGGTACTTGCCCTACTTGACAAATTATTTGTTACAGTCCTGACTCAGAGAGAGTATGGAGGCATCTGGGTGGCTCAGCAGATAGAGCGCTGGGCCTGGAGTCAGGCAGACCTGAGCTCAAATCCAGACTCAGACACTCGCTCGCTGTGTGACTCTGGCCAAGTCACTGATCCTCTTTCTATCTCGGTTTCATCAACTGTAAAATGGAGATCAGTTTCTTCAGCTCTAAGATGGGGATAATAAGAACACCTACCTCTGGAAAACTGCTAAGGTGTTCTCCTGCTCTAACCCTATGATTCTCTGATACGATGCTCCCACGTCCATCAGTAAAGGCCAGGAATATAAGGCAGTCAGGTTACAAACAAATCGGAGCCAGGGAGACAAGATGGGTCGAAAAGCCAGTTCCCTCTCCCCTGCCTGGCTCTCTCTTCCTAAGCTAGTCCTGAAGTCCTGTTTCAGCGGCTAACACCCTTCCCCACTCGGCAGGGACCCTCTCAAGAGAACCTTCATCCTGACCTAACCTGAAGCTCACCTGGGCTCTGATTCATTATCTTACCCTCAATAGAAGGGATCACCTTATCTGTGCTCTCCCATGACCATCACCAGCCTGACTTGGCCTAGGGAGAATTTGACACTGACTTCTATCGAGATGGATAGATAATCTACAAAGTATGTAACACCAAGAACAATAATAACTTACATAGAGCTTTTAGGTTTGCAAAAATGCTTTACATTTTATCCTATGTGAGCCTCGCCATAATCCTGGGAAGTAGGTGCTATTATTACCCTATTTTACAGATGAGAAAAGTAAGGCCAAGAATCTGAGGCAGGATTTGAATTTAGGTCTTCCTGTCTCCAAGGCTAGCACTCTATACTACCTAGTTACCTCAAGTCAAGTATATGACTTGTTTCCAATGACTTTAGAAAGCATATTTTTAAATGGCCTTATTTAATTCCTCCAAAGCAATTCCTTCTCCTGCCCCAATCTACATACAACAGTTGACCCAAATTAAAAACAAAACAAAACAAAAACAAAAACAAACAAAAAAACAAACCAAAAGCATGGCATACTTAGCCAACATTCAGTTACTGAATCTTAGGTTTCCTTGGGCCACAGCAAGCCCAACTACTTTAAATCATTGTCCATGGAGGCTGGATACCCCCAAATTCTGTAGCATTACTCAAATCAAGAATCTTCACAGATAAATATATTTAAAAAAAATAAACCAGTTATCATGGGGTTCTTGCAAAGGTCTGGGTTGGTTAAGAGTTTTATAAAAAATTCATAAAATGAAGTAAGATTTCTCAGACTTGCTGGTAGCTTGCCCAGAGACATCTTCTAAATGGTTTTGACTCTTTGAAATAATTTATCAATGTAATTGAAGTGGTAACAAAATGCCTTATCCTCGCACGTTTTGTCAAGTATTTTGTCTCTTCTGGTTGTTCTCATCAAGCAATGAGAGTTGAAGAATCTTGCCTTATTCTAAGATGATGTAAAACCAAACTTTATCTGGGGCAACTCTAGAGTATATTTCAATAGCAACAATCTAACCTACCTTTATTAAGCCCCAGATGTGGACAGAGCCCTGTCCTAGGTGCTAGAAGAGATACACAGATTGGGTAAGACACGATCTCCTCCCTCATGAAACTTCTGTCCAGTGCAGAGTTTCATAATCTAGGGCCAATGAACGTTTGAAAAAATATGTTTTGATAACTTTTTCAATGTAGTTGGTCTTCTTTGATGCATTTAAAAATCATCAAATTGGATGCCTTGGGATCTGAAAAGAGATTCCTAGGCTTCACCAGACTCCCAAAGGTAAAAAAAAAGAAATTGAAAATTGGAAACAAAGATGGTTGTAAGACCCTCATTTATGTGTATCTGTGTATGTGGGGAGGGGAAGGGGGAGAAAGGAGAGTGGTGGATTTGGGCACATACTAGATTAACTATAATGCTAACATGTTTGTTTAGTTAGTATGGCATTGGGGATATAGAGCTTGCCTTGAAGCCAAGAAGACCTGGGTTCAAATCCTGTCTCTGACCCATAGTTGCTGGGGAAATCTGGGCAAAGCAATAGATTAAGGTTCTAGCCAACTCCTTTGGACTATAAGTTGCAGAGAAAGCATGTGTTCAATAGTTTTCAGTTGAGTCTGACTTTTCATGACCGCATTTGGGGTTTTCTTGGCAAGGATACTGGAATGGTTTGCAATTTCCTTCTCCAAGACATCTTACAGATGAAGAAACTGAGGCAAACAGGATTAAGTGACTTGCCCAGAGTCATACAGCTAATACATGTCTGAGGCAGGACTTGAACTCAGGTCCTCTGGACTCTGAGCCTGATCCTCTACCCACAATGCCACCTAGATGCCCTTCCAGAGAAGGAGCTGACCTGGATTGATGGGGAGAGTTTCCTCACCTGAGAGTTCCCTATACCAATGAAATCAAGTCCTCCCCCATCCTTTCAGAGCAGGTCCACTCTCTGCCTTAATCCAGACATTCCATGGCATTCTTCCCCCCAGGTGACATATAGTCAGGATGGCTTTCCATGCACAGCTGCCATGTTAGGAACCCTTTTCCAAGACTACTTCTGCTTTCGAAGATTATCTGAGAATACCTGCCCCTCTTACCTTTGGATGGATCACACTGGGCTAAGCACAGCTGTTCTACACAGCACTGAAATGATTTTGACATGAAATTTGGGGTCTGATATTAAAAACCACAAACTCATATGAGTCAAATCCCGAAAATTAAGTTAGAAGGCCAATGGCCTGCCAATGGAGTTTAAGACGGCCCTTTATTCAGGCCCAAGTAGTGTTATTTCTACCATGTTTAACCAACCCCCCCTCCCCCACCAGTCATCAAGTTTATTTCTCGGTTCTTTTTCTAACCTCACTGAGACATCATAATGATTTAAAATTGTGAAAGCAATTACAGAAAAACTAGAGATGGTCCCAAGCAGCAAACATTAGAAGAACTTGTAAACATTAGTTGTATACATATATATATTCAAATGTATATATACACACACATGCATTCATACACATATGTGTGTGTACATATGTAACTATCTCAATAACACCACATGGAATTTGTGCTCATTCTGAGCTTCCATCCTGCATCAGAGCTGGAGCTGGCCAGGCCAACAATCGTGCATGCTGAATGCCAACATAAGCCTGTTTCAGTTCCCATCTCAGTTTGGAGGAGCCCTTGGACAAGAATCTTGTCCTCTTGGGCTGACGCTCTGAGATGGTACAATGGACTCCATCAACCGGGGCTCAGCAGTACCAAGCAATGTTGCTAGCTTGAGTCCCACACTTTTACTACCTAGTCTACTAAAACTACTAGTCAAAGGGTACACATTAACTTTGCAGAGCGAGACTCAAAGCAAACCAGAAAGAGCACAGCAGGCACGTTTTGATGAGGGGGAGAAGGAAGAATTTCCCATGAGACACTGGTATTTAAGGGGGCCTTGAACTGGAGAGCGGAAGAAGGAGCTTTCACCTTGCCATCAAAAGCTTAGCTCCATTCTGAGTTCATGGAGCTGATTGAATCTCACATCTCAGCAAATCTGATTTGTTAGACCTATGTTGAAAAAGCTGGCTTCAGAGGTCTTTGCAAAGGAAACCAGGCTCCACCATGAAATCACATAGAATCACTCTTTTAAATAAATTATTAACTCCTCCCCCCACCCCCCAAAATCAGAATGCCATGACTCAATGATTCTTCCTTCATGTAAGGAACATTAGCAATACATAGATATACACACATATTACAATATAACCACTAGATCAAAAGAAATTAAATTTTGGCCAAATAGGCATGTGCTACATCGACTTAAAACGTCACCATTAGCCCCTTAATTTACAGGTAGGGGAGTTTCTGAGAAACATTTTAACCCTCTCCATCAGAATTTTGCCCAATAGAGAAATGGTCCCCCCCACCCCCACCCCAGGTTCCTGGCTGATTTGAGAATAATGCATTCTCTTCTGCAATGGTAAAATGTAGGCTGGGGACATCAATTCTGCCTGTCATCGTGGAGAAGGCCAACACTTTTGCATCATTCTCTTGTGTGAAAATGGAGAGAGAAGGGGACAAAAAAATCAAAGCCAGCTCTAGGCAGACTGTTTATTTCCCCCTCAGCTTAATGGCTGTGTGGGTTTTAGAGGTGTCCTCGGGCTGTTGCTCTCTCAGGGATGAAGCGACAATTAAATAGAGCATTATATGGTTCATAATGCATCCACATAGGCAAAAAAAAAGTTCCTCTTTCCACTAAATACCCAGCTTGTCAGCACCAGCGGGGAGTTGTCTTTTCATGACTAACGGAGGGCCGATCGCACAGGGTTAATAAGCATTGGTGCAGCAAAATGGGGCTTGGAACTGGAGAGTATTTGGAGCTTCGAAATACTGTCAGATCTTCAAAGAGCTGAGCAGCCTCGCTGTTTTCTTTAGAGTTTCCCATTTTAATCCAGAAATTTTTGGTCGAATGTTGCAAAAGGGAGAGACAGCCAACCATACCCCAACTGTAGTGGGCTCCTTGGGTCCAGACTCAGTCAACTGAAACATAGCTTTACTCTTGAAAAAAGCAACTCAAATGCAGAGTGAGCAAAAAAATTGTCCAGTCTGATTCGGAGTTTTGTTGTTTTTTTTTTTTTTAAGAAAAAAAATTAATCTGAAAAGAGACAGGTCACCATGTGGGTAACTTTGTCAATGACCTCTCTTGGCTAATGCTGAATTCAGAAAATGAGTTTCCATTGTAAATGATTAATCAAGATAGCCCAAGGAGCCCAGCCCAGAAAAAAATAAAATAAAACACCTTCTCTCTCCTAACTTGTTTGCCCAGCAAGCTCTTTCCCTGTGAGCTCACATCCCTGGGAAGACTTCAGGGTTTTTGCTCTCTCTGGTCCAGGAAATGAGGTGGGGGAAATCTGTGTGCTCCCAGCTAAGGAGAAGCCCTGAGGTCTCATTCCTGAATCTGCCTCCGGTCTGCTGCAAGTGGATATGCAGCGTTGGAGCCTGGCGAACAGGTCCTGGGAAGGAGCCCCATCTGCACACTGGTTTCAATTAGGACCACGGGTCCCAAACATCCCAGGCAATCACGGGCCTGGGGAGCCATCCCAGGGAACAGGGCAGGGGCATCACCTACCTTCCATCATGGTGGCAGAATCGCATTCCTCAATTTCCAAGGAGCCTGGAAAAACACGGGAAAATAGGATCCTGGTTACCAGTCGGGTCCCCCTCCCCCCACCCCCAACCCCCCACTGCTGGCAGAGAGGAGCTGGACCCCAGGCAGAGCGAAGCCTCAAAGCGAACGGCAGGCCACGGATGCGGCTGCCCTGTACCACCTAGAGGATGGCAGGAAGATGCTGGGAGAGAAAGGGACAGCTCGCTGAGCTCACACGCCTGCCAAGGGCTCAGCCAATCCCTTCCTCCCTGTACCTTGTCACATGGTAGCCAGCTCGCATCTCCTGACACAATACCCCCGGAGAACACACAAGAACCTATTTCTCAGCCCCATCCTCGGCGCTCCCCCCGCCCCCCAAGCTTTCACCAAACATACAACCCTGCTCCTACCTGTGACGCACTTCCCTCACTGCCCCCGCGGCCTCTCTCATCCTATTGCAGCAACTGGGTGAAGGGAAGGGGATTAATTACCGGGCACTGTCAGATGCAGGGGTGGGGGCTCTGGGCCGGGCTGGGAGGGACCATTCCTGCAAAGCGCAGCTCTGGATCAGCGCGAGCAGCCAGCCAGCCACTCCATCCCTGCGGCTCCTGGCGAGGAGGCATTCCAGATGGCAGAGGCTGGGGGGTCCGCCCACCCCACCACACACACAGCGGAGAGAGGACAGAGGGGCGAGTGCGACCTGGCTGGACCAGGGTGCTGGCCGCTTTCGCCTCTCCCCAGCTAGCCAAGAGAGAATTAATCCAGCTGACGTCGCTTCATCCACAAATAGTCTCCCCACCCCAGGCAACCCAGAGGGTGATGCAGAAGAAATCTCCACCAGGCTGTCTAGGACAGAGCTGGCCCGGCCATTGAGTCCTGCCAAGGGGCAGGGATTGTCCTGGACACAAAGAAACAAAAGGGAGACCCCGCCGAGATCAGCCTGACCCGGCTGGAGGTCATGTGGGAAGGGGCAGGGCAAAGCCGTAGAGAGAGGGAGCCCAACTGAAGCCGCTGGGCAGCCTCACAGGGGTTCAGTGCTGCCTTGCACGGATGCCTTCTGCAGCAGCAGCAGCTAGAGAGACTCCCCCCCCACCCCGGGTGTGACTCGCTGTCCTTCTTTGGGGAAGATGGGCACCGATTCCTAACATCATCCTTCCTCTGGGAAAGCTGCCCATGCCAAGCCCCCTGTCCTGGAAAGTGGGCATGCCCAACTTGGGGATGTTTGGTTTGACTGGACTAAAGATATGTGACAGGAGTTCTGCTCTTCTTTTCAGTGGGGGGGGGGGAGAGGGAGAGGGAGAGAGAGGGAGAGGGAGAGAGAGGGAGAGGGAGAGAGAGAGAGAAAGAGAGAGAGAGACAGAGAGAGAGAGAGAGACAGAGAGAGACAGAGACAGAGAATATGAATAAATATGCTTGCTAATTGAAAAAATAAATGAAAATGTAAAATACAGGGAGGTGAACATTTTTTTTTTTATTAAGTTACACTTCATGCAAAACACTGTACCAAGCTTTGGAGATACAAATAGAAAAGATAATGTCTGCTCTCAAGGAGCTCACATTCTGTTAGGGGGAAGGTAAAACATGTTTTGTTTCCCCAATACTTAGTACAGTGCCTGGCGCATAGTAAGTGCTTTTTTTTAATTTTTTTTTTTTTGTTTTCAACATTTACTTCCACAAAACTTTGAGTTACAAATTTTCACCCCATCTCACCCCTCCCCCCACCCCGAGGTGAACATTTTTAAAAAGCAAAGGGAATGGGGGAGAGTTTTCATGGGCGCAGGGCTGCTGCAGCCCCAGGTGGAGCCTGCCTTCTGGCAGGCTGTGCCTTGCCTCCCTCTCCTGTTCGTAGTCATGCTCAGCTCTCCCGGAGCTCAGCAGAGAGGATCATCTCCCCAAGGGGCTATGGGAGCCTTTCTGCTTGAACAGGTACTAGCTGGCTTCCTGCTCTGCAGTTAATGAGAGACTTTGTCCACCCATAATATGGCTGCTTATAGAGATGGAAAAATGGGAGGATGCACGGTGCTCTCTTGGAAAGAGCTCTAGAGTAAGAAGACTTGAGTTCAAATCCTGCTTCTGTCACTCGCTCCCTTATACTAACTTCCTTGGGACTCAGCTGCCTCATGTGTAAATGAAGGGAGTTGGATGGTCTCTGACATCCAAGATTCCTGGGAGACACCAAGGTCTGGTGCTCCTTTACTCAGAAAGGCAGCTAGGGCTGTTTGGAAGAGTCAAAGTCCTGGGTTCAAGCTCTGGCACAGCCTGACTGTGTGACCCTGGGCAAGTCACTTTGCTTCTTTGGCCCTCGATTTCCTCATCTATAAGATGGACTGAATTAATATTTGCATCACAATGTTAATTGTGAGCCAGCATGGTTCAGAGAAAAGAACTCCTGCCAGGCGCATACTGGCTTAGAAAACCATAAGTGAACATTATCTGTGTTGTGTTGTATTTTTATTTATTTTGTTCAACAGTCCCCAATCACATTTTAATCTAGTGCAGGCCATGCACCCGTTTTGCCTGGAGGATGAGGCTGAGTCTGACACCTCTAGTTTAGAGGTTAGCATGAGGAAGGCCCAGGTTTGAGCCCAGCTTCTCACACTAACTGGCGGTGTGAATCTGGGCCAATCACATCAACCTTCTTGTGCCCCAGGCGTCTCATTAAGGTTTTACGTTGCACAGCAGGTGCTGATCGGCCTGGGTAAAAGGAGGGTCTGTTTTTAGAAGTTCCCTATATTGATGAAACCAGAAGTCCCTCCAAAAAAACAAAACAAAACAAAACAAAAAAGCCCCAAACAACCCAATAGCTCATGTTTATGTAGCCTCAATCGACAAACCTTTTTCTTAACACCTCACTATGTCCTAGGCACTAGAGATATAAAGACAGGGGTGAGACAGTTCTTGCCCACAGGTAACTTACATTCTATGGGGAGACAACAGGTGCATCTCTAGGTATAGAAAGGTGACGCTTGCTTACATTAAGCTCATTTAGTCCTCATAAAAACTCTATAAAGTGGGCTTTTATTCTTCCAATTTTACAGATGAGGAAACTGAGGCTGTGCAGTGAAATATAATTTGCCTGTGGTCACATCACTGGTTAATATCTGAGGCAGAATTTGAATGTAGGACTTTCTGGTACCAGTTGTCTCTCCACTTGAGCTCACAAAACAGTTGTGAGAAAAGTGCTTTGTGAATTGTAAAGTGCTTTAGAAATGTGACCTCTCTTTTTCCTCTCAGTCACAATTTGAGAAGAATTAATAATGGTCGGTGACTTCTCTAAGGCACTTTACAGTTTGTAATGCACGTTCTACATGATCTCATTAGAAATTGTCAGGAAGGAAAGAGAAATGCTAGATAGAAATGCTTCTCAGGGCCCTTGAAACCAACTTGAAGTACATTGGTAGGGACATGGGTAGGACAGGGGTAAGTACCCATGTAGGACCTGGGTAGAGGTATTGCATATACATATATAATAAAAATATTATAACTATATAATTATTATATACAACATACAATTATAATTTAATTATATTAATATAATTAAACATATAATAATAATATTAACAGCTGGCCTTTTAAATCTTGCAAAGCATTCTAGCTACTGTGGGTATTATTATCCCTATTTTATAGATGGGGAAACTGAGACTCAGGAAGTTTTTGACATGGCCACACAACTAGAAAATGTCAGAAGTAGACTTTGAAGCCAGGTCTTCCTGACCACACAATTAATCAATTAGCAAGCATCTATTAAGTTCCTACTATGGGCCAGGCATAATCTGAGGGAAGAAAGAAGTAATCCACCCCTGCCCTCAGGGATGTTATGTTCTCTTTGGGAAGAAACCAGAGCAGGAGAATGTTAAGAATTGCGGTTCTGGAGTCAAGGACCTGGGTTCAATTCCTATCAGACAATGACTAGGTCTTCGTCTCTACTGATCTCAGTTTCCTAATCTGTAAAGCAAAGTAATTGGACTTAGTGGCCCTTCAGGTCCCTCTGGTTTCACACCCACCATCTTAGAAGTGCATCTAAGCCCAGGGCTCTCTCCTTGATGCCATTGAAAGGAAAGAAGGAAGGGATGAGGAGAGAGACGCCTTTTCAGAGACCTCCAGAGCTAATGGCAGACACAGCCATGCTTCCCTCTTTCAGAAACACAGCCATGCTCACCTCTTTCTATTCTATTGCCAGAAAGACAGCCCTACTCACCTCGCTTCTTGTTGTGAGGATCAAAGAAAAGGAACTCAAAAGGTGGCATAAGAGAGTGTGTTGGACCTAGATTCAGGGAGACCTGGGTTCAAATCCTCTCTCAGACAGGCATTTAGTTTGTAACTTTGGCCTTCTCTGATGCTGCTGCCTCCCAGCCAGGAATGTTTATTCTATTAAAAAATATTCTGTGGTCTGCTGTACTTCTCAAATCAATTTTTATCACTAGTCAGAACTTGACTTGAGAGCCTATTACAAAATGCCTGCCCAAATGAACTGTGTAAATCATGATGTAAAAATAATTTAGGAAGTAATTAAGACACATGGGGCAGCTAGGTGGTACAATGGATAGAGCACTGAGCCTGGACTCAGGAAGACAGGAAGACTCATCTTCCTGAGTTCAAATCTGGCCTCAGACACCAACTATGTGACCCTGGGCAAGTCACTTAACCCTGTTTGCCTCAGTTTCCTCATTTGTAAAATGAGCTGGAGAAGGAAATGACAAACCACTCCATTATTTCTGCCAAGAAAATCCCAAATGAGGTCACGAAGACTCAGACATGACTGAACAAGAACAATTAAGATACATTCAGGTGAGTGAGAAAGGAGAATGTGGGTCATCGACCCCTTACCATTCCCTTGCCAATGGGGGAAGGGAGATAGAGACCCTGGGACCCTGCAAGACCACTCCAAGGGAGGGTCTCACCAAGGAGCTGTGGATGAGGTGGGGCAGGGGGGAGGTGACCTGGAGGAGGTGCTGGTGAGTAGGTTTACCACCTGGAAGTTTCCTATGTGAACTGATTATTCCTGCAATCTCAGTGCTAATTAGGCTCCGTGGCTTCTACCCTGCTGAAGGAGTGAAGGATTTGTCAAAGGTGAATGTAACACTCAGAAACTGGACAGTCTTTTAACATCACTCTTTTCAATGTCTAAGACCTCTGAACTTGTGTGTCCTGTGACAAAGCGTTAATCTGTCCATCCTAGTTAGAGCTCTGTTCACCCTCTCATCTCATAGACTGTAAACTCCTCAAGGGCAGGGACCCAAATTGTTCCTTCTTTTTCTTACCTCCCTCCCTGCCTAGCACAGTCTGTGGAATTCTTGTTGAAGTGTGTTCTCTGCCCATCATCACTTGTTCCTTTTCCCATTAGGACTGATATTTATTTAGTGCCGATAATGGAGAGCTCCCTTTCCTCTTTAGTAACTCGACGTTTGTTCTCACTGAAAAAACTGAGGATTACTAAGAGTAGTTAGAGCTAGAAGGGAAGATAATGAAAAAGATTCTTTTTTTTTTTTAAACACTGGTGTAACCACAGTCTCCCACAGGACCAAACAAAGACACTGAGACCACTTCTTTCTCTGAGGGTACTTATATACAATGTCCTCTGCATTTCAAAAGACAGGTTTCCCAGCTAGCCCTGGAACTTTCTTCCCTAAAAACCCTCAAGATTATAGTATTTTAAAGGGGATGGGAATTCTAGAGTAGATACCTCTACCTTCAATTCCACCAAGATTTTTCTGAGCTATACAAGCAAAAGCTAAACTAGTCAAAGGAAAATAGAATAAATAAGAGAGAGTCTCTGTCCTCCCAGAGCTTGCAATCACCTTTCCAGACATTTCCTATTATTCCCCTTCTTGTCTATATCTAATCCAAATGGTTATTGTTGTTCTCCAAATCTGATGTCATTTGCCATCTTCGAGGCATCGCCTAGGCTGCCCTCCCTTCTGCCCCTTAGAATCCCTGGCTTCTTTCAAGCCTGAGGGGTCACCTCCTATAGAAGCCTTTTTCCTGATTCCCTCCGAATGGTTAGGGCTCTCTCCCCTCATATCACTGGGTATTCACCTCAATTCACCTTCACACCCCATCCAGGCATTCACTCAGACCATCTTTCCATCAATCTGCCTGTTCACTCAACCCTCACCTGCCCCACTTTCCTCTTCTTTCTCTGGCTGCAGTAATCAAATCAAAGTATCACTGCTTTTGGAAATGCCCTATAGGTTGATGGCCTAACAACACATCAACTCAACATCCTGGTGACTCCCCAGACCAAAACCCTCTTCTGGGCCCCCACTCTTGTATATTTACTGCCCTCTTCTTTTAGAATAGATATTATTTGAGTGATGCAACACCTTATGTATCTGTATTTCCTCAGAGCTGAGCACAGAGTAAATGCTCCATAAATGCACTCTCTCCTCATACCAACCTGCCACTTAACCAAACAGGTTACTAGTCACTTTAGACAAGCCCACAAGTTGGCTGCCTGAGTAGATGGAAGGAAAGAATGAAATCATATTAATGGCTTATATTTTTGTAGCATTGTAAAGTCTAATCAAGTCAACAAGCATTTCTTAAGCACCTACTATATGCCAGGCACTGTGCTAAGTTCTGGGGATATAAAGAAAGGCAAAAGACAGTCCCTGCCCTCAAGGAGCTCACAGTCTAATGGGGAAGACAAGAGGTAAACAACTATAGACAAACAAAATAGCACAGGATAAACTGAGGGTAATCAACAGAAGGAAACAGGAACTATGAAAGAAGATGCTATCTATATCTGGAGAAAGAACTGATAAATTGAAGTATGCATAGTATGCTTTTACATATATCTATAAATGTGTCAAATGGTGGACTTCTCTAGGGTGGGGTGAGGAGGAAGGGAAAAAGAGACAGTTCAGAACTTAAAAAGTAACAATAAATAAATGCAATTAAAAAAAAAGAAAGGCATGGAAATAGAATTTCTCAAAGGAAATCAGTCACGAGATTGGAGCTGGAGTGAGCAGGGGTCCCAATAGGTGGTGCGGTGGATGGACTCAGGATCTGAGTTCAAATCTAGCCTCAGACACTAGCTATGTGACCCTGGCCAAGTAACTTCACCTGTCTGCCTCAGTTTCCTCAACTAGAAAATGAGGATAATAATAATACCTACATCTCAGGGTTTCTGTGAGGACAAAAGGGTTTAGTCCAGTCACATAGTAGGCACTAGGTAAATGCTTATTTCCCTCCCCTCCCTCCCCCATGCCCAGGCAGGAGGAAGTACTGACAGCATTTGTGGTGACCCATCCTTCTTCCCTCTCTCTCCTCTCCTCCCCCAAACAACACAAGCATTTAGAGACCAAAATCAGTTCTTCAAATGACATCCCAAAGAAAGCCATCTGCTTGGTTTGGGCAACAGGTGTAGAGAGGAATGAGAAATAAATGAGATGTTAGGGAGCGAGGGAAAGGAATTAAGTGATGGCAGAAAAGGTCACGGAAAGAATCTGCTCCATGGCTGGGGGAGGAGGCTCGCCTTAAGAAAGCTGCATGGTACCTATGTTGTGAGTCATAGAAACCATCTATTCTTAGCAAACTTTGTTTAACTAGCCCTCCTACCTTATTAATGAATAGCTTACACAAAGAGGCACTCCAAAGTTTAAGTGATAATAATAATAGCTAACATGTATGTGGCATCTAAGGTTGCAAAGTACTTCATACATATATACATACTTATTCATATATGTATGTGTATGTGTATATAGGTATTTATGCATGTGCATGTGTGTGTGTGTGTATACATGTACCTACCAACTAAGATTTTATAAATATATATATATATATATACCTCCAACAACCCCTGTGAGGTTGGTGCTATTATTATCCCCAGTTAACTGATGGCCAAACTGAGGCTGAGGTTAAATGTGTTTAAAGCATTTCCTCCTATCAACCTTTCTTGTGTGTTGGTAGTACAAATATTATTGTCCTCATTTTATAGACAAGAAAATGGAGGCTGAAAGAGGTTAAACAACTTTGCCCCCAGTCACACAGCTAGTACTAGTTGTGTGACCTTGGGCAAATTATTTTATACCCCTGGCCTTTGTTTCTTCATCTGGGAAATGAGGGGGGCTTGATAGACAACCTTTGTGGTCCTTTGCAGGTCTAGATTATATGACTCAGTTTCCTCATTTATAAAATGAAGCTGTTGGACTAGATTATTTCTGAAGTCCCCATCTAGACCTTATGAATAAGTCAAGTCAACACAAGCATTTATTAAGTGCCTACTGTGTACCAGGCACTGTATATAACCATGGAGATGAAAAGGGAAACAAAAACAGCCCTTGCCCTCAAGAAGCTCTCAGTCTAAGGGGGAGACAATATGCAAACACTTGGCACAGATGAGATAGATACAGGCTGAGCTGGAGATAATCTTAGAGGGAAGCAGGCAGTAGAATTAAAGGGGATAGGAATGACTTCTTGCAGGAGGTGGAATTTTAGCAGAGACTTGAAGGAAGCCAGGGAAGCCAAAGACAAGGAGGGAGAGAAATCCAGGCCAGGGAGAAGGATGCTAAAAATACCCACAGCAAGGAGATAGAGGGTCCTGTCAGAGGAGCAGCAAGGAGGCCACTGGCAACATACATGGAAAGGATTCAGGTTTAAGGACACTGTAGAGAAAAGAAGAGGCCAGGCTAGGGAGGGCTTGAAAAGCCAAATGGTAGATTTAAATTTTATTTTGGAGGTTGCTGAAGTCAGGGTGGGGGGCTGAGGAGAGAGTGACCTGGTCAGACCTTCACTTGAGGAAGATTAACTTGACATTTCAATGAAGAATGGGCAGGAATGTAGACAGACTTGGGGCAGGAATGTAGACAGACTTGAGGCAAGGAGACCATTTTCAATGGTCCAGGTGTGAGGTGAGGAGGGTTGAGGGTCTGCACCAGTGTGGTGGTGGTGTCACAGGAGGGAAAGGGACATATGCAAGAGATATCATGAAGATAGGAAAGACAGGTCCTGACAACTGCTGGGCTATAGGGATGGGGACAAGAGAGAGTGAAAATTTGAGGATGACACATTTAGATGGTGAGCCTGAGTGACTTGGAGGATGGCCATGCCCGCAATAGTAACAGGGAAGTTAGAAAGAGGGAAGGGTTTGAGGGGGGAGATAATGGTGAGTGGTTTTTGTTTTGTTGTTAGGATGGGGGGACAAGGGTTTGTAGGAAGTAGGAAAGCAGCCATTTGACAGGGAGAGATTGAAGATGAAAACAAGTGGAGATGATAGAGGGGTGATCTCCCGGAAGAGGCAGAACAGAATGAGATCACTGTGCACATAGACTGAAGGACCACCTCTTTGCATTAGAAGTGGGAATACCGAAATTCAAACCTAGGTCTTCTTTCTTTAGTTTCATTGAAGCCCTTTACTTTTTATACCACAATCATTTACCAATATACCCTGAGCCCCACCACTGAACCTACCCCTTGCACAACTAACATACATTTTTTTAAACCAACCCATAAAACTGACAAACAAAATGGCCCAGTCTGACAACATATGCCATCTTCTATTCCCAACATTCTCCAGGTCTCTGCCAAGAGGAAGAAAGTATTTTTCAGGATTTATTCTCTGGGACCAAGTTTGATCATTACAATTGATCTGAATGTCTCCATCTTTGAGGGCAGTTTTCACTGACATTATTGTAGTCATTTTGTGTATCGACCCCTGGTTCTGCTGTCACTTTGGTTCATAGAAGTCTTCCTGTATTCCTCTGAATTCCTCATGTCATTTTGTCACAATAGTATTTCATTACATTTACACGCTCCCATCCCTCCCAAAAGCAAGGAGAGATGGAAAGGACTTTTAAGGCCATCGCGTTCACCTTTTTCATTTTATAGTTGAGGAAACTGAAGCAGTCAGTGGGCACCTAACTGTTTTTAGTCTTTTGTAACTACAAAAACTGTGATTATGAATATTTTGGTATAGATAAGATTTTTCCTCTTTTAGTCTCAGTCTGGCTTGGGATGTTTTCTTGAGAGTGAGAACCTCTAAGCCCAAAATGTTTTCCCTTAGACCCCTTCAAGTGTGAAGGACTCTTCAAAGTTAAGGAGTCCCAGTCAATGGAAGAGCTAAGTCTCCTTTTGCAAAGCATACAGAAGTCTTAATCCCCTTGGATATATCCAAAAGATCTATATAGAGATATGTGGGGCAATGACCCCATTTCATGGAGCCATCCAGTGTGAGAGAATTAGAATGGCAAAAACTCCAATAGTGATGATGGTGATGATGAGGATAATAATAATAGCAGCTAACACTGATATAGGGCTTTATGTGTCAGGCACTGTGCTAAAGGCGTTATAATTATTATCTCATTTGAATAGCTGTGGTTCAAATTCACATGGCTCACGGCTCAAATTGGCTTTCCAGCCAAATGCAGTGTACCTCAAAAGGAAATGCATGAGAAAGCTCACTGCTGCTAGACCAACTAAAGCTTTTATAAAGACTTTCTCATGTTAGCTCATTGACATTACTCCATGAAGTCTCCACCACTCTTCCGCACACACATGGTATAGGTCTTTGTTCTTCTCACTCTTTAATCTTGGGATACCCAGGCAGGAGTGGGGTATTTCAAATTGAACTCCAGTCTTTTCCTTCTCATCTCAGGGCACTATTCAGCACAACTATGATACCAGCTGCGGCTCAACAGTTGCCCATTCAATCATTTGAAAAATAAAAAGAAAAATAATAATAGCAACGACAATAATAATTTAATTTTAGTTGATGTTCCCAGAATCACAGAATGAGACAGTTGGAAGGTACCATCTAATCCAATCTATATTCAAAAAGTATGCCATCTATAACACCCTGACCAAGTGGTCAGATGTGTTTGGAGACTTCTGAAGAGGAGGAACTCACTCTGTCTCAAGGCAGCCATTCTACTCTGGGACAATTCACACAGGTAAAGAGTGTGGTCTGACATCCAGCCTCAATTGATCTCTTTGCAACTTTCAGCTGTTGGTGTTATTTCTGCCCTCTGGAACCAAATGGGACAAGTCTAGATCTTCTTCCACAACCATACTTGACAAGGGCCACCGTGTCTCTCTTGAGTCTTCTCCAGACCAAAAATCCAAAGTTCTTTCGGCCCATCCTCACATGGATCAGACCACAAGACCCTTCTTCATTCTGGTCATCTCCTCTGAATTTTCTCCAGCTCATCAATGTCCTTCTTAAACTATGGTGCCCAGAACTAAACACAATACAACAGATGGAATCTGACCAGGGCAGAATGCAGGGGAACTATCACCTCCCTATTCCCAGAAGTGATACCCCTCCTAATTTAGCCCAAGATAATATTAGCTTTTTTTTTTGTTGCTGTAGTACATTTACATGGAGCTTGCCATCCACTCGGATCCCCAGAGATTTTTCAGAACAACTGCTGTCTAGCCATGACTAACACCCCATCTTCTATTTGTGAAGTTGATCTCTGTACACAAGTATAAGATTTTATATTTGTCATTATTTAATTTTATGCTGTCAGATCCATCCCATTGTTAGATTCAGCCCATTACACTAACCTGTGAAAATCTTTTTGGATCCTGACAGTGTCATCTGGTGAATTAGCTATCCCTCCCAGCTTGCTGTAATCTGCAAATCTGATGGGCATGCCATCTGTGTTTTATCCAAGTATAGCCTGGGTGCTGCACTGAGCCCCACCTTTCCCCAGGCTCTCTCTCCCAACTGGGACTGTTCTGTTCATCCCCAGTAGGCTTCCACTTTGGCAAGTAGAGATGATGTCCCCAGAGGGGATCACCATGCTGCAACAACTCAAAGTTTATCTCTGGATCCTAAGGACAACAGCGGTTTAAGGATGGTATATTCCTACAAGTCACTGTAGCTTCTGAGCTATATGGTTATGTTACATTTACATACAAATCAATCAGTAACAGTAACACTATTGACTCAAGATATACAACACAAAAGATAAGGCAAAAGTGATAATGATCATAACATTAAACAACTAAAGGCAAAAGTAGTAGCAGTCATTGCTTTAATTCAACAGAAGGCAAAAGCAAGAAAAATCCAAACATAGCAGTGCAATCATTAACTTGCGTCACACTCTCCCACCAACACGCATAGTGTTGGTAGGGGAGAGTGGGCACACACTTACAGAAACTTATTAGAAAGGCATATGAGTACACCGTACAAAGCTACCTTTCTACTAGGGTACTCACCTTCTAGTCATTTTCTAACTGATGAAACAATGACAAGCACTTTTAGCTCACAGATACCCTTAATGGTATGCTGAAAGAGTGTGATTCTTTTATATGGTAAAATGTGTCAGTGACATGCAGTTCCCTTAAAGCAGAGAATTACAAAGCTTCTCAGGTTGGCTCTCTGGGCAATGCAGACAAGCTCAGGCAGATCTTCACTCAACAGGATTCTGCTTTTTCCAAACAACTTCTATCAAGTCTCTCAAAACAGATGCAAAGCCTGTCTTTCTAACCTTACCTTCATCTCTCAGACCCTTTACGGCAAAAATGCATTCCTCAAAGGTTTCCATTATCAGCTTGTGGATGGTTCTAGAGAGGAATATGCTCAGATAACTCTATACACAGCAAGAAATGAGGAGTCATCTGTCCTCCAACCAGCACAGCAGCTAAAGAGAGTTCTCTCAGCAGACAAGAACCCTTCTCCAGCCAACCAATCAAACAGTGCCTCTTTTCCCCCAATCAATGGATTCTCAGCAAAACATCTGAAAGGCTTGATGTTCAGTGGTCATCTATTTCAGCTGGGTGACTACTAAAAGTCAGGCTCTTCAGAGCCACCTGTTTTAACTGTGGCTGGGTAGGTGAATGTATGGGGTGTTCATGGAGGACTGGTGGGAGGACTTGCTGAGCCCTTTTCAGAGCTGCTTATCCATTTTAGGTGTCTACCTATCACCCAACTCTCACCTGTGGCTCCAAGAAGCTGCAGCATGAACAGTGCCCACACCCTGGTAAAAACTATCTCGAGGCCATGCTAAATCAGGTTGAGGGTAACTGACTTGGCACTAAACTCGTCAGTGAGTGAGGGGCATATGTACCCCAAGTATGTGGAGTCTTTCCCTGGCAGAATGGTTGCATGGGAACAAATTGCTCCAATGGCCATGAAGATGGTTGAAGCAGATGCTGTGGGGCACTTAGAGCTTGGCCAGACATTTAAGATGCCCAGGCCATTGCCAGTCATCTTGACTCTTATCCTGCCACTGGGCTTCAATGACCCTGGGAGAGAGTGAGGCTGATGACTTTGTGCAGCTCTGCCTCACTTAAATCCAGTTCATATGCAAGTTAAGACATCACCCCATGATAGCTGGGAGTGGCTTCATGTCTCTCCTTCTATGTCTTCTGTTCCCAGATTCCTAAAATATTTCCTGTGTTCAGCTTACTATCCTGTTTCTTCTACTGGCTATCTCTTCTCGTGACTTCTTGTTTCTAGCTTCTGAGTCAAATCATTGCCTCCTCATAAGCAGTGAATCATCTCCTACTAATGATGTGAAACTGAATGATTCCACCTTCTTTTGAGGTATCTCTCCAAAGGTCCTTACACAATATTTCCATAGTCCCCAGTTATTTTATTTACTTTTTTTTTAGTTATAACAATCACATGCAAACGCGCTGAGGGAAAGTCATGCCTCTTACCCATTATTACCTCAGTTATTATATTACCTTTATCCAGGTCTTCTCAGTACCATCCTCTGAAGGACAGTTCTCTACCTGCTCATCAGAGCTGTCAATGTCTGTCCTCAATATTCTGACTGAGAGGCTTTTCTAAGATACTTCCTAAGTTGAATTTTATCAGTTTGGCTGTCATATGTCCTTAAGTCTGCCCCCTTCAGCAACCAAAATGTTCACATATGAAACACAAAACATTGCTTAAAAAATGTTAAAGAGTACAGGGCCAAGCAGAGACTTCCTGACATGTTGACTTTGAACCAACAACTTCAATGTCCAGAATTCTTTCCAATATGCCCACTGCTTTGCAAGAATGCCTCAAACCACCAGTTTTGCCCAACTTCCTGATTTCTTGCTAGGGCTTAAGGGGGGTGCGGATACTACAGGCAAGCATGGATGCAGGGTCTAGTGCAATGAGTTGTAGATTTGGAGTCAGAGGATAATAATAATAACAATAATATTTATATAGAGCTTTCTTTGTGCCAGGGATGGCAATAAGAACTTTACAAGTATTATCTCGTTTTATTCTCACAACAATCCTGGAAGGAAGGTACTATTTTATCCCCATTTTTCAGATAAAAAAAAAAAAAACTGGACACAGAGGTTAAGTGACATGTCCAGGGTCATACAGCTAGTAGTGTCTGGGACCAGATTTGAATGCAGGTCTTTCTGAATCCAGGCCCAACACTCTCTACACTATAACTGCCCCTTCCTTACCTATTACATTGTAAACTGTCTTAAAATACCAGTAATTACCTAATAATAATAACTGACAACCATCCTGCCAGGAAGATACTGCAAATATTAGTCTGTTTTACAGATGAGGAAATAATGCCTCAGAGGAGGGTGATTTGACCAAGGTCACACAGTCGGTAAATGTCAGGGCTGGATTTTGAAACCAGTTTTTCCTTTCACTAGAGTCATATTTGCACTTTACTGTACCATGTCTTCTTGTTGTGGGGATTGTTTAAAATCTTAAAAGATGTGATATTCCCATGCTCAGCTTACGTGACGTTTGCACTGTCATTTTTTTTTGAAGGCGTCTCCCCTTTTCCACTTCAATGTATAGACATTCACCATCAGCACCCTTGGGCAGCCAGAGGGGTAATCAGCTTGGAATCCAAGAAGTTTCCAGCCACTCCCAGCTATCATGGGGTGATGTCTTAACTTGCATATGAACTGGATTTAAGTGAGGCAGAGCTTCTGCACAAAGTCATCGGCCTCACTCTCTCCCAGGGTCATTGAAGCCCAGCGGCAGGATAAGAGTCAAGATGACTGGCGATGGCCTGGGCTTCTTAAATTGGTGGGCTCCGAGGTCCGGGCAGGTCAGCATAGGAGGGGAGGGGAGGATTGTTTGCCTGAACTAAAATAAAAATGATATCAGAGGATTCTCAATCTGGGACTTGAAGGGACAACATCAAGAGCCATCTCGTCCTACCCCCTCATTTTACAGACAAGGAAACTGAGGCCAAGGAGATCCTCATCAGTTATATCTTACAGAAGTCTGCTTGCCACTATGCACCTCCCTGTGGGGATTCATTTTCAATTCTTCAAAGGCTGTTGCATCCCATGTCTCATATCCGCAATAGCAAAGCCACCAAAATATTGAATAATAATAATAAACCACATTGATAAAGTACTTTTTTTTGGTTGTTACATCTCAGGAATCTAAGAGAGTGCTTTGCATGTGGTATGTGCTTAATAAGTGTTTTGTGAATTATGTCAACCTAGCCCTTCTTGGGAATCCACCCTCAATGACTCTATCTGTATTAAACCTCATTACCAGTTCCTCCAGTCATAGTCACATAGTAAGAGTGATTTGGCTGTGTAGTAGAGGGTATAAAAATAAATCCATGGTTAAAGGACAGAGAAATGCAAACATGCAGGCAGCTCAAACAACAGAATAAATCGATAAACAAAAATATCACCACAAAATCTTCATCAGGTTGACTAGAGTAGACTATGAAGGTTAGAGGAAGTTTGAGATTTTCAGCTCCTTCCTGGAGTGGGCGACCAGCCTGCCATCTCTCTTTCAGCTGGATGTCGGACTTCTTGCTCAACACGATTCACGTCCCTATCAACGTTTCTCTAGCAACTCTGAAGCTAAAACAACTCCTGCTCTTAGCCCATCTTACGGTGTAGTAATTTACTTTTATTTTCAGCTGTTAAAACGTTAGGGTTTAGAGAGTTCAGTATTCAGATTGAGAGGCAGTGTAGGGTAGTGGAAATTAGACCGGATTGGGAATCTGGGGACTTAGATCATGTCTCTGACACTTGACATCTATATGTGGGGACATACTTAAGGCAATGCAACTGGTACTTGTTTCAGGGTATTGAAATTTAAAAGGTGCTGATGTCACATGAGATCTCATCACCATGCTGATTGACTCTGTTTTTGATACTTTCCAACTAGGGCTGAAGGGTAGAGTATTAAACTTCTCCCAAAACCTTCCTCTATAAGAGAGATCTGAACTTTCCAGGTAATTTCATTTTACATGATTAACTTGACTTTGTTTCTACTCCAGCAAACAACATGGTGGACCCATCCTCCCACCCTCCACTTTCCAGATTCCTTTGTATGTTGTCTTCTCCGAGGATTTGTAGGTTCTTTGGGGGCAGGAGGCTGTCTTTTTCTAATTTGTATCCCTAGCACTCCCCACAGTGCCTGACACACAGTAGGCACTTAATAAACACTTATTGAAATGAATTGAATTGATAACACTTGGACTCCTCCACCAACAGATAGAAACAACAGAGTCAAGCAATGAGTTAACAAAAATAGTGATCAAAACAATAATAGCTAACATATATACATACATATATACACATACATGCATATGCACACACACATGCATACATATAAACTTTAAAGTTTTCAAAGCTTAAATATTATTCCAAAGTTTACATATACTATCTCATTTTAACCCGTTAGGTAGAGGTTACCTATTACCCCCATTTTAATAATAAGGAAACTGAGGCAGAGAGGGATTAAGTGGGTTGCCTAGGGTCACACAGAGATTAAGTGTCTGAGCCTGGATTGGAACTCAGGACTACAATTCTAACATTTTGTCCACCCTGTTACCTAGGCTAGTTAAAGCAGAGAGCTAAGCAATGAAGTCCTTCCTGTTCCAATGGCCTCCCTCCTCCTCAGCTCAGCCATGCCCTGTTTCCTCTCTCCTGTTGTCCATGAGGGAATGCCTTTGATGTTGCTTCTACCAGCTCTGTTTTATGAGGCTTTCCCTGTGTACCAGAATTCCTAGTTATAGCTCTGCCTCTGGGACCCTGGTCTTTCAGTTTTTCCATCAGCAAAATGGAGATAAATGAATTAGATTGTAAGCTCCTTGAGGGCAGGGACTGTCTTGCCTCTTTTGGGTCCCCAGTGCTTATGACAGACTAAGCACTTAGTAGGTACATAGTAAGCACTTAATAAATATTTATTAATTGATTGATGAATGAATGAAACACATTCATTACACACTTACTATGTACCAAGTACTGTACTAAGTGTTGGAGATACAAGTACAAAAGTTGAAACAGTTCCTGCTCTCTAGGAGCATAACACAAATGGGAAGGGAGTTTTGATCTGGGAAATCACAGGGATGGTAGATGGAGCTAGGACAGTCCACTGTCATGCCCTTTGCAGGAGAAATGATGATATGATTATTATTTTCAAAGAAGAGGGGAAAAGCTGGGAGAGGGGGAGGTACTTACCCCAATAGGGTGGATGGCTAGATGGTATGCGAAGCCTGGTCCAGTCTGGGGCAGGCTGGGAACATTCAGTAAACCAATCAGGACAGCTGGTGCAAAAGGGCAGGAGACCCAAAGCTGAGCTGATCTGGTCCCCCAAGGCACAGCTGGCATTGAGTGGGTGCCAAGAGTGTTATACCTGGTATTTGTTCCTTTCGTACCCACACCTCACACCCCAGTCTCCCTATTTAGCAGCCAATTGAGAAACCCTATGGATTCTGGGGAATGCTCCTCTACCTTGACTGCAGCCCAGCTCTACCTCCAGCATGGAGGCAGGCTATCCTGGAGGCTGTACTCTGGACCCTAGAAGCAGCCAAGATTTCTCATTAGAGAAGCTTCAACTTCCTGCCTGCCAGTAGCTACGCCCAGGGGTGGGGGTGGGGGTGGGGACTGTCCTCCTTAACCCCCTACTTGCCCTTTGCTCACAAATTACTAGTTACAGCCCTGTCTGCCACACACCATGGGGAGATGGCTGCAGCAGCCAAGCCCCAGATTCAGATAAGGAAAAAAAAAGAAAAGAAAAGAAAAGTGAGTCATGAAAATGCTATCGACTTCTAGTTCCCAACTGAGTCAGGCTTTCAGTCCCCGTGACAGGCCCGGGATGGAGCAGATGCTTTGGTGGCCCCTCCTACTTCTGCCTGTGCCCAGGACGGCTCCCATCTGGGCTCTGTTGACAAGGTGCCTTCTGGACGCTTGCTGCTGAGCACCACCAGCTTATGGCTCATAGAAGGAAGAGGATTTGCTTAAAGCGGCTTCAATCCACAGGTTTCCTTCCCTAACCCCGTCTCAGGTCAGAGCATTAAAGCCCGCAGTATTTTTGGAAATGACAAAGTGAGTCAATGGAGTCTTTGCATTTTCCCACGTACCATTTGCCAGGAATCTACAGTCAGAGCCTGACTGAGGCTCAGCTTTCCCAGTGATGGCTTCCAAATAAAAAACGAAGAAAAACAAGTGTGTCTCTCACATGGGCACGTGATTAGATCGCGTGTCTCAAACTCAACTGAATTAAACTGAACCAACAAATAAAGGATCTGCTACAGGTGGGTCAGCAGCCTAGTGCCCAAGACAGTTCTCGAGGCCCAGAGGCGTTAACTGGCCTCCCCGAGGTGGTAGATGTCCAAGGGAGGTTTTCTTGCTGACCTTCCATACACCTGGCTTCTCTGTATTGGGAGAAGGAGATAGATAGATAGATAGATAGATAGATAGATAGATAGATAGATAGACAGACAGACAGAGAGATGTACATGTATGTATGCACCCACATATATACACACATATGCATATATACGTACACACATACATATATATATATATATGTATATATGTTTTGTTTAGTTGTTTTTAGTTGTGGCTGACTCTTCGTGATCCCATTTGCGATTCTCTTGGCAAAGATCCTGGAGTGGTTTGCCATTTCTTTCTCCGGCTCATTTTACAGATGAGGAAACTGAGGCAAACAGGGTGAAGTGACTTGCCCAAGGTCACACACCTAGTAAGTGTTTGAGGCCAGATTTGAACTTAGGAAGATGAGTCTTCCTGACTCCAGGCCTGGTGCTTTATCCACTGTGCCACTTGGCTACCCCCATGTATATACATATAAAATTTATATGTGTGTGGTATGTGTGTACACAGATATCCCATACACACACATATATATATGCACATAATACATATATAGATATCTATCTCTCCTATATCTATATATACTGCATATACAATCCTATGTGTGTGTATATATATAGAGAGAGAGAGAGACACATATATGTATATAGACACATACACAAAATAATTGCACTGGTATATTTGTTCATATATAATAACTAGCATTTTAAGGTTTGCAAAGCACTTTACAAATATTGTTGCTTTTTTGTTTTCACAACAACTCTAGGAGGTAGGTATTATTATTATCCCTATTTTACTGAGGAGGAAACTGAGGCAGAAGGAGGTTAAGTGCCTTGCCCAGGATCACACAGCTACTAAGCATCTGAGATCAAATCTGAATTCAGGTCTTCCTGACTTCAGGTCAAGGGGTCTGTTCTTTTAGCTACTGAACTATGGGGCTATATCCCTATATTAATTAAATTACAAGTAAGGTCATGGGGGGAAGTGAATAGCATCTGTGCTTGGCCCTGGGAATACAAGAACAGTGACCTAGTTCCTGCCCCCAAGGAGATAACGATCTAATTTTTCGTCTAATCTGAATGGAAAGGACAGGAGCACAAACAACTCTGAATGAATGAAAACATTTATTAATAGTGAGCAACAATTGTAATTAGTATATTAGTAAATATTGGTAATTAATAATTAATAGTGATTAATAATCACTATGTGCTAAGCACTGTGCTGAGCTCTGGAGATACGTATGCACATACAAACATACACAATATACACAACACACATACATATATATACACATTTGTATACGTATATATGTGTGTATACATATACATACACACATATACACACAATCCCTGCCCTCCAGAAGATTACATTCTAGCACGTGGAGACAGCACAAATATAGGTCACGATGGCCTCTTGGGAATAATGTTTTGGTTTGGAACTTTCAGGGATAATGACACCCCCTCCTTTCCAAGAGTAATGGCAGTATTAATTTGGTTATAGTTTTAAAACTGGAGAAGGGGGTGGCATCTCTGAGAATCCATGTGGGGCAAGCCAACTGCTGGGGAGTAGAGAATAAATTGTTGTGTGCTCGAGGCCCTCACTAATTAGGGTGGTAGGGTCTCTGGAACCAAAAGGGCTCAGCCCCCTGGGGCATGAGCTCTGGTCATCAGATGAGAAGATGGTTGGGGGCAGGGGTGCAGTATGGAGTCAGACATGCTCCAAAATGGAATGAAATGAGACAAAAGAAACATTTAACATTCCCAATGCCTAGCCCATAGTAGATGCTTCATAAATTCCCGTGAATTGTTTGATTGATAGATTCAATGTATTTGAAGAGATACATATTGCTTTCAACTGAGGGGGTGTGGTCAGAGAGGGCTTCCTGGAGGCATCACCAGTCAAGCTGAGCATAGAAGGAAGAGAAAGATGTCAACAGGTCTATACACAGGAGTGTTTGTTGGTGTGATCATAGGCTTAGAGCTAGTAGAAGCTTCAGAGGACATCAGTCCAACTCCCTCATTTTACAGATCAGGAAACCCCAAGAGCTTAAAGGGACCACAGACCATTAGTGCCATTGTCAAGATTGGAACTCATGCCTTCTGACTTCAAAACCAGTCATCTTTTGACTATGCCACGCTGAGCTAGAGAAGGCAGAACAAGACCAGGGAACATTAGTCCAGTTTGGCCAGACAGTAAAGTGAATGAAGGGACTTGAGTCACAAGAAGGCGGCTTTCTTGTCCCTCCACTGGGGTAGCCGAGGATGGAGCTGGCTCTCTATGCCCTCATCAGACCCCATTTTGAGTACTGTGGTCATTTCTGGAAACCACAGTTTCAGGCAAAAGCTGGTTGATCAACCCTTTGGAAGATAGTTTTGAGAACGTTTTTGTCCTGGTATGGGTTGAGCTAATTAATAATAGCTGGCAATTATATAGCACCTACTATGTGCCAGGCACTGTGCTAAGTGCTTTACAATTATTATCTCATTTGATCCACACAACAAACCTAAGAAGTAGGTGCTTTTGTTATCCCCATTTTACAGGTGAAGAAACTGAAGTAGATCGAGGTTAAGTGACTTGCCCAGGGTCACACAGGCATAAATGGATGAAACTGGATTTAGACTCAGGTCTTCTGGATTCTAAGCCCAGTGCATTATGGCGCCCCCTGGCTGCCTGCATATATGACCCTAATAATATGGCGAACTATAGAATCAATGAATCTTAGGAATCACAGAATCTCAGTGCCGCTGAAGTCGCAAAATCACAGCTCGGGATTATTACCTACGTAATACTGGATGACCTCTGTGTACCTCTATGTGGCTATGTAACACTTGCTACATCTGTGCCTGGGGTTCCTCATCTTTATCCTGTGATCCCAGGGACCCCCTAACCAAATCCATACCTCGCTAGAATCCATATCTCTGACAAGTTATCCTGCTTTGCTTGCAGACCTTCAGTGACGGGGATCCTATTACCTGCCGAGGGAGCCCAAGCAATTTTAGATAGCTCTTATCATTAGGATATTTTCCCTTGTATCAAACCTAAACCTGCTCCTTCCCCCTTCTTCCCTATTGTTCCAAGCTCTGGCTCTGGGAATGAGCAGAGAAAGTCTAATCTCTCTTCCACAGGAAAGTTTTCGGAGGCTTGAAGGGCTGGTCCAAGGTCAGGCAGTTATTAAGTAAGAGACTGGGGATCAACCCGGGCCCTCAGCTCCATTAATCAGCCCCAGCTGTGATAGATGAGAAAACTGCGACTGGTCAGCACCCCCAGCCCCGCCTGCACCCACCCTGCAGAAAGCCACTGATTACTACCATCTGGCATGTTTAAACGTGTTTTTGTTTACTTCTTCAGAAATAAAGTCATTGCATAAAACGAGGCTCACCTATCTGTCCCATTGCTTAAAATATGGAGGGCGCCACCATCCTTCAGTCACCTGGGGATTCAGTCCCGGAGTCATTCTCGCCTCTTCCCTCTCACCAGGGCCCCCCAACATCCAATCAGTTACCAAATCTTGTCTGTCTCCACGTCTCAAGTCCATCTACTTTTCTCCACTCGAGCAGCAACATCCTGGTTTAAATCCTCATCACGTTTGACTTATCTCCCTCTCTTCATTTAGCTGCCAAAGTGCAGGTCTGGCTAGGTCACTCCCACACTCAGTAAACTCCAAAGGCTCCCTACGACCACTTCCTCCCCAGCAGCTTTGTCCCCCACTTTCCACATTCTACATTTATGCTTTATCGTCTCCTATTAGAATGTAAGCTCAAGAGTAGGGCTATCTTGTGTTCTTATATTTGTACTCTCAGTGCTTAGCAGAGTGCCTGGCACACAGTAAGCACTTAATGAATGCTTTCTCATCTATCATCTATCAATCAATTAATCTATCTATCCATCTATCTGTCCATCCATCTCTATCTGTCTATCTGTCCATCTGTATAAATCTGTCTATTATCTATTTATCTGTCCATCCATCTGTATCTATCTCTGTCTACCTATCTGTATCTATCTATCTATCTATCTATCTATCTATCTATCTATCTATCTATCTATCTATCTATCTGTCTGTCTGTCTATCTCTCTCTATCCATCTCTATCTGTCTGTCTGTCTGTCTCTCAAATAGAGTGCAAATACAGTGTAAGAAAAGTAGCAGCAGACCCCCACCCACAAGTTCATAGGAAACACAACGGAAAGAGGAGCCAGTAGTCTGAGTGGCCACACATCGAGAGAAGTGATGAGGATACAAAGAAAGGCCAAAACACATCCCTTGCTCTCATGGAAGCTCAGCTTCTACCAGGGAAGACACTGGGCAAACACCCATGTCTTTAGACACTATGTCCAGTCTAAAGACGATGTCATCTCTAAGGGAAGGCACTAGCAGGATGGGGATGGGAGGGTGGATGAAGAGGGGGCTGGTAAATGCCTCTTCCAGAAGGTGGGCTTTGCACAGGGGTCCCAGAGCAGACCCTGGGAAGCAGTGAGCTGAGGGTCGAGCAGCTGAAGGCAGCAGGCTCCTGGTCCTAGGAGGAGGGAAGAGGGAGGGGGATGACTGACTTTGGGTGGGGTCAGGCTTGAGTGAGGCAATGGGTACCATTGTTACAGAAGGAAGCCAGGAGCCCGGGGTAGTAAGTACAGGGCCAGTGATAGTTGGTCACTGGCTATCAAACATGCATTAAACAAATGTTTATTGATTTAATTTGACTCTACTCCAAGTCCTCAGACTTCTCCATTTCCCCTCCCTGTACACCTCCTTTTTTCACACCTAACCCCCTCTTCAGGTTATTATGTTAGCCCTGGATTTAAATCCTGTCCCGGAAATTTATTACAGTGTGACTTTAGGCATGTCACATAACCTCTCTCGGCCTCAGTTTCTTCACTCGTAAGATGAGGTCTGACCAGATGACCTCTGGAGTCCTTTCCATCTCTAAGTCCAGGTAACTAGATGGCAAAATGGATAGTGTGATGGACCTAGAATCAGGAAGACCTGAGTTCAAATCCAGCTTCAGACATTTCCTACCTGAATGACTTCTTCCTGCCTTAGTTTCCCCATCTGTAAAATGGGGATAATAACAGCAGCTCCCAGGTTTATTGTGAGAATCAAATGAGTAATATTTGTAAAGTGCTTTGCCAACCTTACAATGCTATATAAGTATTCCTCTTCTTAAATGGACAGTGATAGGATTCCTCCTCTGTATGAGACAGATGTCTTGGGCAGCAGGAACCTGAGCCTTGCTAGAAGCTGAGGTAGAGAGTTCTTTGTGAAAATGACTGACACCTCTGGCGTCTCCCTTCCTTTTGCTACAACAGCCTGGATCCCAGAAAGAATGAGGCTGTCAAATGTGGAGCAGAATCTTCCAGTGAGTTACCTGGACATAGGCTTGGATCATTGTGTAGCTTGTTTTCTAGAGTTGGTCCTCTAAACAGTGAGATTTGGGTTTAAATGTGTGACTAGAAGAGAGAAGTCATGAACACAATCTTAAGGGCGTTCAGAGCAGAAGTCAGGCACCAGCCTCAAAGCAAAGCTCTCGGGAGGCAATTTCTCATCATGCTAGTTATAAGAGTGGTTTATTCCTCCATTGTAGGTAAGTCCTCTAAATATTCTGTGACTCCCCTACCCCCCATTAAACAGGTAGTTTGGGGGAAAAGGGGCAAAGCCCTTCGTGGTCTGACTATGGCCACACCTGATGACAGAAGGTTAATCATCTGTGAGAAAGTGCACCTTTCTAAATTTTCACCTCGGGCAGTTTTCACTTCTGTTTGCCTATCTTTTCATTGTTTTTTTTTTTTAGTCTTTTTTCAGTCATGTCTGACTCTTTTTGACCCCATTTGGGGTTTTCTTGGCAGAGATAATGGAGTGGTTTGCCATTTCCTTCTCCAGCTCATTTTACAGAGGAAGAAACTGAGGCAAATGGTTGTGACTTGCCCAGGGTCACATAGTTAGTTAAGTGTCTGAGGCCAGACTTGAGCTCACTAAGATGAGTCTTACTGACTCCAGATCTGGCGCACTATCCACTGTGCCACCCAGTTGCCCATTTTACTGTATCTACCACATGAAAGATACAAAGAGCATGGCCTATAGTTCCCTCAATGAGTGGAAAGGATACAACAGTCAGAGGATTTGAATTATATTTTGCCACTCTCTGGCAGTGACCTCAAGTAATTCTCATAATTTCTCTTGGCCTCAGTTTCCCTTTTTTCCCCCATCCATAGAATGGACTCCATGACCTTGAGGCTGATTCCTTTTAGATTTAACAAAATCAGTGATCTCATGATCTGGAATAGATTCATATATTGGCTCTTTTTCTCATGGGCTCTGTGCCTTTGGGTCAATCCCCCACCTCTCTAGGTCTCGTCTGTCAAAGGAGAGGGGTGGGCAAGATGGCATTTAACATTGATTTTAGCCTAAATCCCGTGTTTCTGTTCTCTTCCCAGAGTGGAAGGATAATAAGGTGACAGAGTTGAAACCATCACATCACAGCCTGTGGGTAAACTGGGGGGATTAAATAATCAGTAGGTAGAATGTAGTGGAATACTATCATACCATAGGAAATGATAAAGGGGATGGTTTTAGAAGAGTCTGGGAAAACTTGTCTCAACTGATGCAGAACGAAATGAGAAGAACCAGGAGAACAATGGATACAATGACAACATTGTAAAAATGATCAATTTTGAGACACTTAAGAACTATGATCCATGCAATTGTCCACCATGTTCTGGAGGACCAGTGATGACAAATGGTGGCCACACCCAGACAGAGAGGGGATGGACCAAATACATAGAAGGAGACACACACGGCCAATGAAGGAATTGTGGGTTGTGATTGTGGATACTTGGGTAAGTTATTTTTTTTCTTTTGGGGAAAAGGGGGAGAGGAGGGAGAGAAGGAAAACAAAAGCTTGTCAACTGAAAAAATGAGTGAAATTCACAGATTCGCAAGATCCAGAAGCGCACTGCTCCTTTGTTCCTCACACGCACACACTGGCCTTGGTTCATTGCTTTAATGCCTTTTAATGTCTGTCTTGGAACTGCTAGGAGGAGTATGAAGCAAAATTCATTTGGAAACTGAATCCTAACAGGTCCCTCAAAGACATAGGAAGATCCAATTAACCAGAATGCTGAAGGGCCTTCTTGCTCCTTGCTTTTTCTGGTTAATTGAGGTGAGCCAGGAAACCCTTGTAGTTTTCATCTTTGCTGTTGAAAGTCTTTCCAAAATCTGGGGCCACTTTCTTGCCTCAGAAAGGACCTTGGAGAGAGCATACAGTGTCGTTCACTGGCGCCTGAGGATCTTAAAGGGACATCCCAGGTTCGTTACTCTGAGCCTCAGTGGACCCTGCAGAGAACAGGGGCTTGGACGGGAGTCTGCCCGGACCCATGGACGTACCTTGGAGATTGGCAGTCTCGTTTTGCTTGGCTTTTTTGGTGACATCTCGGATATCGTCTCTTCTGATGATTGGCTTCTTTCTTCTGAAAGCTATGGGCAGAGGAGGAAATGGGCAGGTGATTTTGAGGGATAACATGATTGAGGCTTTGCCCTCCTACTGTTTAAGGAGCAGCTGTCTCTGCTCACTGGTGATTTCCAACTCTGAAACTCAGGGAAATTTCTCAGTGTCTGAGTTGGGTGTTTCCCACCTTTCATTGGAGAGGCTCCAACAAGCTTCTGTTATTACTCTATTTGGGGGTTAGGGCAGACCTATCACTTTATCAAAAAAAAAAAAAATTCCCTCTACCAAATCTGGTATTTTATACCCACATACAGAAATATATAAATACATATACACACATGTGTACATACATAAGCATGTACATTTGCACACATGTATGCCACATATATGCATATGTTTGCTATATACACACATGCAGGTGCATATAGACATATGCATAGATATATGTGTATACATGTATCAGACATGTATTATATTTTATATACAGTGTGTATGTTCATGTGTGTGTGTATATATAAATGCATATATGCATATGTGTAAACATGCATACAAAATACATACATACAATACACACATGCCTCTAGGTGGTGCTGTGGGTAGAGTGGCCGGCTCCCTCTTCCATTGCACAAATTCTGTGGCTCCTGTTCCGTCTGGTTGACATTTAAATCCCAATACAACCTGACTCCACCCTCCCTTTTCCATCATTACACCCAGGGAGAAGCTGGAGCCAGGTTAAACCTGCTAGTGAGAGAGCCCATTGTTAAATTTTCAATGCAAGCATTTACACCTCAGAAATTGGCAAAAACTACAAACCAGGACTTGATTTATTGCTTTGTTGATTGGTTGGACTCAAGAAAGGAAAGGAGAAAGTTAATAAAGCAAATTAAACTAAAACATGTCCTATGTATTTTTTCCCCCAGAAAGTCAGTTGTTAAACATTTGCTAGCTAAACCTCCCCCCAATGACGCTTCATGTTTTGTGTACCCCATGGTCCAGTCAAACTGGCCTTGTGTCATTCCTCACCCACAACACTACATACATTTCCCCTGGGGGGAAACCCTACTGCAGGCTGACTGGGGGGATGCCATAAGTTTCAAGGGAAGCTCCAAAGATAGGTTTTGGGTTTTGTTGGGCCAAGACCACCCAGGGTAGAAGCTATCCCTTGGTCCTTCTTCTTCTTCTTCTTCTTCTTTTTTTATTAAGGCAATTGGGGTTAAGTGACTTGCCCAGGGTCACACAGCTAGTGTCAAGTGTTTAGTCTGAGGCTGGATTTGAACTCAGGTCCTCCTGACTTCAGGGCCGGTGCTCTATCCACTGTGCTACCTAGCTGCCCCTCCCTTGGTCCTTCTTAAGAGATAAGCCGTCCCTTGAGAACCTGAGAAATTCAACAGGGCAGCTTTGCCACCCTCCGGGTTGCCTCCTTTTCATTCAAGTGCTGGCTGAGGGCACCCCGGGAGACTCTGGCCCAGGCCCTCCAAATGGCTCCATCCCAGATGGGATGCGACCAGCATTCTCTGTAGACTATGGCAGCATCCCACTAGAGCTGCGGGGGGGGGGGTGGGGGGAGTGAGTCAATGACCAATTTACGGACTTGGCCGGTGAAAAGCTGCTTTCTTAGCGCGCCATCTAGTGGCAAACTACGGGAAATACGTCCATAGGCAAAGTTGAAGAAATTAATGCTGATACATATACACTAGAAATATTTTTGAACATGTGTGCGTGTGTGTGGTGTGTGTGACACACACAGACAGACACAGACAGGGACAGAAAAGGGGACAAAGAGACACAGAGAGAGACACACACACAGGCAGAGAGAGACAGGGACAGAGACAGAAAGGGAGATAGAAAGAGACACACACACATATGTACACAGAGACAGAGAGAGAGACAGAGACAGGGAGAGAAAGAGAGATAGAGATAGAGAGACAGAATGAGACAGAGTGCCTGTCAGGCAGTCAGAAAGATGAGTACAACTCCTGCCTCAGGTACTATCTGCATGGATCTGAGCAACTCCCTTAACCTCTCTTAATCTCATTTCCTTATTTGAAAAATAGGGGAGATAATAGCATCTATCACAGGGTTGTTTCAGGGATCAAAGAAGAAAACCTATATAAAGTATTTTGCAAATATTAATGCTCTGCATAGATGCTAATTGTTTCTCATTATTATGATGGCTGTAATACATATTTACTGCGAATTTAAAGAGGCGAGAGGCAGCTTGGCAGTTTGCTAAAAAAAAAAAAAAACAAAAATTAACAAGTCAATCATAGCTTAAACAATTAAGCAAGCCCTAGATACAATCAATAGACCAAGCTATGACCCTGAAGTTGAGAAGGAACATGACCCCTGAGAGGCAATTGCTCTTGAGAAGTAGGAAGGGGTTTTCTCTTCTTTTCCCTCAAATTTGCCATGTCACTTTGGAGGAAAGTTACTCAATCAGTAAGATATTGCATCCTTCGGAGAGCAAAGACACATATTCCTGGCAGACACAGATACAAAGAAGTGGTCACTCAAGGTCAGAAGCCCCTTCAAGGAGCAGGGCATCTTATAACAGAGAAGAGAGCTAAATATGGATTCAAGATAAAGTTAGCTCTGGCAATTAAAGGGCCAGGCTGTGGAGAAAAGTAGACCCTGGCAGCACAGCTGAGCAATCTTCTGATTGTACCTGGAGTGGGAGATGAGTGGGTTAGTGAGGACTCCATTAGAAAAAGACATTGGGAACCTGCAAAACTTTGTCAGGTTGGCAAACATATTTAAAATAATAAAATGAAATGTTGATGGGCTCCGGGGAATCAGATACACATGAGTTACCTTGGCCACATGTTCCTTGAGCGGACCCCCTCATTACCATTATAATCTGAGTTTCATCATGTACTTCCTGCAGACTGTATTTGTGGGAGCATGTCTTAAGTTTGGAAGGGGGATATTTTGAAGCTATGGTTCTTGCTACCTTTCAACAATAAATGCCTTTGCTAAAGTCTACTAACTATTTTGTCTACAGGCTGACTATTCATGGGAATCATATTGACGGGGGCTTATGAATGTAGTTTTCAGAGACCATACCCACAGGTTACATAGAGTTTGGGAGTCATAGTCATCCTCTGGAGATACAATCCTTGAGTATGAAGTACAAGTTAGGGGAAGTGACCCAGAAGGCATCCTACACTAGGAATTACAAAAGTAATACAGTCCCTACGTTCAAGGAGCTTGAAGGATACAGGGGGATACAACATGTATGCAGACAAGTAAATATAGAATACAGACAAAGTATATACCTAGCAATGACGGGTCTGTTATTCGTTAGGGCAATTAGGACAGTCTTTCTGAAGAAGATGGAAATTGAGCTCAGCCTTGAAGGAAGTCAGTCATTTCATGAGGTAGAGGTAAGGAGGGAGAGCACACCAGGCAAAGACATAGAGGTAGGAAAGATGAAATGTACACCAGCAAGTAGCCCAGTTTGGCTAGAGTGTAGAGTACATGAAGAGTACTAGAGTATACTTACGCTAGAAGGATGTGTTAGCTAGACTGGTAAGGGTTTGAAATGCCAAACAGAAGAGTTTGTATTTGGCCCTCAAGTCAACGAACAGGAAGCTGCTGAAACTTCTTGAAAGGAGGGTCATAGTTGAACATGTACCTTAGAGATATTAATTAGGCAGCTCTGGTTGTGTGTGTGTGTGTGTGTGTGTGTGTGTGTGTGTGTGTGTGGTGCACGCGCGGGTGCATGTGTGTGCAAGTCTGTGTATATGTGAGTGTGTGTGTATGAATGTGTGTGTAAGTGTGTGTATGTGAGTGTTTGTGTGTGTGTGTGTGTGTGTGTGTGAGACACACACAGAGGCACAGAGGGGGGAGACCAATTAGAATGCTATTGTAATTATCCAGCCTAATAAGGTTATAATGGCCTCAGCTGGGGTGGGGGTGGGGGTGGAGAAAGGGGGACAGATCCAAGTGATATTGGATAAGGAGGGATGACAACACTTGGCAACTGATTGGCTATGAGGGCTGAGGGACAGTGAGGAGATGAGGATAACTCTTAGACTGAGAACCCGGATGACTTGCACGTAGCTGGTATTTTCAAGAGAAATAATAGAGTTATGAGAAGAAGTGATTTAAAAGAAAAGATAAAGGATCATGTTCTGTTTTGGACAGGATGATGATGAGATGCAATGGAACATTTAGGTAGGGATGCCCGGCAAGCAATTAAAGAGCTCAGAAAAGAGTTGAGGGCTAGATACGGAATTTGGGAATTATCCTCACTGAGAGCATAAGAAGTTACCAACAGAGAGGAAAGAAGAGCGTCCAGGGTAGAATCCTATAGTCGGGTGAGTTGGGGCCAGTTGGAACTGGCTTGTGAGAATTGATTGTTAAATTTTCATTGTGAGCATTTACACCTCAGAAATTGGCAAACACTAGAAATCAAGGCTTGATTTATTGCTTTATTGATTGTCTAGACTTAAGGGAGTGATGGAGAAAATGTTAATAATAGTGATTAAACTTAAAAGTGTGTCATGTAAACATTTTTTTGGAGACCCAGTTGTTAAACATTTACCAGCATACCCCTGTCCATGCTACACCCAGATATTGGGGGTGAACCATGGATGACGACCTTTTAGAGGAGATGGAGAAGTATAAATTTTCTTGGTAAGATGAGAATCACTACAAAGCGACATCAGCAAATCTCTCCCCGGGAGGGAGAGAAGTACGGATGTGGTCAATGGTTATAAATTCTGCAAAGAGATAAAAAAAGATGAGGGCTGAGAAAAAGCCATTTGATTTATCAATCAAGAACTCATCCTTGACCTTGGAGAGATCAATTTTAGTTGGGTGGTGGGTATGGAAGCCCATTTATAAGCTCTTAGTCAATATATAAATAAATGCCCAAAGGATATGAGTTGGCTCTTCTAAAAGGAGGAAACAAATTAATAACCACCTGAAAATGGCTCAACATCACTCCTAATCAATTAAATGAAAATTAAAATAACGTTTAGGCACCATCTTCCTCCTCCTCATACTGATAACCATATTTAAAGTAATGAAATGCAATGCTGGCAGAGCTGTGGAGCTCTGGCTGTGGAGAAACAGGTGCATTCATTCATGAGCTGTGGAGCTGTGGTTTGGTATGATCTTTTTCGAAAGTAGGATGGAAGCGTAAATGAGTTAGAAAACTTCATGAAGAAGGATTCTGTGCTACTAGAACAAAGAGAGAAGAAAAAGGAGCTAACTGTACAAAAATATTCATAATGGAAAAACCTTAGAAATATTCCATATGATTAGTGACTGGGAGAAGTGATGAATTAATAGTGATACATTCTTATAATGAATGCCATTGAACCACAATAACTTCCCATAATGAAAAAAAATACAAATACGGGATTGACTTATGTGAACTGATAGAATTTCAAGAGGGCAGGGTAAGAGTAGAATCAGAACAAAATGTTCACACTGACTACATCTATGTTAAAATAACAAAAAAAACAATAAACAATAATAAAAATAATAGAAAATCATCCTCGGAGTCAGGAAGACCTGAGTTCAAGCCCCACTCAGGAAGCCTAGAGGCTGTGTGACCTGAGGCAGATCATTTAACCTCCCAGCACCCAAAAGAAAATGACAGTTTACTGATGGAGAGGATATCTTTACTGAGAGTTCTCTACCTCCCTCCCCTCCCCCCCAAAATCATCGATCTTGTGCCGCCCAAATAACAACAGTATTAACATCTGAGAAAATGTGCAAGGAGATTGGAAAAGACACAGAAACCAACAAGACCTGGGTTATTTTGTCAAAGGTGATAGACATTTAAAATTGTAACTAGAGGGTGAGTATTGTCATGGATAAGGCATTAGATTCAGAATCAAGAAAACCTAGGCTAACATCTCACTTCAGATACTGGCTAGCTGTGTTCGTCAAGTGTTTAACTAGTGTGAACCTCCTTTTACTCATCTGTAAAGTAAAGGGGTCGAGGTCTCTCCCTGGTCTAGGTCTATGACCCTATCATTCTGTTTGGTGTTAGTGATTGATATATAATTCAATTTTTATTTTGTGTATTTCAAAGTTTTGTCAATGGTGACTAAGTTTATATTTTCTAAAAAAAAAATAGTCAGAAGGCTGGCTCCAACAGAAGCTTATTTTGAGGCACAGATGAATGGCTGAGGAATCTATGGTGTTTGCCTGCCAGACCTTCTCTGTTTCTTCCCTGAGACCTGTCTTTTCCATGAAGCATCAGTAGGAATTGAGGTCTAGTTAAAAGGAGATATTGGGCACAAGACCCCTTCCAATTGCTGGAGGAGGGGCACTTGCCTGGTGTCTCTAGGACGTTAATGAAAAGAAAACAAACCAGCCCCAGTGTGGGGGTGGCAGGAACATCCAAATAGCCACCAATTCTAGAAACTGCTTTGTAAGTGAAAGTTTTACAAGTCGGGGAATGTGGGACTATAAGCCATGCCAAGAACTGGCCATTATCCCTGGGGAAAGTGGACAATTTGCAGGTGGGATGGAGCATGACATGCATGTACGTGACGTTTGTTATTCAGTGTGGTCTGCAGGGAGCCACATGAAATCCACCAGTCTTGGGCTAGGAATTTGTTTTTCGTTCACTATTTGGGAAATGGTTTCTTGAACTCCATCGCAGCTTAAAAATCATCTGTGCAAGTCAGCATTGCGGCTCTGTAGTCATCCTTTCAGATAATATAAATGGACGTTTTTATCAGGTTTGGGCTAGACTAGATGGCTGCTAAGATGCCTTCCAAATCTCAGATTCTATGATTCAGTGACCGTCCTATTTTCTATAGTCTGTCTGTCTTCATCTTTTCAATAAGAACAGCAGGAGACATTTATCAGATGCTTTGCTAAAATCTATGAAAACTAGATCACTGAGATGGTAGAAACAAGACGGCAGCATGACGGGAAGCAGGATAATCATGAGTTTCACCCTTAAACTCCTCCAAACTGATCTAGAAAATGTACTGGATTTAGTCCTAATAGGAAAATCCAAGAAATAGTCACAATGAGACATTTTTCTTCTAGGCAAGATAAACGCAGGGATATGGACAGAGAGGTCTGTGGATATGGGGGACTGGGTCTGACTAGAGGGGTTCCATGGAGCATTCCAACCCAGGGAGAGAATGCGCACCGTATTCGGAACCGACGTTTTGTCTGTCTTTTCCAAAGGGGGATGGGGGTGGGGGAGGGAGAGAGAGAGAAGTGTCTGTGGCTTCAAAATAACATAAATTTAATTTTAAACTCTCTATGTCTGGCCTTCCCTTGATCTAGTAGAGATACTGGACAAAAAGAAAATGAGGTGAAAGCTTGCCATGGCCTGTGTTTGAAGAAGCCTCGGCTGGCTCTTTGCAGTCCCTGTTTTCTTTTTTAGAAATTCCCTAAAATCTAGGTCACTTGAGCTGAAGCTTGTTGGGGGCCGAGGTTCTGGGAGGCAGAAATATTCAGAAAGAGAATTTCAGGCATGGGTTGGAGATCCTGCTTGAATGTGTCCAAGGCTTTGAATTCTGCCCCTGACTCTTTATACCTGAGTGATAATAGGCAACTCACTTTACTTCCTAGACTCAGTTTTCACATCTGTAAAATGAGAATAATAATTAAAGTACCTGCATTACTAACCTACAGTTCAAATCTGGCCTCAGACACTTAATAGCTGTGTGACCCTGGGCAAATCAATGAACTTCCTATACTCAGTTTCCACATGTGTAAAATGTGCAGCTAGGTGATGTAGTGGCTTGAAGCTAGGAAGACTCATTGTCCTGAGTTCAAATCTGGCTGAACTGTGTGACCCTGGGCAAGTCACTTAATCCTGTTTGCCTCAGTTTCCTCATCTATAAAATGAGGTGTAGAAGGAAATGGCAAACCACTCCAGGATCTTTGCCAAGAAAACCCCCAAATGGGGTGACTGAGTTAGACACGACTGAAAACCATTCAACAGCAACAAAATGAGAATAATAACTAAGGTACCTGTAGTAGCTACTTACCATTCAAGTCTGGCCTCAGACACTTACAAGCTGTGTGACCCTGAGCAAATCACTTAACCGCCTAGACTAAGTTTACAATATGTAAAATGTGAATGATAATACCTGTAGTATCTCCTTACAATTTTAATCTAGCCTCAGACACTTACTAGCTGTGTGACTTTGTTTGCCTCGGTTTCCTCATGTGTAAAATAAGGATAATAATAGCACTTACATTTAAACATTGTTGTGAGAATCAAATGGTATAACAAGTGAATGGTGCTTTGCAAACCTTTAGGGGTTCTCTAAATGCTAGCTATTATTATAACTAGGGTCCCTTCCAGCTCTAAATCTATGGTCCTGTGAATTTGGCTTCAGTCAAGTAATCCTTGCTGTTTTGGCCTTTCCTTTTCATTTCTCAACTGTCAAATATCTTGGGTTTTGAAATTCTAGAGCCTATAATTACTGTGTATATTGATGTCAGCTCACGGAGTGGACTGAGAAGAAAGGCATTCTAACTTTTGCGTTCTTATCCTCTCATCCTATTCTGTTTCTCTGCACATCTCTTCAAAGATCACACACCCCTCTTTTATCTGGCTTGGGGGATTGGGTAGAACTGGTGAACTAAGATGATGGCACTAAAATCACCATGAGTGGGACATCTTTAGGTCATGGCATCTTCAACAAAGCAAAGCATGGGAGGAAAGCCAATTTTCCTAACGCAATTTTGGTTATCCAAAACAAGACAAAACCCTACATACACTTCAACAATGCAAAACCAAAATGAATGAGTGGTCTGCATCTAATTCCAAAGAACAGGAAGGAGCTAAAGGTCAAAATAACCCCGATTTGTTTGGTTGAAGAATGTGCTCACCACACTTCTCAAATCCTTACCAAATGACAGTCCAGCCCTGGAGGAGTTTTCCCTTGAGACTCAATACTCTGCTACCTGCAGGCTAACTGCTGCGTAATCCTTTTTGTTGTTGTTTAATTGTTCACTCGTGGTCTTCTCTTTGTGACCCCATGGACTTTGTCCATGGAGTTTTCTTGGCAAAGATACTGGAGTGGTTTTCCATTTCCTTCTCCAGTGTGTTCCCACTTTACAGATGGAGAACTAAGGTAAACAGAGGTTAAGTGACTTGTCCAGGGTCACACAGCTGTTAAGTGTCTGAGGCCAGATTTGAACTCACAAAGATGAGTCTTCCTGACTTCAGGCCTGGCGCCCTATGCACTGAGCCATCTAGCTGCCCACAATATATTTACCTGTCCTACAATTGGTGGGCACCTCCTTTGTTTCCAGTTCTTTGCTATATAATAATGATGATAATGACAATAATGATAATAATAGCAATAATACTACTTGGACTCTGATGAAGGAGTGAGTTTTAAAAAGTGGTTGATCTCCTTGGGGTCTATGCCTACCAGTGGGATCTCTGGGTCGAAGGGCATCAATACTTCAGTTGGTTTCTTAGCAAAATTCCAGATCACTTTTAAAACTCTATATATTTTAGAAAGACTTTTTGCAAATGTTGAAAGCAAGTAGGGTTTTCTGAGCAATGCTCAGTTCACCAGAAATCTCTCTTCACCAGAGCCCCATGTATCCCCTTGACATTCCAGTCTACCAAGGCTTTTCCATCAAGTCAAACCCAACTCTTGCTTGTGAACTCATCTTGTTCTCTTGTTTCTAACATTAACTCCTCCCATTGAACCTCTGGCCCTTGACAGATAATTTCATAAGTGATCACCTTTATGGCATGACTCAGATGTACTGAGATATTTTGAGACAGAGAAAAGATACTAAAATAAAAGTCAATTCTTATTGGGAGAAAGAAAAATGTCTGAAACAGAAGATAAAAGAAGGCCTAGGAGGAATAAAGTGATTAAGCTGTAGGAAAGGGGCCAACAAGCACTGCTAGAATGAACAACGTGGTCAGAATTCTAGATGGTGAAGTAGATTATCGGATCATAGATTTAGAGCTGGAAGGAACCTTAGAAACAATGGAGACCAATGCTGTCATTTTACAGACGCAGGGAAAGTCATGCAGGATTACATAGCTCTTGAATGTTTGAGGCAGGATTTGAACCCAGATCTTCTTCTATCCAGGCCCAGGGCTTTATCCACCTAGTCACATAGCTGTATGACCAGCAATCATCAGGACAATAGATTTATAGATAGACAAGATTTTAAAATCATAGGTAAGGTTGCATTTTGGTAATCAATTATAAATGTTTATTGATTGATTGATTGCTATATAAAACATTATAAAACAGTGAAAACCTTCAAAGGCAATGGTTAAATGTCAATCCTCTGTTACAAATGACATAGGGAAGAGAATAATGGAAATTTCTACAGAGAATTCCATTTCATAGCCATTGGCATCCAATGCCTCCTTTGACCAGAATAGCTAATCCTCTAACCCTAACCCTTTTTCCATGTCCATTAGTTTCTGTTTTTCCTACCTGCTCTAATTTAAAAAGCTTTGATAAAACACCTCATATGAGTGAACCATTGGGCTCAGTATTGAGGATACAGGGAAAACATGGAAACTGGTCCCTGCCCTCAAGGAGCCTGCATTCTACTGAAGAGTTTGAATCAAGTTGGAAGGTCCTTCTGGTGGGCACATTGAGTAGCTGCTTAAGCAATACGAAGTGAATGAATGAATTCATGAATGAACAATGATTGTCTCTGAGGGATGAAATATAGCTGTGAGTGAAATAGGGTCAAAGTCCAGCCTAGTGAGGCAACCAAAAGCATTTTTTAAAAAGGGCAAACCAGGCATCACACAATACGTCAGTTACAACAGGACTGGGAAATAACATGGTAGCCACTGGGTTAACAAGTGGTGAGCATAGAGATAGAGTTGGATTTATGATTTCATCAATGGGGAGCTCCCAGGTTGGGAAACTCCCTCTGCCAGTACAGGTAGGCACTGTGTCTCCAACTGTATGGTCTTCCAGAGTCACCTAGAGCACTTAGGATGCCTGGGATGACGAAGTTGTTGTGTGACAGATACAGAATTTCGATCTTTCTGCCTCCAAGGCCAGCTTTTTCTCCACTCAGCCTCAAGGCTTCTCCCACGAATGTCTCATTTTAAAGACAGGAATAGGGATGGAACCTGTGATTTCCTTCATAAAGGAAATTCCCTCTACCAAGTTAGCAATCTTTCCTGCAATTTATAATCTAAAAACAGTTGCCTAGAGAGAGAGGTTGGGCGTCTTGTCCAGGGTCACCCAACCATTATGGGACAGACAATGACACATTGTCATATCATTTTATCCTGCCAGCCCTTCGTATTTAGTTAGTATTTCATCCTTTCCATCATTTGTCAATGACATTGTCATGTCATGGGTAGGATGAAATACTAACTGTGCTTGGCAACCAGCCTTGCTTTGATCTCGAGTGGTTCAGATGTTCATGGAATTTCAGAGCTGGAAGAGACCTTAGAAAAACCATCTTTCCATTTAATACATACATACATACATACATACATACATGCATACATATATATATATATACATATATTTTAAGTTTTATTGATAACTTTTGTTTTTTCATCAATTGATTCTGAATATACTATATTCTTTCCCCTCTACTCCAGCATATCTTCCATATAATAGAGGGAAAAGAAAAAACCAGCCTGAACCAGTGGACATAGCCACTCCCCCCCAACCGAGTTCTGTACCCATAATCTCCCACTGCCCAGAGGAAAGGCAGGAGGTGTGCCTGCTCATCTCTCCTCCAGGGCTTAAGACTGGGCTACGTAATCATCCAGTGTTTCTGCTTCATGTCAGTAGTCTATTTACATTATTGTAGGTATCATAGATATTGTTTTGCTTGTTCTGCTCATTTCACTTTGCATAATTTTTTATGTCTTTCTTCATTTCTCTGAGTTATTTACATCTATCATTACTTAGGTACAACAATATTTTATTGTTCAGTCACATCCAGCTCTTTGTAACCCCATTTGGGGTTTTCTTGGCAAAGATACTGGAGTGGTTTGCCATTTCCTTCTCCAACTCATTTTAAGATGAGGAAATGGAGGCAAACAGGGTGAAATGATTTGCCCAGGGTTACATAGCTAGCAAGTATCTGAGGCCAGATTTGAACTCACAAAGATGAGTCTTCTCACTCTTGGTCCAGCACTCTATGCACTATGGTGCTCCCTAGCTGCCCTTGATTATATTGTTGTTGTTGTTAAGTAATATATCAGGACTTTATTTGCCGCCATTGATTTAGCCATCTTCCCAGACCCTCATTTTAAAGACAATAAAACAGACCCAGAGGGGCAACAATTTGTCTTCTCTCTTCCCAAATAAGCAACAGTCTTTCTAAAGATAGAAGCTGAGTCTCATCTGCTAACTCTGGGGTACCTAGGATAGAGGGAATATGGTTTTGTTTTTGTTGAGCCCCAGATAGTGGGAGATGCTGGGGTGTCTGTATCTCTGCCAAGGACCACTGTTGGCAGCACTCCCAATTCAAGCAGAGGTCATTCCCCGTCCTGGGGATAGTGAGAGGGATGAGGGCCAGACCTTGATTCTGCTGATATGGAAAAATCCCAGATGACAACGTTGCCTCTGTCCGTGAAGGTTGGCGATTTCTCTGTAAGTTATAGATGCAGAGAGTTGTCCAGGCACTGGGATGTTGAATGACCTGTTCAGGGTCCCATAGCCCATACACATCTATACTACCTCTCTAAGGCTCCTATCAAATGTCCTGGGACCACAGTCACCCTGAAGTTATACCTGCCATGCCTAACTGCCATTCAACATTGTCCCAAAGGCTGCCAATAGGATTAAACTTCAGTGATGGGGTTTTTCGTTTTGTTAACACAAAAGTCTTTCTTTGGACAGCTTTGTCCAAAAATGACCATGTGTTTAAAAATGAAAAATCCCATCACTGATGTTTACTCCCATTGGTAGCCCTTAGAACAATGGAGAATGGTAGCTAAGAAAAGAGAGTAAAAACTGTCTTGACTTTGTATTTCTATCCCCAGCATCTGGCACATGATAATAAAATAACTGTTGATTGATTGACTTCAACTGCATTATGGGCTAAATTGACACTCATTATTATCATTGTTATATATTTAGAGCTGGGAGGGACCTTAGAGATCACATGAATCTCTGGGAGAGCTGCAGGGATGATGAGATTCTGAGGTTGGTGGCCCTGGGTACAGTGAGAAGTCTTATGTCGTGTGGCTACATTGGATGGTAGAGATAGAAGGTGCAAGACTGATGGTCTTCATAGAGGAAGAAGTATGTCCTTTCATGGGGAGGAAAAAACCTCCCTACCTCTCAAGGTTGGTGCCTTAGATCAAAGCCTTGGTTGCCCTGTGCCGATTACAAATCTGAGTCTAAGAAAGAGATAAGGGCTGTGATCTATCTATCTATCATCCATCTCTCTATCTCTCTATCTCTCTACCTCTATATGTATATAATTCCACAAGGTGGGGTTATTCCAGCTGATCATGACCCCCTGAGGGAATATGGTGTACCTCAAACCCTACCTGGTCAAGGACAATAGCAAATATTGCCATTTTTTCTTGACTTCTAGGAGAGTGGTTCAGCACTTCCTGGAGAGTGGTCTCGGAAACCATGGGTGATAGAGAAGGAAGAACCTTTGGATAAATGAATGCACCCTTCTGGGCCTGAGGAGGTTAGACTAGACGGCCCACAAAGCCCCTTGCGTGTCTACATCTATGATCCTATGATATGGTCTAGGATACGACAATGGATGCAACTTTGTGAGGCCTCCAGATTAAAGCTACAGGTCAGACGTATCATGGCTCTCCCTTCTCTCCCCCTTCCCATTCTCTTCTGTGCTTCTCATTTTCATCTTCATCATCACAGTTAGCATTCAAATAGAGCCTACTACTTGCTAGGCCCAACGCTAAGCATTTTTCTAATATTTAATCCTCACAACAACCCTGAGATGTAGGTACTGTTATTAGCCCCATTTTACAAAAAAGGAAATGAGACAGGCAGAGGTTAGGTGACCTGCCCAGGGTCACTAAGTAACTAAGGCTGGATTTGAATTTAGGTCTTCCTGACTCCAGACTCAGCACCTTACCCACCATGGCACCTCGATGTCTAAGTTGTGCTTGTGTTTGATGAAAGACAAAGTTGGTTTTGCCACGGAGTTTCTTTTGAGAAGTTGGAGAACACAGTGGGAAGAGTATTGGAACTGAGTGTGAATCCCAGCCCTGCTTCTTAATATTTGTGCGTCTTTGGACAGGTCACCTAATGTGGGCCTCAGTTTCTTCACATGTAAAATGACAGGGATGAACATGATGGCCTAAAGTTACAAACCTATGCTCCACCCACTCAGCTTTAGAAGAGGAAGGAACGACACAAGCTGTTCCCGTGTGCCCGGCACTGTGCTAAGGGATGGGCCATACCTGTGTTTGTAGTCTGACTAGAGCTAATCCTTCTCCAGAGTCATCCAAGGGTGTTGCATTTAGCCTTGGGTCTGTTATGGATGCCTCCTGTTTGCAAGGAAGATGTCTGTGGGTTTCATCACAGAGTAGCTGGCCTAGGACCCTCCCCAAAGTGGAGGCACCAGGAGGAGCTGGGAAGGGGGGCTGGGGATGGAGGGAGGTTCTTCCAATAATGTCCAAAGGTCAAAGAGGTGAAGGGGCGTTGCCAGGTGAGGAGACCTCAGATGCCAGGAGAAATTCTAGAGTGAGGTATGGGGTTGGAGGTCCAGAAGGGGTGGAATAACATGGCCCAAAGTCAAGGAACAAGAAAAAAAGGAACTCGACGGGACCTCGCTCAAGAATGAGTTAGAAAATCAGATTCCAGACACCTCGGGGCTGGGTGTTATAAGTAAAACATGACCTAAACAAGATGGCAGCCACCCCCATGATGACACCAAGATGGAGCAGAAGTTTTCTGTCATCAGGACGATTACATTCAATTCCAATAGAACGCAAGGTCCCTGAGGGAAGGGATGATTTTATTTTGGTCTGCATCCCCAACACCGAGCGCAGCATCTGCCACATTTTGAGCACTTAGCGGACGCTTTATGATTGAATAAATGCACGCATGAGTGAAGTGGTGCGTAACAAATGAATGAAAGTCCAATGTCCTAAATTCTGTGAATTGCGATTTGTCTCAAAATGTTTATATTGGGGACTGCAAGTTTTTCTGTTCCTGGGTGGGCAGCAGTACTAGGTTTGTGCTTGACTCCCCATCTGAGGTCTGTACCCTATTTAGGTTAGGGAGGGATGCAACCATGATTGATTTGCATGATCTTGCCCAGTTTGTCCCAGAGGGCTCCAAAAGGCCTAAAGGACAATGGGAGTGGGGGTTGGGGAGGGAATTGGAGGATGGGTCAAGCTTTTAGACCTATGATAGGTATTGTTGAAAATGGGAGGTACACTGACCTAATGCTGGTGGAAAGAGACCATTAGAATCCAATTCACCCTAACCCAACCTGTAATAGAGGTGGAGACCCATGTAGATAAGAAGAGTTAGAGTGTTTCCCTTTTGCGCAAGGTTTTTTGAAGCTAAAAGTTGGCTAGATTTGGAGTATATGGAGTAATCTGGGGTACCCGCCCTGTTTGGCACTGCAAATTATTTTAAAGAGTTAAGATATTTTAAGGCTAGATACACGAAGGCCAGTTGTGTTCTGCTAAGACAAGAGAGCCATGGAGTTACCCAACCACCCCCTTAGTCTAGTTACATAAAAAAGCAGCTGGTAGTGTAGTAGAGAGAGGGCCCAATGAGTCAAGAAGACAAGAGTCAAGAAGAACTGAGTTCGAGTCTCAATTCATACTCTTACTAGCTGTGTGACCCTGGACAAGTCACTTAACTTCTGCCTGCTTCAGCTTCCTCATCTGTAAAATGGAGATGGTAATGGCACCTACATCCTAGGGCTGTTGTGAGGATTAAACTACAATAACATCTGTAAAGCACTTTGCAAACTAGAAAGCACCGTACAAATGCTGACAATAGTAATTAGAATAGCTCACATAATAATTGTAAGGGTAACAAAGGTTAACTTGATATTTCATAACATTTCAGTGAAACGTGTAATGTAAGAGCCATTATTACATTTTGTGGGCATGGTTTGAACCCATGACTTCAATGGCATAGGGGCCTCCTGGAATGGAAATTCCCTCCATCAATGCAGATTGGCAACTCTCAGTAATTTATCAACTTAGAGAGATACCTGGGACACTGAGACGTTAAGTGGTTTGCTCATAGTCACGCAGCTGGTTTGTGTAAGCAAAGGAGGACTTGAGCTCAAGTCTTACCAACTCCAAGGCTAGCTCTCAATCTACTAGCTACAGTGGAAAGAACATTAGATTTGGGGTCAAAGGACCTGGGTTCAAATCTGACCTCTGGGGCTTAGCATGTGTGTGTGACAAAGTCACTTAAACAAGTCACGTAATGTCCCTGGGTCTCAGTTTCCTTATCTGTAAGATGAGTTGGTTGGACTAGACGATGAGGTAGCTTCTAGCTCTCAGACCTTACAATCTCTCAATGCCACCCTGTTTGTGCCCATTTTACAGTGAGGAAATTAAGATAGTCCAAAGACTGAGATGACCTGTCTTCAGGGTCATACTGCTAATAAGTATCAGTGTTGAGATTTGAATTCAAATCTCTACTATAGATAAAATGAATCTGATTTTGGAAATAGGAGAGTAAAACAGCTCTTGATAAGGTCACACAGCAAGACATTGGCACAGGCAGGAATGTAATTTTGTTCAATTGAAAGGTGGCCTGGACTGAGTCATACTTTTTCCAATCTTGTTCATAAGACCAAGGACACAGGTACATCCCTAGGAAAGGATTTCAAGTCACCTCGAGAAGTATCTAACCTTCATAGGGAACGCCCTTCAAATGCCTGCCTCTCCTTTCAGACAGGTGAGCAGCCCAAAGGTGCCTCAAAAGTCTGGAGGGACAGACTGAAAAACATTATTCTAAATGTAGGTAGTGTGTCATAGAGATGGGAAAATGGGCAGTGGAATCAGGAAGTCTTGGATTCAAGTCTCATTCCAATAGATCCTGGCTGTATGACCCTGGGCAAGTCACTTGCCTTTTTTTTATCATGTCAGGTAACTCTCTAAGACTCTATCTAGCTGGTCTGCATTGGTCGAGGGGGCTTTCTCACTGGAAGTTCCCCATACTAATTAAATCATAGGTCTAGGGGTTTTAAAAATTAGATTAGAATGTTTGGAGAATCCCAGAATTGGAAGGGACCTTGGAGACCAAAGCCTATCTGAAAACCCCCACTGCCACCTCCCTGACAAGTGCGCATCCTATGCATATTCATTACAAGGGCTATACTTCTTTCTTTTTTCAATAAGGGTAGAATGGAAGAAAAAATTATAAATATTAATTGAAAATAAGTTAAAAAAACAAAAAAGCAGTATCCACCCCAGGTGCGGCAGGAGATGGGAGTGTAAAGGTAGTTCCTTTCACTTGGGATGTTTCTAATCATCAGGAAGACTTTACATGAAGCCTGAATTAGCCTCTTTGTAACCTCCACAAGCGTTGAATACATAGCCTCACAGTATTAGCATATCATCCAGAAATGGGGTAAAACTTCATTCATTCAGGCTCCACTAACTCATAATTTGTGATGATTTGTTCAGATTGGTCAGAAGATTACCTTGTATTATACCAATGAAGGCAAAGTTCAAGTGACTTGCCCAGCATCTCCTATGCGGTAACCTAAGTCTTCTTACTCAACGGGCTTTCCCAACGTGCCATACTGCCTTCTCAAGGTAACGTTAAGACCTCCCTTCTTGCTTCCCTATGATTACAAGGCACAGGTGCCTCTGCAGAGGTGCCCTCCTTGCCTACCAGCTCCTGTTCCATCTCTGTCAGCCCCACTTTTCTGGGGTCCCTATCCCAGTCTTCCCTACCCTTTCATTGTGCCTGGTTATTAACAACCAGCCCTCCATATTAGACTTGTCCCATCCTTCTAGATATTACTCTGCTTATATTTTGCACTAGGGGCAGCTTGGGGGGGGGGTGCAGTGGATAGAGGCCAACCCAGGAATCAGGAGGACCTGAATTCAAATCCAGACTCAGATGCTTACTAGCTGTGTGACCCTGGGTAAGTCACTTCACCCTGTTTGCCTCAGTTTCCTTATCTGTAAAATGAGCTGAAGAAAGGAAATGACAAACCACTCAATTATCTCTGCCAAGAAAACCCCAAAAGGGGTCGCGATGAGTCAGACACAGCTGAAAAATCACTAAATAACAACTATTACTTTCCCCTAGGCCAAACAACTATTTCTAGAACAGCTATTACATCCTCAGTTCTGGTATAACCTCTGTACAGAATGCAAAGACAGTAAACCAAGGTCTCTGACAAACTTGGACTTAGTTCACATCCCACCTTTCTCACTTACCACCTATATGTGACCTTGGGCAAAATCATCTCATTTCTCTGACCCTTCATTTCCTTACCTAGAACATGAGGGGGTTGAATCAGACAGCTGCCTTCTGCTGAGGCTGCCTTCCAGCCCTACCTCTGCAGTCCTGGGAGCCTATTAACAAGCAGGAGAGTATCTGATCATGCAGTACATTGTGGGGGACAGACTCTGTTTTCTAACTTCCCTAGTACCGTTGAGACCACCATCTTCCCTCCTCTCACCCAAGCTCACCACCAGGACTCTTCACTCTCACACACAGCGCTCCCTTCAAATGAACTGCCAAGTCCTATAGATTCTATTTTTGGTGACTATTTTTGTAATTCCCTCACACATGCCTCCTTCTCCGCTCTGACACTGCCACAGCCTGCTGGGGGGTTCCATACCTCCAGTCTCCCCCTACCCTCCCACTACAGTCCATCCTCCAATCAGCTGCCAAATTGAATTCCCAAAGCAAGGTCAGCTGTCTCCCCTCCCCAGGGTCTCTCTTTTATCTCCAGGTTTACATAGAACATCCCCTAAGCTCTTAACGCCCTTCATTACCAGGCTTTCTCCTCCTTGACCATACTTCTTACATCTTACTCCTTTCTGGAGTTCTTTGTGATCTAGTGACACTGGCCTCCATCTCCCAGGACTGGTCATTTTCAGGACTGTCTCCTGAGCCTGGAATTCTAACCTTCCTGCCCTTTGCCTCTGGGCTTTCTTCATGTCTCAGCTAAAAATCCACCTGAATTCAGCTGAAAATATCTCAAATTTATCCTCTAGACATCTTGTATATACATAATTATATAGATCTTGAGTTCCTTGAGGTCAGAGAATGTTTTTGCCTTTGTTTGCCCAGAGCTTTCCACAATGCCTGGAACACACTAGGCTTTTAATAAATGCTCACTGACTTTATTTATAGGAGAGAGCCATGAGCAATTAGTGCCCAGTGGGAAGGATACTTGGAAGTAGTGGAACGTGGGTGATACCCTGAAAGATAAATAGGATCATAGATTCAGAGTTGGAAGAGCACTTAGAGGCCTTTAAGCTCATCCTTTTCACTTTACAGATGAGGAAACTGAGGCACAGAGAAATTAAGTGACTTACAGTGGGTTCATGTAGCTTGTGTCTAAGGTAGAATTAGAACTAAAGTTTTCCAGTTGTCTACCCAAAATCTCTCAAAGTGCCAAGCTGTCCACACCCAATTGTGAAAACTGACCCTAAGTGAGGGGTTCTTAACCTCTTTCATGTGTGTGTGTGTGTGTGTGTGTGTGTGCATGTGTGTATTATCAAGGAAACTCATTATATTAAATAATTTTATATACACATATATGTGTATATATGTATGTTTATGTATATGCATGCATGTATATGTATATATGCATATACACACATACACATACACATATATGTAACATATGAAAATTTAAAATTCCAAATCCCCAGATTAAGAACCTTTATCCTAAGCAAACCTTCCATCAGCTGGCAGTGAATGGACACTGCACGGGTGTAACTCCCCTGGGGGCCTCTAGAGGGCAATTTCCCCCTCCTTTGGCACTGCCAGCGGCTGCCATGAGGCCCAAGATGTGTCTTTGGCTCAGCAAACGCAGCCTCCCCAAAGCCTTCCGTCCCCAGGGCCTGGGCATCGGCCTGGTTTCAGACCACACCCTTGCCTGGCCCGATTCACAGGAGGGGTTAGTAAACTTGCTCTGTTTGCCTTTTTGATCCTCTGCTGCCATCCCTTGCTTTCTTTGGCCAGCTTCCATCTCAATCCTGAGCGAACCAGCCTCTGTTGCCATCTGGGGCTTAAGATGATTGCAATCTCAGGTGTTGCAAGGTCCAGTGTTACAGAGGCAGGGAGTGGTTGTGGCACTGTGACTCTGGGAGAGTCGGGTTTGTCCATCGCCGGCCCAACAGGACTACCTCACCTCCATTATCTCCCTTCTCCTTCTGCCCATCCCTGCTCCGGGGTTCTCACTAGCAAATTTATTCAACATTCCCTTGGGCCCAGCAAGGTGAACCTCCCTTGAAGTCTTCTCCCATCACACCCTTTACCCAGAAAGGGCAAAGCTCATCTTTTCTATCATCTGGATAGCTCTAGAATTCCCCACCCCTCTGGCAAATCTCCTCAAAATAATTAGAAAAAAGGAATGATTCCTTGCCAATTTTTTTCTTATCTCAAACTTGCACATTCCATCACTCACCACCTTCCCTCACTACCTTGAAGATGTGTTTGCAGGGAATGCTGACATATCATTAGACACAGATAATCCTGGACCTGATTATTGTTGTGAAGGAGGAGAAGAGATAACTTGGGCCAGAAAATCCAGTACTGGTCTCTAGCTTATAACTGGGGAGACCAACTCTCTGCTCTTGAAACGACTGAAAGACACATTCCTGGGCATTCTGGGTTATATGGCTAGAATATTGGGCTTGTCACCAGGAGACCTGACTCATCAACCATAGGGGGATAGGTCCAGAGAAGGAGGGGACCTCAAGTGATCATCTGGGAGAAAACTGAGACCCAGAGATTAACTAATAGTGAGTCATAGAGGTAAGACATGAATGGCTTAAGGGCCGTGCCCTTTCCACTGTGCCATATTGTGGCTCCATTCTCGGAGGCAGGTAAGCTAAGGCATGCAGGAGGCTCAGTCAAGACAACAGAACATAGCATGGCAGAAAGAATATTGGCTTTGGAGTCAGATGACCTGGGGGGAATCCTAGCTCACCCTTTAATACCCATGTGCCCCCTTTGGGCGAGCAACCACTTCTCTGGGACTCATTTTCCTCATCTGTAAAATGAAGAGGTGGGGGGAGGGGAGGAACGGGACAAGATGATCTCTAGGGTTCCTACCGGTTTTCTTGCTATGATTCTATGAATTTCCCACAACAGACCCTTATTAAGTATGGTCTCCTATGTATGGAGTGCCCCACCTTTACATATGACTCTACCTTTGCCCTTGTAATAATGATAATAATTATTAGCTTTTTAGTTGAATTTCAGTGGTTGCAAAGCACTTTACGTATACCATTTCATTTGAGCCTCCCAGCAACCCTGGGAGTGGATCCTACAATTATCACAAATCCCATTTCACGGAGATAGAAACTGAGGCTGAGACTTGACCCTGGTCATACAATTCATAAATGTCAGGATTTGATCTCGTGTCTTTCTTCCTCCATGCTCATTCTACCCTCTAACCATCACGCTATGCTCACTCTCCTTCATGGGACTTGAGTAGAGTAGAGTTATCAGAAGCATCCCCCCCATCCCAACATGCCTGATATTTATTACATGATACACAGGATTCTAGGATCATGGATCCAGAGACCTTCTAATTTGCCCTTCTCCCCTCATTGACAAATGAGGAAACTGAGGCTCACAGGGACTTAAATGATTTGTTCTAGAATACAGAGTGAGAGGCAGAATTTGAACCCACATCCTCTGATTCCTGACTGAATCAGTGCTTTAAAGGATTAAAAACAAAAGGTTATGCAAGGTCTGAAGTGGAAGGCCATTACCAATGGACTGAGATTACCAGTCATGGAATTCCAGGGCTCCTTGGTCTTCCCACAAATGCTTTCTTAAGTAGTATTTTGCTGTGGGTCAAGTTTGAAGGATTTTTGTTTGATTGCTGGCCACTGACCCACAAGAAAAGCTCAAGGGTTGTCTTTTGCAGAGAAACAAAAATAAATGAATCTCTCTTAAAAAGTCATTTTTTTTTCCTTTTGGAGTACCAAGGGAAAGTGTACCCTTCATCTGGTTTTTAAACTTAAAACAAGAAGTTGGACTCTTCAGGAGATCTTCAGCCTTTTGTCAGGACTCCCTCCCCCAAATCAATCTTTGCTGCCTTGGCTCATGGTGGGGAGGTGACCCAGGGCTTTCCAAGGCTCTGCTAGAAGAACACAAGCTCTGGCAGGCCTTTCTGATCTGGAGAGAAGCCAAGTATGTCCCTGGTGACAGATTGTGTTAGCGATCTCAGAGACAGCCTAACAAAATAAGGAGACACTTACCTCCAGAAGGTTGGCTACTAGGCAACACAAGAAATAGAGAAAAATACCGAATGCAACAAGCCCTTTGGGCTGCTTTTAGCCCTTTTCCATTTCCACAGTAATAATGGGGTGGCATTCTGAGAGACAGAAGGGGGTTCTGAGTACAACATGGTTCTTAGGTCAATTACCACTCACCTCCTTGGACTTTATTTAGTTTTCTCAGCTGCAAAATGAGAGGATTGGACTCAATGATCTCCCTTCTAACTCTGGAACTTTCTACGCTCCCATGAACATTCATTGAATTATTGGTATACTTCATGGGTGTCCAGTGACCAACGGTGACGTGTTAATGAAGGATCTGCACCAACCACATTCATGGTGATTGAGTGATGTGGTAGATGCAGTGTTGGATTTGGACTCAGATGACCAAGATCCACAAGTGTGACCCTGGACAAGACACTCAACCTCTCTGGGCCTCAGTTTCCTCATCTACAAAATGAGGAAGTTGGAGTAGATGCCCACTAAGTTCCTTTCCAGTTCTAAATCTGTGATTGTAGGAGCTTGTGATTTTCTCACTTTATGGGAAATCAGAGAACATAAAGAGTTTATAGGATTATGCTCAGCAGTTTTGTCCCAAACATGCTCCCAAATAATTTTTTTAAAAGACAAATTCAATTCAAGGGAAAACCAGGTATGGCATGAATCTGTTGCTAGGAAGGCTGTGGCAAGCAGGTAAAGAAGGCGGAGCTTTGTTCCACCAAGCACCTTACCTGGGTTGAAGTCAGCAAGGAGGAGGAAACACTTTCCCTTCACACTAAGACTCTACAACCAGAGAACTCTAAGTGGCCTTGGAGTTCTCTTGGGCCAAGCCCTGGGCTCTTGGTCCTGAAAGTTTATGACTAAATACAAAGAGATGTGTGCTTTTCAAGAGACAAATGAAGGCCTTAAAGGAATTGCTCTCATCAAGGGCCCAGGAGCCATATAAAAAACTGAGCCCTTCAGTCATCTCACTAAGCAGTGCTACTCGTAGGGATGAGCATGAATATAATTACAACTTTATATGGCACTATCATTGTGGAGGATGATAAAGGAGATAAATTCTCTAAAAAACCTGAAACGCCCTTCAATTCAAGTCAACCCTTAGGTAACCATGCATAATATTTTTGCAAACTTTAGAGTGATACAAATTCTAGATAATGTTGTTGTTGCTGTTACTATTATTATTACTGTACTCAATGACTTCCATGTGAAGGTGGACACGGGTAGGACCATGTTATAAAATATGACTCAAGATCATGAAACGAGCAAAGGGAAAATGGACAATGAAATTAGCAGAGAGTTGGGAACCAGAGGGCAGAACATGACCTACGTTGTCCGATGTCACTGTACGAGTCATTTCTGAGCTTAATTGTCATCTTCATTATGAGGAAGTTCAGTTACCACCAGAGTGGAAAAGGAGCACGGGGAGGGGGGGGCGGGAAAGTATCCAGAAATAAGTGTGATATAAAAAGAGAGGATGCCAAGAAAACGTCATTTTAAACAAAGAAGTGAAACAGCCAATGACTTGTAAAACTGACTAGAAACCTCACACCTTTATCTCTTCTCTTTCACTAAAAGAGAATCAGACTGCCGGGCAAAATCAGAACCAAAAGTGAAACTGCTAATACGGGAAAGGCTGATTATGAAAGAAACAGCTGCTTCAGAATTTCCCTGATGATTGTGGGTTGGTTCAAGTAAACACCAGTGCTGTTCAGTCTCTATTCAGTTGTGTCCAACTCTCCGTGACCCCATTTGGGATTTTCTTGGCAAAGATACTGGAGTGGTTTGTCATTTCCTTCTCCAGCTCATTTTACAGATGAGAAAACTGAGGCAAACAGGGTGAAGTGACCTGTCCAGGGTCACATAGCTAATAAGTGTCTGAGGCCAGATTTGAATTTAGGAAGATGAGTCTTCCTAACTCAAGGCTGGCACTATCCACTGCATCACCTAGCTGCCTCAAAACATCAAAACCAATACCAATTATAAGAAAGGATAAATATGAGAAGACACTCAGTGTAATTAATTATAGCAGCTCTAGCCCAACCTGTTTAAATAAATAATTGACTCAAAAATGGGAAATGAGAAAAGTAAGAATGTCCACTCTTAGCACCATTTCATAGAGAAGTTTGGCCAAAGCAATAGTTTCCACAAAGAACTTCAGCCAGCCTACATGTGATTTCACGTCATGTGGAGAGGCCTGGGCCAAGCAAGAGCGAGGGACAACTGAGGGATAGTCTGCATGCTACCTCCTAAAAAGAAAAAGAATGAGAAATAATAAGAAAGTTAGGTCAATTCTCCATGGAATATTTATGGGACTTCCAGGGGTGGAGCCAAGATAGCAGAGTAGAGAAAGCAGTCGGTCAAGCTCTTCCAACATTCCCCTACAAACAACTTTAAAATAACACCTCAAATCAAATTCTGCAGTGGTAAATAAAGTCAGAATGAGACATTCTTCTAGCCCAAGACAGCTTAGGAGGTCAGAAATAGAGATCTGTGACACTGGGGTGGGAACTGACCTGAAGCCCACATGGATGAAACACCAGTAGGGGGAGTAGGTGGTGGCCATAGAAGCAGAAGCAATGTTTGAAGCCCTCAAGCCAGAGAAGGTAAGAGGACCTGGCAAAGAGATTCCTGTGCTACCACAGGAAACGGGACAAGACACTGTTTGGCAAGCCCATTGCCTGTCCTAAACCCACTTCTGGGTCACAGTTCAAAGGCAGAGAGCAGCACTTTTGGTCAAGAGGGAGCAGAAGCCCTGAGGGACAGTATCACTTTCGATGGCAAGGGATCAGGAACCCTAAGGAGCAATATTATTTCCAGTTAAAAGGTATCGGGGTCCTTCCTGGATAATGATCAGAGTATAGACTAAAGGAGCAGTGACCACACCTCTCCCTAGATCACACCACCTTGGACACACCAAAAACTTTCAAACCTCCAGAACTCTCTCTGAAAAGAGCAGTGTGAAAAAGCTTGAAGCTTGAGACAGTACTACTCCCTCCCCCATACCAGGAACAAAACTCAACTTTAATATAAAGTTCAAAATCAAGAAAAAGGGTGGGAAAGTGAGCAACAACAAAAAGACCCCAGTTATAAAAAGCTATTTTGCTTATAGAGAAGATCAAGACACAAGTAAAGTCTCCAAAAAAAGTGTGAATTGGATACAAGCCCAACAAGAATTCCTGAGAGAGCTAAAAATGATTTTCAAAATCAGAGTGGTAGAGGAAAAATAGGTAAAAAAATGAGAGCAAAAGAAGAAAATTATGAAAAGACATTAACAATTTAGTAAAAGAGGCACGAAATTACCAAAGAGATAATACCTTAAAAATTGGCCAAATGGAAAAAGAGGCACAAAAACTTGCTGATGAAAATAATTCCTTAAAAATTAGAATTGGGCAAGTGGAAACTAATGACTCCAGGAGACATCAAGAAATAATAAAACAAAATCAAAAGAATGAAAAAAAAGACAGAAGAAAATATGAAATGTTTCATTGGAAAAACAACTGACCTAGAAAAAAGATCAAGGAGAGATAAGTCATGATAAAAAGAACCTAGACATCATATTTCAAGAAATTATGAAGGAAAATTAGCTCAATATCCTAGAACCAGAAGGTAAAATAAAAATTGAAAGAATCTGTCATATAATCACCACCTGAAAGAGATCCCAAAATGAAAACTTGTAGGAATATTATAGCTAAATCCTACAGCTCCCAGGTCAAAAGGAAAATACTCCAAACAGCCAGAAAGAAACAATTCAGATATTGTGGAGGCAGTATCACACAGGATTTAGTAGTTTCCTCATTAAAGGATTAGAGGGCCTGGAGTATGATATTTCAGAAGGCAAAAGAGATGGGATTACAAACAGGAATAGCCTACCCAGCAAAACAATATCATCCCTTCAAGGGGAAAAATTGGGGAAATTTTGTATCTCTAAATGCTTATATCAAATAAAATAGAGAAAGTGCAGATTAATGATTTGGCCTTGCAACTAAAAAAAAAACTAGAAAAAGAACAAATTAAAAATCCCCAATAAAACACCAAAAAGAAATCCTGAAATCAAATATTTATCAGAGATTAATCAAAGGTTAATAAAGTTGAAAATAAAGGAAAATAACTGCCATTGAACTAGGAGCTTGTTTTATGGAAAAAAGCAATAAAATAGATATACCATTGGTTAATTTGATTTTTTTAAAAAAGGAGAAAACCAAATCACTAATATCAAAAATGAAAGAGTGAACATACCACCAATGAAGATGAAATTAAATATTACGGCTATTTTGCTCAATTATATGCCAGTAAAACTGATAATCTAAGTGAAATGGATTAATATTTTTAAAAAATGTTCAGATTAATAGAAGAGGAAATAGATTACCAATAACCCTATCTTAGAAAAAGAAACAAGCCATAAATGAGCTCCCTAAGGAAAAAAAAGTCTCCAGAACCAGATGCGTTTACAAGTTAATTCTACCAAACATTTAGGAACAATTAATCCTAATATTATATAAACTATTTAGAAGAAAAAAAAAGTAAATAAGGAGTCCTATCAAATTCCTTTTAAGACACAGATATGATTTTGATACTTAAGCCAAGGAGAGCAAAAACAGAAAGAAAATTATAGACCAATTTCCTTAATGAATATTGATGCAAAAATTTTAAATAAAATGCTAGCAAAGGATTGTAGCAATATGTCATACACTCTGACCAGGTGGGATTTATTTCAGGAATGCAGGGCTGGTTCAATATTAAGAAAACTATCAGCATAATTGACCATATCAATAACAAAAACAAGAAAAATCATGTATCAATAGATGCAGAAAAAGCCTTTGACAAAATACAGTGACCATTCCTATTAAAACATATGAATCAATAGAGCCTTTCTCAAAATTATAAGAAATATCTATCTAAAACCACCAGTGAGCATTATCTGTAATGAGGATAAGCTAAAATCCTTCCCAATAAGATCAGCGATGAAGCAAGGATGCTTATTATCACCACTATTATTCAATATTGTACCAGAAATGTTAGCTATAGTAATAAGACAAGAAAATGAAATTGAAGGAATAAAACTAGTCAATGAGGAAATAAAACTATCACTCTTTGCAGATAATATAATGGTATACTTAGAGAACCCTAGAAGATCAACTTAAAAATCAGTTGAAACAGTTAACAAACTCATCAAAGTTGCACATTATAAAATAAAAACACATGAGCATTTCTATATTCTACCAACAAAACCAAGTAGCACAGGATAGAGAAATTCCACTTAAAATAACTGCAGATGATATAAAAATACTTAGGAGTCTACCTGCTATGACAAACTCAGGGACCAAATGAACAAAATTACAAAACACTTCTCACACAAATAAAGACAGATACAAATAACTAGAGAAATATCCATTGCTTATGAGTAGGCTGAGCCAATACAATGACTGTTCTACCTAAGTTAATTTCCTTATTCAGTGCCGTGCCAATCAAACCACCAAAATGTTATTTTATAGAAGTAAAAAAAATAATAACAAAATTCATATGTAAGAACAAAAGGTCGAGAATATCAAGGGAATCAATGAAAAAAATGTGACCTAGCAAATGTGAAGAAATGTGAAGGAATGTGACCTAGCAGTTCCAGATTTCAAACTATAATACAATGCAATGATCATCAAAAAAAAAATTATGCTGGCTAAGAAGTAGGTACACAATACACAGTAATAAATGACTATCATAATTTTGCATTTGACAAACTAAAAGATCCAAGCTTTTGGAGTAAGAACTCAACATCTGACAAAAATTGCTGGGAAAACTGGAAACCAGTTTGACAGAAACTAGGCATAGACCAACATCTCACACCATATACTGAGATAAGGTCAAAATGGACACATGGTTTAAACATAAAGGGTGATAACACAAGTGTTAGAGGATCTTGGAAAAATGTACCTGTCACATCTATGGAAGAAAAGAGTCTATGGCCAAACAAGAGATAGAAAGCATCACATGATATACAATGGATAATTTTGTTTACATGAAATTAAAAAGCTTTTACAAAACAAAACTAATGAAACCAAAATTAGAAGGAAAACAGGAAACAGGGAAAAAGTTTCTAGCTGGTTTTGCTGATAAATGCCTCATTTCTCAAATACATAGGGGAATGAGCCAAATTTGTAAAAATAAAAGCCATTTCCCAGTTGATAAATGGTCAAAGGATACAAACAAGCAGTTTTCAGAAGAAAAAAATCAAAGCTATCAATAATCCCATAAAAATGCTCTAAATCACTACTGATTACAGAAACGCAAATTAAAACAACTCACACCTATTAGATTGGCTAACATGACAGAAAAAGAAAATGACATGCTGAGGGGATGTGGAAAAATTGGGACACTAATGCTCTGTTGGTGGAGTTGTGCACTGATCCAACCATTCTGGAGAAAAATTTGGAACTCTGCCTAAAGGGCTATAAAACTGTGCATACTCTTTGATGCAGCAATACCTAGATCTGTATCTTAAAATAATCAAAGAAAAGGGGAAAGGACTTATTTGTTAAAAAAAAATTATCAGCTTTTTCTGTGGTGGCAAAGAATTGGAAATTGAGGGGATGCCCACTAATTGGGGAACGACTGAACAAGTTGTGTATGATTGTGATGGAATACTATTGTGCTACAAGAAATGATGAACAGGAAGGTTTCAGAAAACCTGGAAAGATTTGTATGAACTGATGCAAAGTGAAATGAGCAGAACCAGAAGAACGTTATGCATGGTAACAGCAATATCGTACGACAATCAACTACTCTGAATCAAGGCAATGATCCCAGACTAAAGGACCCATGATGAAGAACGCTATCCATCTCCAAAGAGAGTACTAATGAACTCTTAATGCAAATTGAAGGATACAGTTTTTACTTAATTTTTTTTCTTTTTTTTCTTTTATCTGTTTTCTTTTGCAACACGGCTAACATGGAAAGAGCTTTGCATTACTTCACATGTATAATCAAGGAGGGGAGAGGGACAGGAAGGAGAAAGAGAATTTAGAATTACAAATTTAAAAAACTACATATTACTAAAATTTTTACATGGAATTTGGATATATTTCATAAAGAATATCTATTTAAAATTTTTTGAAAGAAAATTTATGGAGAGAGATAAATATGGCATTTGATATGAGGACAGGGGACTCCATTAAAATATCAAAATAAACCCAGTCCTTCCTTCATGAATAAAGAAAACAGATATACTCCATGGAGTACATGTACTATATGAAATTAATACAATACATTGGAAGGAGGAGAAGGGGAAGGGGATAAACATTTATGAAATGCCTGCTGTGTGCCAGGCATTGTGCTAAGCACTTTACAAATATTATCTCATCTGATTTTCACAAAAGCCCTGGGAGTAGATGACATTATTCCCCTGATTTTATAGTTGAGAAAACTGAGGCAGAGAGAGGTTAAGTGATTTCCCCAAGGTCACACAGATAGTAAGTGTCAAAGGCTGGATTTGAACCGAGGTATTCCTGATTCCAGGCCCAGTGTTCTATCTATTGTACTACCTATCTGCCATTGGAGGGTTATCTGCATCATTGAGATCACAAATGCATTACAGTACTAAAGCATAAAGGGAAAAAAAAACAATCTTAATCCAAACTTTGCAATGTCTATGTCACAAATTAGCTATCTTCCCCCAAATATTCAAGCCTAGGTTGGGGCCATGTATCAATGTCTGTAGGGGGTTTCTACATTGGCTAGACAACCTGGCTTCCCATTCTGAGATTCTCTGATTCTGTGGCTTATAACCATAGAATCAGAGTGCAGAACTTGGCTGATGCTTCTTGGGGACACTCTTTGTCTCGTCGCATCTTTCACCAGGAATCTGGGGCACTAATGTGAGTGATACATCACCTTACGTCTGCTGGGTTGGTCCTGTCTTCCAAGCTGGCATCAATGTTTGCATCACCTTGGAAGTGGGGTACAATGGGCCAAGAATTAGGCAAGGTTTTCTTTGGTTCAACAAAGACCTTGCGCCTTGGGGCCCTTGTGCATTTTGCCTTCAGTCAACACTCATCTACCATTTTATGGCATTGGAAGGGTGAGATCAGCAATCATATCAGCAGGTGAGGGGAGTGGAATCCCAAGGGCTTTGATAAGGCAGAGAAGTAAAACAAAAAAAAAATGAAAAAACTGAAGGAAATTCAATGGGCCATGCAGAGAAAAGGAAAGAAGCAGAAACATGGAGGTCAAGAAGAGTGTGGCTAGCTGCGGATGTCTTGGAGTCCTAGGAGACCACCAGCTTATTCCTCATTTTAATAACTGGGCAACCTTAGGCAAACCAGGTAACTTCTAAGTGCCTCAGTTTCCTCATCTGAAAAATGGGGAAAACAATATCTGCATTATCTCTTAAGGTTGTTGTGAGAATCAGATGAAATAATATTTGTAAAGCACTTAGTAGACACTACACAGTGTCTGGCACATAGTAGAAACTATATACATGCTAGATACTCTAACCTATGGGTCAGAGTGTGATAGTGGAAAGAATACTGGCCTTACAATGAAAGGGCCTGGGTTCAAATCTTCCTGTGACTCTTACTGTGTGACCTTGGGTAAGTCCTTGAATCTCCCTGAGTCTCAGTAGCCTAATTTATAAAATGGGGTATGAGGTGGGTGAGTTAGACTCAATGGCTTCTGTGGACCCTTCTAGCTCTGACCCTATGAGTCTCTGCCCCCTCTGATGATGCAGGCTGTTTCATCCTAGCTAATATTGCTGTTACCTCATTCAAGCCCACACATAAAAACTATGTTTTTAGGGGTCCCCGCCCCCAGTGCTCTGAGAGGGATCATCTCTTTCTTTTGGTGATTGCATGAATACCAAAACTTAAATTCCTGTGTAGATATCTGGTATTATTTGTCTTCTTATCATTACTGTCTAAGGTAGAAAAATATGCTAAGAAAACCCCTTTGTGGTGGAAGGAGCTCCACAAGTGTTACATGGTGCACACGCTTCCAGACTTTTTCATTGTATTGATCAATTGTGCTGACTTTTTTCCTCTCCAGAAAAAAAATACTATTTTTCATATAGGATGACTCTCTGGGAGGAGGTAGGGGAAGGATGCTTGGGATAATTATGGGACTGTAAGTAATAGGAAAATCAATTAAATCTTATTTTAAAAATTAAAAAGATCAATGCCAAGGAAAGGAGTAGAATCTGAACTACATATAAAGGAGGGGCTGGACCTGGGAGTTCCATGATGTAAGGAACTCTGAGGTGAAGTGATCTTCCTTATTAATGCTGATTGGCTCCTATGCCATCTTAAAAGAGTGCCTAGAGAAGTGAGAGGTGATTTGAGGTGAGATCTGAATGCACCAGGGCTCCCTAGCTTCAAAATCCAGCTCTGAAAAGTCATTCTACCAAGTTGCCTCTCAGGGTCCATACCTAGGAACCACATGGGAATCATGGATATCAGAAAATGTTCATTCAGTGCTACGGTAGGAACTATAGACAGAGTTTGTTGGCCTTGAAGGGCTTAAGAAAATGTTCTTTGGCTAGCAGAGGCCATGAGTAATAGCAGGTTCTGGGTCCCCCAATTTTGGTAAGACATGGATATCCTGAGGTTTGAAGAAGTCAACATAATGCCATCCATAGGCAGGAATGAGCATGTGGAAGGTTGAAGCTCCTCAGCCACAGAAGAGTCCCCTAAATAAGATCCCTAACCACTAAAAAGGGTTTGGCCCAGCTACGATCACAGGGAAAACCAGAGAGATGGCTCTTGTCCAAAGTCTGTTATGGAGATGGATGTTCAGTCTCTAGAACTTGACCATAAGTATTGTCTTCCAAGCTACCATCAATGTTTGCATCAGCTTGGAAGTGGGGCTCAATGGGCCAAGAATTAGGTGAGGTTTTCTTTGGCTCAACAAAGACCTTGTGCCTTGGGGCCCTTCTATCTTGACTAGCCATGCCAACTGGACAATGGACAGGGCCCAGAGCTGAGCAATAGGCACAGGGTGCACTGAATGGTCTTTGACAAGTTGCACAATTCTTTCAATGATCCCAAGCAAATGCCCATAAAACCAATATTCCTTGGATGTTGTTAGATAGTCCCAAATCATGGAATGCCATAGTACTGAGAATCACTCGAAGATCAAAGGAGAGGTTCAGTGGCCATGTGCGTACATCATATTATAAATAATGGATTTACAAAGGATAAGTCTTAGAAAAAGTTCATCACACTTTCTCCACCTCTCTACTTAATAGAAGCAAGGGTATAGGAGGAAGGGTGGTCTGTGTGTGCATGTGGAACGGAGGGGAGTCCCTGGTTATGGAAAACAGCATATATTTTTGACTTCTCAGTTGGGTGACGCAGTGGATAGAGAATTTGAATTCTGCCTCAAACACTCATTGGGTGATCCTGAACAAGTCACTTTTAAACTCTCTCAGCCTTGGTTTCTTTAGAAATAGATATGTATGAAATAATGATACCCCCATTCTTTAGAATGGGGATAATAAGCATACCTTCCTCCAAGGTTTGTTGTAAAGATCAAATGAAATAATAATATATGTAAAGCGTTTTGCAAATTTTACAGTGCTATATAAATCATAGCTATTATCATTTTGTTGGTGTATTGACTGATTTGCTTGAGTTCCCCCTTCTTTTTTTCTTTAAAAAAATTTCTTTATTACATGAGATGGCTCTCTGTGAGAGAGAAGAGGAAGGATATGGGGAGGAAAACCTAGGTTGAGTAAAAAATACAGATATGAATAAAATCTATTTTTTAAAAAAATGTTGTCAGAAATGCATTTGAATAAGAAAATAAAAAGATGAGCTAGCCATGTAGTAAAAAGCGAGGGACATGGTTGGTCAGCCCTTGTCATACATTGGTATCCACCCAATGTCCAGAAGCTGTGAGAAAGAGCCCCAAGGCCGTGAGTGGAATTTATAGGAGGAGAGAGATAAAAGATGGATGGATGGATGGATGGATGGATGGATGGATGGATAGATGGACGGGCAAGCATGGATGGAAGCCATTTGCATCGTTGCAGGGACGCACATCCCTGCACATCCATGAAATGCTGATCAGTAGAATACTAAAGCATTACAGACACCTTGAACCTTGAAGGAACATAAGGATTTGCACAGATAGACAGAAGAGGGAGTGGATTCTAGTAACGGGGACAGCTTGAGCCAATACACAGAGGTGGAAGATGGGATATTGAGAATGGGAAGAGCTAGTCATCCAGTTTGGCTGGAACGTATCCTATGTGAAGAGAAGAAATGTGAAATAAGTCTGGAAAGGTAGATCAGAGTCATGTTATGTAAGGCCTTGAATCCCAGGCTCAGGAATTTTCATTTTACCCTGGAGATAATAGGAAATCATAGAACTATCAGGGAGATAACAGCTACACATTGATAGGGGTCTCTTCAGAGCTCCCATAACATTGATTTCCTAGGTTATTCACTAAGGACTTAGTGCACTGTATCATTCTTTCATACATATCTATTTTTGTCCATCCAAAGAGATTTTAAGCAACTTGAAGTCAGAAGCCAGTATTAGGATTTAAGTTGTAGTTTTAAGCTTACAACTGTACTAAGAACTTAGAATATCCTGAATAACAATAACAATAATAATAATAACTAGCATTTATATGGTGCTTTAAGATTTGCAAAGCACTTTATATATATTATATCTCATCTGCTCTGTACAACATTCCTGTTATTATCCCAGTTTTACAGATGAAGAAACTGAGGCTGACAGATATTAAGTGACCTGACCAGAGGTCGCAGTTAGTAGAGTGTCTGAGGCAGGGTTTAAACTCAGATCTTTTTGACCCCAAGTCTAGCACTCTATCCTCTAATTGAGCCTATCATCTTTGTACTCTGTTACCAAATACCCCCATACCTGACAGATACCTTTGAGCAGGTGCTCAAATACCTTCTGAATAACCAGCATCCAGGGAAAGGGGTCACAAAGAATTTGGATACAGTTTCTCTCGTCTCAACCAGGGCCCTCATGCTTTGCTGACCTTAAACGCTCTTTAGAAATGTGAAGTGTCCATGTTCTAGCAGAAGTAGGTAGGTATTCGCCAAATATTTTGTTTGGATTTTGATTTTTCCTCAACAATGGTGCTATTGAATCAGCCCACGTGAAATATAGCCATCCAGAAAGGAACCATTTTATTTGGTTACCAAGGTAACACCATCTGTTTATGACGTCATGGAGGAAAGGATCCGGCAGATGCTTTCATCTTGTCAAGTTACCATGGCAACCGTGCAGTTTGCCTCTTACATTCTTGGTGAGCGCACGGCAAAGACACAAATGCCCGAGAGCCTCCTTTCCCCCGGAAACCCCCAGACAGGAGGCGAAATGTACTAAGGAGATAGAATCTTGGAATAAGAAAGTGGAGGAAAGGAGAACTGGATCCTTTTTGGATGGATCACAGGAGCATAAATGTAAAGTGGGAGGAGCCCTTAGGTGACCATGCAGTCATAGACTGAGAGTTGGAGGAGACTTCAGAAGTCACCAACCCTAGCCCTCTTTTTGCAGATGAGGAAACTGAGGCTCAGAGAGAGGGAGAGCGACTTGCTTAAAATCAGAGAACTGGTTAGAACCAGATCGGATGATTTAATTTCACTTTCTCCTCTTAACTCCTTTCTGTGTCCAAAACTAACGGCATCAGCCGAGTGGCGGGCACGAGGGCCTTGCAGTAGTGTTCCCCTTCTTCCCAGCCATTCTTGAGCAGAGGGGATCGTGTCTCCGGCCTGAGCTCCCGCAGCCTCCTCGCCTCTGTGATGCTGCAGGATTGGGCTGTGCCCCCCTGCTCTTGACCTGGTAGGCTGAGCCGAGGATGTTTTTCGATTTAATCGGTCTGTCATCGCTCCTCTTTTTTCTCATGTTGTGCTCAGATTGACTCACCATCCGGCCCTGCTGGATTCCCTCCCTGGCTTTTCTCTCTATGCCCTCCTCTATCGAGCCGTTCACCCAATTGCCTTCCTTAACAGCTGGGCACCCAAGTGAGACTTCTGCCCACTCATTCCTATCATATGCCTACCTCCTCTGGCCCTGGCACACTCTATACTCTTGGGCCATGTCACAGAATACAGAAAGGGACCTTAGCGGTCATATAGTCCAACTTTCTCGTTTTACAGATGAAGAAACTGAGGCCCAAGTTAGGTGAAGTGATTTGTATAAGATCATGCAGGAAACAAGTCACAAAGCCGAGATGCGAACCCAGTGCTTCTGACTCCAAATCCCGTGCTCTTTCTATGATACCATGCTGTTTCTCTTAGGCGGGATGCTCCTTTTTAACTCATTGTCCAAACTGGAAAATGGTAAGTCGGAGAGAATTCAGGGGAGGGCAGCCATGATGGTGAATGGTAAAGGGCCTTAAGTTTATGATATATGAAGATCATTAAAGAAATTGGGGGTATTGGACCTGGAGGAATGGGAATAGTGGGTAGATGGTGCAAAGAGGCAAATTTAGAATGGATATTGAGCAAAACTTCCTAAAATTTAGAGCCATCCCAAAGGGCTCGTGGGCTCCCTCAAGCAGGAATTGTTTCTCCTTCCTTGAAGGTCTTCGGTCAGAGGCTGTCATGAAGGCTAGCTACCAGCAGCTAGGTGGCAAAGCAGATACATATGGTGGACTTGAAATAAGGAAGACTTGGGTTCAAATCCTGCCTTCAACATTTACCAGTTGTGTGACCCTGGGGGACAAGTCATTTAATCACCTCAGCCTCAGTTTCCTCATCTTGCATAATGACAACAGTGTTCTTGGGCTCTTATAAAGATCAAATGAGATACTATCAAACACTTTGTAAAACTTAAAGGGCTTCATAATGTTGTCATCAATGTCATCATGGTGTTGTCATCATCATCGTCGTCGTCCTCCTCCATCATTACATCATTATCATCATCATCTTCATCTTCTCCAGTACATTTCAGTGGAGATTCCATTAATGTGTGGGTTGGATGGAGACCTTTTTCATCTCTCAAATCTTGTGATTCTGGCCTCATTGTATACTTTACAGAATCATCTTTATGGGCAGGGCAGGACTTAGCTGTCTCAGTTAAGGAATAACTAAATAAATAATAATTAAATAAATTAAGGAAATCTTGTGAAGACAGTTTTCCTAGATTAGCAAAACATCTGACAAAGTCTCTCAGGTTATTCTAGTGAAAAAGGTGGATAGATGTGAAGTCAACAATAGTAAAAGTAGTTGCATTGAGAAGTACCTGGAAAGCTGGACTCAATAATTCAATGTCAAATAGGAAGAGTGACTAGTGGCTCTTAGTTATCAGATCTTCAGATGACTCCAAGTCGGGAAGACTGGCTAGCTGGATGGCATAGTCAGCCCTTGGTAGGCCAGAGTAGTAGTTCTCAACTTCTTGGTGTCCAGAACCCTTTATGCTCTTAAAAATTATTGAGGATAATCCCCCACCCCCAAGAGTTTTTTTTACCATTTTAGAAATTTAGATGTCTTCTTATAATTATGAAATTAAATTTAGCTTCACAGGCCCCTTGGAAGGGTCTCAAGGACCTCCATGGGTCATGGGAACATCTCTTTAGAACTGCAGATCTAGAACATGGCGAAAGGCCTTGGACCACACTTTGTGATCATTGATTAAAGGAACTGCTCCTGTTTGGCCTTGAGAAATGAAAACTTAGGGGCAACTTGAAAATTGCCTTCAAATATTTGACAGGTTGTCATGTAGAAGAGAAATTTCACTTTGTTTGATTGACTTTTCAGATGGCAAAATTAGGGGTAATGGAGCGAAGATGCATGAAGGCAGATAAGGACTTTTGGGTCATGTAACCCCCAAGGTGGAAGACTGGACATATTCTCTGATTCTCGTGACCTCCCAAACCTCTACCAAATAGCAATTATGTGTAAGAGATAAAGCAATTTTTAGTGTTTCCATAGCTTAGGGTTCCAGGACCCCAAATGAAGTAAAAACATTCTATTCACTCAGCATCCCTTCTCCTATCACCCACCATGCTCCCAACAGCAAGGCCACACAAACCTACCCAAGGGCTTTCAACAAAAACCGACTCTACACCCTGATCCCTCACCCCACCCCATCCCTGCCTTCCTCCCAGTGCCACAGAGATTCAAATTCCAAATGGCAGAAATTTGCCCAGGCTGCCAAAGCAGTGTGGCAGCATTCTCTACACAGTACCGCTTGTCCAGAGAACAGAGGGGGCAGGACACATATGTGACCAATAGAGCCCAGCATTCATCTGGGACCGGTTCAGTGTCCCCAGAAGACACTTAAGGCAAAGATCAAGCTGGTGAACCATGAATTGCACAGTGTGGGAGGAGGCTGACAGTTTGAGATTCAGCCCCTAGGAAAACCACCATTAGAGAGGAGAGTCGGAAAGTGAGCAATGGGGCAAAATAAGGAAAAAGACTTAAATTGCCAAAGATCTCAGGAGGAAGAAAAGGATAAACCTTGAACATAATCAGATAAGCCAGACAAGTATGAATATATATTATGAAACAAATGAAAATGAATCAACACCTGATGAGCCAGAAGACCCTGTGGATTCCCAAGAGAGCATGCGATCACAGCAGGATTCATCTGAATGCTTGAAAAGAGAAACTCAATTTGTGAAAGAGGAATTTATGGTCTACATAGCAGAAATAATTGGCAGGAAGGAAAAGCTAGAATTCTCAGTGGCAAGTCTTACCAAAGAAACAAAAGAGGAACTAACAAGTAATTAAAATATACTGAAAAGAAGGACACTCTGGAAAAGCAGATATAGGTTCATTTTAAGGCAAAATGTCCTAATGATTAGAGTGGAATGAATTTCCTTGGGGAAAAAAAGTCAACTTCCCATTAGATGACATTTTCCAGCAAAGGTTCATGGCTAAGGGAGATTGCAGAGGGGATTTTTGTTCCTCTATATGTTGGGCTGGATCATCTGTGGTCCCTTCTAACTCTGAGATTCCATGATTCTATAATTCTGATGCCAAATTCATTAATTAAAACAAAACACCTGGATATTATGTAATACTTTACACCTGTCACATCCCAGCCTCACAACAACACTATAAGATAGGTAGTCTAAATATGATGATCTCCATCTTACAAATGAGGAAACTGGGACTCAAAGTGGTTTAAGTGATTTGCCAATGGTTACACAGCTAATAGGCATCAGAGACTAGATTGGAACCCTGATCCTCTTGGCTTTGAGCCCAGTACTAGTATCCTTTTTTTTTTTTTTTTTTTTGCTTAGGCAGTTGGGGTTAAGTGACTTGCCCAGGGTCATACAGCTAGTAAGTGTCAAGTGTTCAGTCTGAGGCCAGATTGGAACTCGGGTACTCCTGACTTCAGGGCCGGTGCTCTATCCACTGCGCCACCTAGCTGCCCCATCAGTACTCTATCTATTAGTATATGTTGTCAGGTTCCATTTTACTATTAACAATAGCATGTTGCTATAATCCTTTAGTTTACAAAGAAATATAGAATATCTAGTGAAAACAGCCTTCTGGAAAAGACTGCTATGTCAATATTACCTTTAATATTTTCACTGCATATGCTGAGGATACTTATCTTCTTTTCCTGTGGATTTGAGTGCCATCTTATTATGTTTAAAATATCTCACCTTCCCATTTTTTATGAGTTCAAACATCTTAGTCAAACACTCTCTTCTTACCTCCTTTTCTCTGAAGTATTGATCCATCCTCCTTAAAATGGCTCATTGTATCTATCTGGTCTTGAAAAAGAGCCATCCATTGACCTATACTCGAGCCCTGCCTTTCTGCAGATGTTCCTTTTTCTTCTTGGGGCTGATCATATTCCACTTTGTTAGTAAACCAGATGGCCATGGTCCATGGCTAACAGTCCCTGTTACCTATAGAGGGGGGAAAATACAACTCTTCCTTCAGTTAAAAATGATGACCATCATCACCCTGTGATGTCATAAGCAATAGCCATTGCTGTGACAACATCCTATGGAAAATCACACAACTGGACTCAGGGTTAACAGCATCTGTCGCGTTCTTCCCCTAACAGAGCATGGTTTTTCATTTTACTGAAATGATTTTCCATTTTTCATTTTATTGGGTAGAAGGTTGTTCTTTCTGAAAATGACCTGGATGATTTAGTAGACTATAAACTCACTATGGAACAACAGTATGCTTTATCTCTGTCCAGACTTGTAATATGACAGCCAAAATTGCTTTCCCATTCTATTTTAAGAAAGACATGATGTCCAGAACACAAGAGGTGATGGTCCTAATGTCTTCTGCTCTGGATGGACCAACTCCAGAGTATGGTGCTCAGTTCTTGCGTTGTGTTCTAGGAACAGTGAGTAAGTGCTCATAGCTGAATTATACACATATGGAGGGGAATAATGCGTAAGAAGACAAGAAAGACAGTGAGGGTTCAGGTCATGTTGAAAGCTTTAATAAAAAACAAAAGAGTTTACATTTTTGATCTTTGAACTAATAGGAATTTATTAATGTGTGTGTGAGAGACACAATTAGACCTATGCTTCTGTCTGTCCTCCTGATTTTGTGATATTGAAACACTCTCTTTTTCACAAGCCAATCCCTCATTCCATCCACAGCAGAGATCGTAAAGTCTTCAAGGGCACCGTCCATGTCCTGTGTGCTATCTTTCTGTCTCTATCACTTGCCTCGCACGGTGCTTTGTACATGGTAAGTGCTTACTAAATCTTCATTGAGTTGATTTGTGACACCTAGGAAGGGGCACAGGAATGCTAGTGAGTCCCCATGAGCTCTTATTATATTACATTCTTGGGTGCTTTAATGTGTTAAGATCAGATTCGAATTTAGTTCAAAACAAGATCCTTCCTTTTGTTTTGTTTTCTGTTGCCTTCAACTTAAGTCACTTCACCAAAGTTTCAGGCTACAAAATAAACCTACAAAATTATAGTATTTTCTTTATTTCCCTGTTACAATAAATCCTCCCAGTGACCTGGATTCCAAACCTACGTGTCGTCATTGACTTCCTACTTTCTCTCTAATCTCCACTCTCTTTCCATATCTAATTGGTTGCCATATTTTTTCCTTCATATCATGGTCCATATGAACTTTCTTCTTCCTCTGACACTGCCACCCTCATCCCCGAATGCTTGCACTACTCCACTAGCTGCTGCTTGGTTTTCCTGCCACAAGTTTCTGCCAATTCCAATCCATCCTCCACTTGCTATCAGTGATCTTCCTAAAACGCAGATGGGACCATGTTATCCCCTACCCAACAAACTCCAGTGGCCCCATATCACCTCTAAGATCAAAGATAAAATCTTCTATTCGACATTCAAAACCCTTCGCAACCTGACCCTCTCCAACCTTTCCAGTCTTCTTACCTCTTAAACCCTTCTGTGTCTTTTTCAATCTAATGACAATGTCGTCCTTGCTCTTCTGTGAACACAACACTTCATCTCCTGACTCGAGGGCATTTTTACTGGCTGTCTGTCCCCCGTGCCTGGTATCTTCTCTCTTCTTATCTCTACCTCCTAGCTTCTTTCAAATCCCAGCTAAAAATCTTCCCTTCTACAAGAAACCTTTCCTGATTGCCTTTAAGGTTTATAAATAACAACAACAGAATAATAATAACATTCATATATAATATAGAGTATTTATATTATAATATATAATGTTATAATATATAATAATATAAATATAACGAAATATATAAAATAGTATGCTAATGAAAAAGAACAACAAATGACAATAATAATAGCATTTGAATAGTGCCTACTATGTGACAGGTATCGTGCTAAGCACTTTACAAATATTATCTCATTTAATCCTCATGACAACCTTATGAGGCAGGCACTATTATTATCCCCATTTTATGTTGAGAAGACTGAGGCATGTAGAGGTTAGGTAACTTGCCCAGTATCACATATCTAGTGTCTGAGGCCAGATTTGAACTCAAGTGGGGCACAGTGTTCTATCTACAGCATCTTCAAAGGAGAGCATTCCAAGCATTGAGGGTCAGCCAGTGTGAAGGTAAGGAGAGGGGAGATAAAGGAATAAGAAATAGGCCAATCAATCGAAACATATAATATGGGGAGGTGATTATATGCAAAAAGACTGGAAAGGTAGGAAGGAGTCAGAATGTGAAGAGCTTTCTGTTTCAAAAAGAGGAGTTTTGGGGGAGTTAGGTGGTGCAATGGATAGAGCACCAGCCCTGGAGTCAGGAGGACCTGTGTTAAAATCCGGGCTCAGACCAAACACTTGACACTCGCTAGCTGTGTGACCCTGAGCAAGTCACTTAACTCCAACTGCCTTAAAAAAAGAGAGAGAGAGAGGAGTTTCTCTTATATCCTAGTGGCCCAATGAAGGAACCCCACGAGTTGGAAGGAGGGGGCGATATGCTTCAATTTGTCTAGTCTCTCATTTCATTGATTGAGGAAATTGGGGACGAGAGAGAAAGTTATTTGCCAACACAGCAGGACCAGGATCCAGGTCTCCTGATTACCAACTCAATATTCCTGGGGTCCTTTAGCTAAAAATTTTCTTCAAAGATCAGGTCATTTCAACCTAAATTACTCACTTTTCCAGTAATCCTACAAAATGAAAAAAGAAGAAGTGTGGTATTGCCATGTGACAAACCAACTGACCTTTCTCTGCCACGAACAATGACAGGAGCATTTATTTTCCCATAGAGAATGGGGACATGATTTATTTTTTATTCATGTTTGGTTTCTCCACTTTTTATTAGGAGTAATGTTGTTAACATGTCATAGCCTAGGTTACAAAACACCACGACGTCAAGACTTGCTTCATTCTTTTTCTTTGTTAAATATTCCTAGAAGAAAAGTCAGCTTGTTCCTATCTTCTGAATAACAGCCCCTGAGTGAAAAAATCCCTGAAATTAGAATTGAAAAGGATCTCAATGGCCACCTCGCCCAACCAGCCCAACTAGGCCAACCTAGCCCAAAGAAAAAAGGAATCCCTACAACACTATACACAACAAGTGAAGACCAAACATCAGTGGCATTGGCTTCTTGTTTTGAATAGTGCCTTTAAATGGTTGCAACCATCTGTTCCAAACAGATGGGATACAGAAAAACAACAGGTAAACTTTCTCTTTGAGTGTAGGCTGCCTACATAGAGTTGGAAGGAGATTTGAGATCAACTTGTCCAACTCCATCATTTTACAGTTAAGGAAACTGAGGCCCATGGAGGTTAAGTGCCTTACCCAAGGCCATTGAAGACGGGTTGCTAATTGGCCTTGAATAATGGGGGCGATGAAGGAGTCAATAGAATGATATGACACATGCAAAGTTAGGAGAATACAAGGAGGGGCCAATGTTAAAATGTAATCATTCTTTTGTCACTATTAATGAAAATAGATCAGCATAGAAAAGTTGAGGATCATCCAAAGAGTAATGGAGAGGGGCATGGTCAGAGTACCTGGTGAATCTATCTATCAAATTAGATTAAGTCTAGATCCATGGCATCTCAGAGCTGGAAGGACATTACCTTGTTAGAGAATCACAGAACCTTAGGAGTCAACCTGCTTTCAGACAGCCTTGTTTCTTCCAAAGCTGAAAGTTGTCTCTTTCTAAGTTCCACACTTCAGCCCTAGTTCTGGCATCTGGATCAACCCTAGAATTAGCCTCATCCATCTTTCATTTGACATCCCTTCAAACATTTGAAGGTAGCCATCAATCATTTCCCCCCATTCTCCCCTAAGTCTTCTACTCTTTAGACTAATTCCAAATTGCTCAGTCATTTCTTATACAAAGTCAAGTGGTTTCCAGGCCTCTCTTCCTCCTTCAGCCTCTCTGCTCCAACAGTGAGCCTGATAAAGAAGACTGGACTGGACTGGACTGGACTGGATTGGACTGGACAAAAAGCTCCAGATGTCGCTGGACTAATATGAAGCAGCAGTGGGCCGATTACCTCCTTTAATTCAAACGCTGCTTTCACTAATGCAGCCTAAGATATCATTAACATTTTAAATGAACTGTACTATTCTCTTGGCTCATTTTGAGCTTGTGATTAATTAAAACCTTAAAAGGTCTTTTTTGACATGAATTACTCCTACATGAGGACTCTTTTATTCTATACTTACATAATCAACTTTAAAAGAAACAAACATGATTGCAGGAGTTTACATTTATCTTTGTTAAATTTCAACTTAGTTTGGTCCCACCATTCTAAATTGCCAAGATCTTTTAGAATTCTGACTGTTGTCTAGCAAAATATTTATTCCTTCTAACTTTGTCTCAGCTCTTAATTTGATAAACATGCCTTCAATGTCATCATCTAATTCACTAATTTGAAAAAAAAA